>NC_089234.1:60361152-60661152 GCF_963924675.1 Phocoena phocoena | reverse complement strand
CCTAAGTATTTCTGTGTGTATCTCTAATGAACCAAATATCATCTTACAGAACAGTACAGTTATCAAACTCGAGAAATTTAATCTTGACACAATATTATTATTCATTCTGTCCCTATTCATATTGGGTCAATTATCAAAATAATGTCTTTCATAGTGATTTTTTTTTTTCGGTTCCAGAATCCAGTTCAGGATTACACATTACATTCAGTGGTTGTATTACTTGTAAGTCGATGCATAACAAGTCACCCCAAAACTTAGTGGCTTAAAGCAGCAACCTTTATCATCTCACAGTTTCTGTGGGTCAAGAATCTGGATGCGGCCTCGCTGGGCTAGTTGGCTCAAGGCTGCAATCAAGGTGTGTCAGCCAGGGCTGCAGTGATCTCAAGATTCAACTGGGGCAGAATCTGCTTCCAGGCTCATTCAGGAATTGCTGGCAGGATTCAGTGACATCAGGCCCAAAGGCCTCAGTTCCTTGAAACACGGGCCTCTCCATAGGGTAGATCACAATCTGAAAATTTGCTTCATCAGACCAAGCACGCTGAGATGAACCAGAGAGGGAATGCTAGCAAGACGGAAGTCACAGTCTTTTGTAATCTAAACACAGTCTTTTCGGTTCTCAGAAGTGACATTCCATCACCTTTGCTGTACTCTATTATTAGAAGCAAGTCACCAACACGGAAGCAACCTAAGTGTCCATCAACAGATGAATGGATAAAGAAGATATGGTATATTTATACAATGTAATATTACTCAGCCATAAAAAAGCATTAAATATTGCCATTTGCAGTAACATGGCTGGACCTAGAGATTATCATACTAAGTGAAGTAAGTCAGACGGAAAAAGACAAACGTTATACGATATCACTTATATGTGGAATCTACAAAATAACACAAATGAATTTATTGACAAAACAGAAACAGACTCACAGAAACAGTAAACAAACTTATGGTTACAAAAGGGGAAAGGCATGGGGGAGGGATAAGTTAGGAGCATGGAATTAACAGATATACACCACTATATATAAAATAGATAAACAACAAGGATTTACTATAGCACAGGGAACTATATTCAGTATCTTGTAATAACCTATAATGGAAAAGAGTCTGAAAAAAAATAACGGAATCACTTTGCTGTATACTTGAAACTAATACAATATTGTAAATCAACTATACTTCAATAAAAAAAAAAAGAAGAAGCAAGTCACCAGGTCCTGGCACACTCAAGGAGAGGTGATGACATCAAAGACGGGGGGTAATTGGGGAAGCCTGCCTGTCACAGTGCTCATGCCTCTTTAATCTCTTCCAACCCAGAATGGTTTCTTAGCGTCTTCCTTTGCCTTTCGTGTCATTTGACATTTTAAATATTACAGGCTAACTGTTCTGTAGATGTCCCTCAGTCTGGGTTTGTTTGATGTCTCCTCATGATTAGACTGAGGTGATTTTTTTCTTTTTTTGGCAGGAATAATTCATACATTGTGTCCATCCCAGCACATCACGACAGGAGGCCCGTGATGTCAGTGTGTCCCATCATTTGTGACCTCAGCTTGTGTCAATGTCGATAAAAAAATTAGTCAATAGTCAATCTAAGAAAGAAATGGGAAATTTTAATTGAGCCAACCTGGGGATTATAATCTGGGAGACAGTCCTTCAGACAGCTCTGAGAACTGTTCCAAAGAGGTAAGCGGGGAGGCTAGTATATATGTGAGTTTGGTGAAGGGGTACATGCAACCAAGCACACATCTCAGTAGAAGGTTACTATTATTCAGATGAACAGATCTCTTAGTTAACGGCTTTAGTGCTTTTTCTAAGTCTGGGAAAATGCAAGAAGCTGAGTTCATAAAATTTTTCCCGAAAATATCCAATTATCTGAGGGCCGGTTCTGTCAGTTTTCCTAGAGCACAAAGTGCTTCATCCTGATCCCTGAACCCATTTCAAGGTGTATGTAAGTCAGCGACTGCAGTGGCTAACAACTTGATTCTCAGAGAACTGGATGGTGGGCAACATTCTTTGTATTACAATCCCCTTCCTTTCAGCCTTAATTTCCACCAAGGTTTGGGAGGCATTTCGTGACCGATTTGTCCCACGGCCTCAGGAATGCTCACTCTTAGGTCAGGAGAAGATTTTGTTGATAGGCCACTCGACATGCTATTATTGGACTAGGCCCTGTTAACAGTAGCCAAAAGCCTCTAGATCCCCTGTCTTACTAGTCTGTTATGGTCCAGAAAATGGTACCCTCTTGTTGTTTCTTCCCATATCTAGAGTTACGGTATTACAATCATTGATCTTAGAGGACTATATATTTGCTCAACTGTTTCAAGTTGCCTAGTCATCATTATTTTTTTAAATAAATGTATTTATTTATTCATTTATTTAATATTTGGCTGCATTGGGTCCTCGCTGCTGCACGCGGGTTTTCTCTAGTTGCTGAGAGCGGGGGCTACTCTTCGTTGCGGTGCGCGGGCTTCTCATTGCGGTGGCTTCTCTTGTTGCGGAGCACGGGCTCTAGGCGCGTGGGCTTCAGTAGCTGTGGCACACAGGCTTCAGTAGTTGTGGCTCGCGGCCTCTAGAGTGCAGGCTCAGTAGTTGTGGCCCACGGGCTTAGTTGCTCCGCGGCACGTGGGATCTTCCCAGACCGGGGCTTGAACCCGTATCCCCTGCATTGGCAGGCGGATTCTTAACCACCACGCCACCAGGGAAGCCCCCGTCATCATTATTTTTATCAGAGGCTGTCACGTATGTGGTAATGAGAGAATAATAATCTTGTAAAATAGGCAGAATATAAGTAATACAGCTAGTAACATTAATAAGGTCATAAGTAAGTATTCAAGCTAAGAACTTCCATTAGATGCAGCCCAGTATCTCCCCAGGTTGTCTGACCAGTCCGTTCTGCACCAATCGATATCTTTAATGGAAATGTTATATTGGCTTTGTATATAGAGTTCACCAAAGATATCTGCACAGACAAAGAGAGTGGTGGGTCATCGTGACCCTTTACAAGATTGAGAAAGGAATGGTGTCACCTAAGGAGTTACACGGCTGCTGTCAGAAGGAGAAAAATTTATCTTTCTGATTGAGCAGGTATTTCTGCCATTGGGGAGTCTAGTTAACACATAATGGAGATGCACAAAGGTGCTAGAGGGGAGAGAGGAGGCCAAAGGACAGAGAAAGTTTTCTGTTTAAATTTTTCTTGTCTTGCCTTTAAAGTGTGAATTTTTATTTCATCACTTGGATCACTTGGTTAAAATGGTGCTCAGGCTCCCACGTTCTTAACCATCTTGCAATTCTGCCTCTGGCCTGGAAAGTTCTTTCAATTTTTTCTTTCAAAAAAAAAAACAAAACCAAAAACCTGAGACCAACTCTCTTGGCAGAGCAACTGTGGGAAGAGGTAGAGCCTGGAAACTATTTTAGGATGAAAATTCTCAATGTCCTGGATCAGACCCTTACTCTCTACTTCTCATTTGCACCCAAGATACCCTCACTGAAGGCCCAAGTAGTGGCTGGCATGCTTGAGGAGAGAATACCCTTTTACACCTATGTTTCTTTCAATTGCTGGTCCCTTTACTTAGAAAGCCACGGCTCACTGCTACCTTCTTTCCTATCTGCAGAACTTCAGCTCATCTCTTAAGCCCAGGCCTGGGGTCTTCAGCTCCGGGAATAAGGCTGCCACACTGCACAGTCCCAGGGGCCAACAGTCACATCACATTCCACATGCGTGGTGCTCCTGGAGTTGTGCAAGCCTGTGGTCTTGCTCTGGAGACACCTATCCCCATCCCCAGCCCTAGCCTCACCTCACACAGCACACTGATTCACTAGTGCTTGTTCAGACATAGGTCTGTCTTCTCTAATCAGAAGGTGAGACTAGGCTTGTTTACCTCTATGGGCCCCCATATCCAATATGTGTTCAACAAGCATTGGGTGAACACAGGAATTCTTCAGTGACTACTCAGGTGCACCCTCCCCACCCCTGACCAACATCAGTAGCACAGAGTCTCATTCTCTACAATCTGGTGGTGACATGGTCTAAGTTTCCACCTTTGTATCCCCTGAGGGGCATCACAAAGTTCTGGCGATAAAATTCCAGATTCCGTGTGTCCCGCAGGAAGGCCTCCCTTGTAAGACCAGCAGGTGCAGTTAAAGGTAGCTTCTTGACAGATTTGTGAGGCTGAAATGGAGGCTCTCCCTTCTTAGAAGAGGGGATAGGGTCTGGAGGAACCCATGTGTCAAGATACTGACTCTAAATACAAGTTGGAGAGCCTGCAGACTGACTCCAGGGCAGAGGCCGGGCCCCTGTGATGTGAGGTGAGAGCAACCAGGGTGGCTGGAGCTGCAGAGGAAGGGGTTCCGGGAGCTTACCCAGGAAGTGAGCTGGGGTCTCAATTCTCACCAAATCCCTGGTCCCCTATTGCAGGTCGCTGTTAATAACAGAAGGGAAGCACCCAGTTGGGTTTTTCTGCTATAAGAGATACCAAGGTCTCATCTCACAGCCTTGAGTACCTTGCCCAGGCCCCCTCCAGCTGGCAGCTGGTTGAAGCTTTGGATGCTCTGGTCCTAGGTAATGAACAGGGCCCTCTGACTTCTTGCACCTGTGAGGACCTGCTCGTGGGTCATTCTCAATCCTCTTTGGATTTCTCATCTACACATGTTGAGAATGACAGGTGCCAAGTGCAGATGTTGAGGGTTTTGATTTTTTGTTTGTGCTCCAATTCCAAGTCCTTTCCCACGCTAGCCTTGTACCCCAGAGGTGGCTCTGCCCAGCAGGACACTGCACCAGGCGCGGGAGGTATCACACTTGGTCAGATAGGACCATAGGGCACCGTGAAACAAAACTTATTCATTTAACCAAAGTGACAATAAAAGATTTCAAAAGCAAATACAGAACATTTTAAATCACTTAAAAGCTTGGAAAGAAACTTACAATCTGTTATCAAAAGCAGCTCAACAGTCCAAAAAAACTTTGTTCTCTTCATAGAGAGAGAAAACCAACCCAGGTTTTACACCATCTTACCTTTGATATTAAAATTCATTTACTCAATTAAGCTCATTCTAATCTTCGTTAGTCCTGACTACACATAGAATTCCTCTCTAAAGACCTTTCCCTCTTGCAAAGCTTCCACAACTTTCTATACCCATATTAATTTGTCCCATATTTTCTTTCCCATTTAGAAATAACCAGTTTTAGGACCAAATTACTTTCTCTCTCTTAAAAAAATGAATTTCCATTTCTTATACCTTCTTTTCCTTGCATACAAAGGTGTTTTCTTATTAAATTTTAGTTTTAATTAAATATATTAATTAGAATTCTCAACTCTTGAAAACCTTAATTTCTAGTGAAAACTAAGAAATAAGCAACTATGAACTGTCTTTTACATTAGCATTCTGTAGATTAGCAAACTTGTAAAATATTCAATAAACTTCCATCATTTAACTTAATTTAGCAAAACTCTAAAGTTTCAAGTTACCAAGTATCTGAAGAAACTACTTTTAAGTAGACAGTCATAAAACATAATTATTCTTAAAGAGTTCTCCTTTAAAAAAAAAACTTATCTCATTTACATTTAATTTACTTTTAAAAATTTCATCGGGCTTCCCTGGTGGCGCAGTGGTTGAGAGTCCGCCTGCCGATGCAGGGGACGCGGGTTCGTGCCCCGGTCTGGGAAGATCCCACATGCCGCGGAGCGGCTGGGCCCGTGAGCCATGGCCGCTGGGCCTGCGTGTCCGGAACCTGTGCTCCACAACGGGAGAGGCCGCAGCAGTGAGAGGCCCGTGTAGCGCAAAAAAAAAAAATTTCATCATACCAAGTTATTTGTCTTGCTGACAAATTCTGCAACAGATATAATAAGATCTTATTTAACCTCCAGTAAACCTAGGTACAATAAAAATATCATAATGTTGATGGCTCCAAGGACATGTCTGATTAATTAAACCAGCAAAAATGAACTTTAATGCCCAAAGTTAATTTAATACTGAATATTTCCCAGTTCACATAAACCTGAAATTTCTTTGGTTTAGTTTCTTGTATATTCCTTTTTAATAATTTTTTAAATTTTATTTATTTATTTTTGACTGCGTTGGGCCTTCGTTGCTGTGTGCGGGCTTTCTCTAGTAGCAGCGAGTGGGGGCTACTCTTTGTTGCGGTGCACGGGCTTCTCATCGTGGTGGCTTCTCGTTGCAGAGCACAGGCTCTAGTTGCGTGGGCTTCAGTAGTTGTGGCTTGTGGGCTCTAGAGCACAGGCTCAGTAGTTGTGGCACACGTTCTTAGATGCTCTACAGCATGTGGGATCTTCCCGGACAAGGGCTCGAACCCATGTCCCCCCCATTGGCAGGCGGATTCTTAACCACTGAGCCACCAGGGAAGTCGCAAGAAATTAATTTTGTTAATAAGGTCTGGAAGTTGAGACATATCATATGTATAATGTACACACAGACATATAGGCAGATACAACTAGAGACCTCATAGCTTCATTTTAACTTAGCCATGAATCAGGTATTACAATATAAAACTCACTAGTTTATAAATAACAGTTGGAATAAGTTAAGTTTAAAAAGGCCTCTTCCCTCCACCCCCCATTTTTCCTCTCAGTCTCAGGAATTGGAGATGCCTAGATAAGACAGGAGTTCCTGAGAGCCCTGGTAGAACATTTACAGCTCAAGGCACAGGGAGAGAAAAGCAAGTTCCTCCTAGAATCTGCTCTCTTAGGGTCAGAATTCTGAAAAGATGTTTTATCAAGCTGGCAAAACTAGTTATGGATTATCAAATGAGCCTAATCTTGGGCATTTTTCTCCAGAGTCTAAAGAATACTGTGGTTACACAGTGTTACCAAAAAGAAAAAAATCATCTTTTTGGCTTTAGTCATAGTACCAGAACAAAAGGTGGTCCAATTTTGTAGGATGCATCCTAAAGGGCTATTTTTAGGAACTGAACTTTTGTTTAATGTTTAATGTCCACCAAGTAAAATAGTGTACCTTTAGCACAAATACATACACAAACACACACACACACAGAGATAAAAGACAAACCAATTCCAAAAGGCTCAAAGCCAAACCAGTTCCAAAAGGCTAACTTTGATACAATAGCATAAAAGCCTACACACAAAGAATTTCATGTCATTTTCCTTCCCTTTTACAAAAAGTTCCAGTTGATGGTCTCTTCATGGTGGACAAAATTGTTATCGAACCGAACTAGGATCTGCTTGCCCAACAAGCAGCGTAGCCAATATACTACAGCAGGTTGTGGTGAAGTAAAGTACAGGGTTCATTGCAAGGCACCCAGCAAGGGAGTGGGAGACACACCTCAGATCCACTCCACTTGGTCTTTGAGTGAGGGGGTTTTATAAAGGGGAAGAACAAAGAGGCTAGGATTAATCATCTTGGGACATTTCTGTGACATTTTTTAACCTTTCTTTAAATTGAAGTATAGTTAATTTATAATATTGTGTTAGTTTCAGGTATACAGCAAAGTGATTCAGTTATACATATATATGTGTATATATATGTATATATACATATATATTCTTTTTCATTATAGGTTATTACAAGATATTGACTAGAGATCTTATACTGTGCTTTCTGTGACATTCAGGTTCCGGGACCCAGGATGTCTCTGGTTTAGGATTCTCTGGCCAGGTGGTCCAGGCCTCAGGGGGTCTGTTGACGTATCTTGCCCTGGAGAAACAACCTGAGTTTATACATTAATGATATCTGTAATAGCAACTTTAGTACATTAACAGTGTAATTCACACCGGCAACCTTACTACATTAACATGTTCTCAACAGCAGCAATTTTAGTCAACTGACTCTGGTTGACTAGTGTTCAGTTAGCACAGGATTGAAGTCAGAGGGGACAAGAAAGGGAATAAAGTTTTGGATAGACACATTAATCATAAACTCCTAAGGGAACTCAGGTTTTAGAAAGACTCCGTTTCAATAGGATGGGAGGCGGGAAGGACTTGAGGGGCTCTGGCAGAGCGAAGCCACGGGGATCTCCAGGCCACCTCCCTTCCAACCCTCCCCCGCCCCTCCCAACCCAGGAGGGGAGCTCTTCTCAGCGTCTCTGAAAGCGGGTAGGGATCCCAGTGGCTTCAAGAGAGTCCCAGGGGACAGGCGGGCGGAGGCGCAGCGCTGGGAACAAAGGCCCACAGAGGGGTCCTGCAGCGCGCAGCTCCCCAGGGGCTGGGGCGACGGCGGCCCGCTCCCCCTCAGCTCCTCCCTCTCCTTCCCTGCTTCCACCCGGAGGCCCGTCGCGCAGCCCGAGCTGCGCCAACTTCGCCAGCGGTTCCCAAGTTGCCGGGGGCGCAGGGGTGGGAGCTGGGTGGGGTGAGGGAGAAAAGGAGGAGGAGGAGGGCTCCCCGGGCGCCTTGGACGCAGTTCAGGAATCCGCCGCCACTGCCGGCCGCTCGCGGACTCGGGCCGAACGGGGAAGGCGCCAGGCAGGACCGCTCGCTCGCTGCGCAGGACGGCGCCCTCCTGGCGCCGCTTCCCGCCCACCGTGCGAACCCGCGGGGCCGAGCCTCCTTCCCTCCCCGCCGCAGTCCCTGGCCGAAGCCGCTTCTGCCTGGTCCTGCCGAGAGGAGGGCAAAGTTGCGGGCGGATGCTGCCCGCGCCGGACCCCTGCCTCGGAAAGTCGGATCCGCCCCCACTGGAGGAGGCTCGGTGGCTGGGTAAGTAGGGCACCGGCATCCCGGAACCGCCTCTGGGCCCGGGAGATGGCCCAGCGGTGCGCACCCCACCATCCCCGATCGGGCGCGCGCGCCAAACTTTGGAGGAAGAGGGGGCGAAACCGAAGGTGGGAGAGGGAGTTCTCGGCGCGGGGAAAGCTCAGCGCAGGCACCCACACCTCCAGACCCACTGCACCCAGATTCACAACTGCCACATACGCACAGCTCATCACCCATCGAGCCACAGACGCACGCACACGCTTCAGACCGAACCGTGCAATTCCGGAAGTGCGGGCGTTCGGATCTTTAGACCAAGCATGTCCTCCAGCCTCAGATAAATCCACTGTCTTTGTCTGCTGCCCCTGCAGCCCCACAGTGAGGTGTCCCCAAAGCGAGACGGGCAGGAGAGGGGCTGCCTTGTCTTTGAAAAGTCGTGGCCGGGACCTCGAGGCTGAGAAGTGGGGAGGGGAAATCAGACATTTCAGTCAGCTTTCCGGGTTCATCAGGAGCGAGTTTGGCATGGAAACTCGGTGTCTGGGTGATGTGTCTGGGTGTGCGCAGCCCTTCCGGAGGCGAGGCCGGGAGAAAGGAGGGAGTGACTCATAAACTCAGACCAGGCGTGTTAGGGTCTGTGAGCAGAGTAGAAAAGGCTGGCAGGCGGTGCTGCCCTGGACAGCTGGGTGGTGGCAGTGACAGGGCCTGCGAGGGAAGCACAGACCCTTCCCCCTAGCGGATGTGCTTCCTCAGAGAGACTTCCAGGGGGGGTGGGCTGAGGAGATTCCAGCCCTGGGTGTGTATATGTAAAACGTGGTAGGGGATGTTTAACACTCCAAGGTCATGGAGAAAGCTGGGCAGTCCTGAAGCCATATTTATTTTCATTGCACCTGAAGTTGTGTCTGTTTTCGGATGCCCTTGGTGTCCGGGGCTCCAGGATGTTTCAAAGGTTGTCCTGGGTCTAGTACAGTGCCTAGCATTGTTGGTACTCGATAAATAGTTGTTTGATGAATAATGACACCAATAATTCATATATGTTAAGGACACTCTGTGGGCCAAGCCAGATGGCCTCGGCTAGGTTGGAATTGGTCTATCTGCAGAGGAGGGGGCCCTGAGTGGTTCCAGGGAGCCCTGCCTGATCTGTTTAGCCCAAGCAGCAGGTTCTGTTGTGCCCTGTGGGCTGGCATTGGGGACGTGAGTCTTAGCATTGGCCTCTGCTTCCCTAAGAGGGGCAGTAAGAAAGTCTCCATTTTTGCATCTGGCTAAGCTGGGAGTGTCGTGGAGTGTTCTTCCTGGCTCCTACTGGCCTGGAAGGAGATGGGTCTCATGAAGGGTCTAGGAGCTGTGTCCTCCAGCAGTGGCTTGGCTCTGTGGTGGCAGCAGGTAGAGGGGGCAATCACAGTCCCTGTACTGAGTATTGGGTGGGTTCCTCTGCACCAGCTGGCATGAGCTTCCCAGAGGAGTGGAAACATCTCATGTTCCTGGAACTGGGATTGCAAGCAATCCTGAGAATGATTCCCTACCTTCATGGAATTGGGAACATGCCAGGATGTGGTGCAACTTGGCCATGTAATCACAAAGAAATGTGTCATTCCCCCACCCCACCCCTGGCCCTTTGTGACTAGGTTTGGTGTGCATGTGAAGCTTCTAAGTGGTCTGAATCCTGAAATTAGCAAAGTACGTAGGCAGCACCCAGGATTGTGGCCCCAGATGAGCGAGAGAGTGATCTGGGCTTGGCCACCCCCAATTTCAGGCGGAACACTGCAGCCAATCCCTTCCCAATATCACCTTTCCACCTTATTTATGTCTTCTGTGAATCAAGAGCTCTACGTTATCTCATCAAGACCTTATATCCCTATGAAGTTAGCGTTTTGTCACCATTTTACAGATTAGGAGACTGAGGTTCAGAAAGGTTAAGTAATTTTTGGGGGGTCACACAGCTGGTGAGGGACAAAGCCAGGATTTGAAACTGGACAGTCTGACTCTGGAACCCATGCTGTTTCCACCATGCCCAGCTGTCTCTAAGGTCCCTAACTGGTTCTCCATAGCAACAAGGAAGCAACGCTGATGCACTCACTGGGTCCTGGGGCCCCTGACTACAGTCCTCTTTTTACACACACTCTGCCTAGCCTGGGTTACACCATGGGTCATGGAAATCGAAGGCTGGGTGGCACCAGGCTGCTAGAGCCTTCCGTGTGGATTTGGAGTCAGGAAACGATGGGGGTTTGGAAGTGACTGCAGGGAGACGTTGGAGTAATTCCGGCGAGAGCAGATTCACTGCTTATGTGAGAAATGGGGACAAAGCTACCACTCGTGACCATACAAGTCGCAGGTTTGGGTTTGGAAGCAATTGCCAGGTAAATGTCCTCAAATGGATGACTATATTCCTTTCCCTTTCGGCCCTTGCCAGGGGAGACATCTATCACACAGGGAAATCAGCCCTCACCTGAATATGAAGGGGCATGTCACGGCTGTCCTTCCCACCACCCACCACATGCCCAGGAGAGCTAGACTCCGTGGTGGTGTCTGGTCCTCAGGAGGGATGGATGGGGAAAGCTGGGGCAACCAGGGGCTGCGATAACCACATGACTCACCGGGTCCCCAGCTTATGCTTTCTCACACAGGCCCCACAGGGACAGTGGTTCTCATTCCTGATTTGCTGATGAGGAAATGAGGCTCAGAGAGGTGCAGTGGCAGCCCAAGGTCACAAAGCTAAGGAGGAAGTGCAAGCCATGCTGCCTTCAGGACTCCCTGCAGGCACTTAGGGGCAGCTGTGTTTTCTGCCTGGTTGGTATTCTATCTCCCCAGCCCCAAGGCTGAGAGGGGGTTACCCCCGTTGGGGAAGAATTCTCACAGCTCTGCCCACCCGCATCTCTACGCCCAGATCCTCTGGTACAGATGTTCACGGCATGGGGAAAGCTGGCAACCTTAAACAAGGAGCAGAAGATAAGCACTGCCCAGCTGGCCCTGCCCACCTTCCACAGCGAGCCCACCTGGGTGAGTGCCGGAGCGTTCGCAGTGCTGAGCTGCAAAGATACGGGCGCCCTCTCCCTGCTTCACTGTGGTGTGGACTCGCTGTCCAGGATGGAAGTTGGGAGACTGGGTGTGGGGAGAAGCTGCCCCATCCGAGGGGCGGGGGCTATTAATCTTTGTACCCCTGGCCCTGTCCTAGTGTGTGACACACGGAGGTACTTAGGAACATTGTCAGATGATGGGTGAACACCAGGGAGGGGCTGTGAGTGCCTCTGCTGGGAAGTGGTAAAGCGGGGAGCCAAGGGAATCTGCCGTGAGGAAACACTCAGAGAGGCCTCTGCCCTTCATGAAGTCACGCAGGAGGAAAGGAAAACAGCTCTCCTTTTCATTCCTTAAACAGAAATGCTTGTCCCCTTTGCTTAAACAGGTGGAAGAACACTGCTTGTCCTGCCCTGAGCATGTAGATTCCACGTCTGGGTGTGGGGTGGCCTCTGGCAGGCTGGACAGTTTGTTCTGTGCT
The DNA here is from genome assembly GCF_963924675.1 of Phocoena phocoena. Classification (NCBI taxonomy): domain Eukaryota; kingdom Metazoa; phylum Chordata; class Mammalia; order Artiodactyla; family Phocoenidae; genus Phocoena; species Phocoena phocoena. The sequence continues at coordinate 60,649,011 of NC_089234.1, read as the reverse complement.
TGAAGGTCTCAGCCCACGTCTTCATCACCCTAAATCAGGCTGGTTCTCCTGCACATCCCCCCCTCTGCAAACTTGGAAGGAGGGGCATGCAGGCCACAGGAGCCCCTGACCACCAGTAACTTAAGGTCTCTAGCGGCCCATCACTCCCTCTCTATGCCTCTACCCTCCCCCCATGCCTTCCCTTACCCCCCTGCCCCACAGAGATGGCTGTGTGCTGGGTTGTTTTAGACTCTGGGAAATTTATCACTGGGATTCCAGAGGGCTGTCTGAAAAGGATTTGGAGGAAAAGCGTGTAAAATAAATAAGCCAATTCCCAGCTCAGCCTCTCCTGAATGCCACAAGTAAACAGCTAGCCTGGGAAACTCTATTTTGGCCTCTGTGCTCACACCTGGCTCACCGGCTGCCTTACCCGCTCCCTCCTTCCTGCATCCTCCCCATCCAGCCCCTCCTCCTTGACTCGGAGCCTCAAAAGTCGGGGAACACACCCACCGCCAGCTGTCCGGGACACTGGGAAGCTGGCATACTGGTGGCTGGGGACAAGAGGAGAATGTGGGAGAAGAGACAGCTAGGGGTTGCAGCACAGCCCTGCTCCATCTGAGGAAGTCTCCCTGCCTCGGCCCTGCTCGAGGTGAGTTTGACTTTGTTGATGGAGAATGTTGGGGCTTTTTCCAATTTTGTGGCATCTGAGGAAGCTTTACATCTTAAACATCAGTTTAGAGCGGATGGGCCAAAGCTAATTTTCTCCAAAGTGGGCTCCCATGTGAAGAAACCCTAAAAACCCCATTTACGGTGTAGGGCTACCCGGACTAACCAGAATGTCAGGCGTCTTTGCTTTTGACCGGAGTCCTATGAGCTTAGGCCCTATCAGTTTAGGGCTCTGGTGGTGTGAGTTCACTGTTGTTAGTTTCTTTGTGGAGTATGAAGTAAACTCGTGATAACGTAATAACTTCATTTAATTCAGTTGACCCACTCTAAAACCCAGCACCCAGTGAGAAGGGGAGAACCAGGGTGCTAGGGTGGGGGTATTTCCCTGGTGGGATTGGCAGCTGAGGGCTCCACTCAGTCCCAGGGAGGGGCCTGGGGGCCTTTCCATTGATGTGCCTATGCCAAGCTGGGTCAGCAAACTGAAACCCCTGGGATCTGGGGAACAGGCATCCCCCTGAGGCTCTGGGTCCCGCCTCCACGCAGGAGCCCCTTTGGCCTGTTGCTGTCAGGCTTCCAAGAGAGAATTTGAGGAGTAAGCCCCATGGCTTGCAGTCTTGTTTGGAAAGAGGCTGCACACCCACATACAGATTAGCACACATCATCATGGGCCAAAATACACACACACACACACACACACACACACACACACACACACACATACATAAGCACAGGAATGCACTCATCCCAAAAGGCAAATTATGTAATAGTGAAGAGTACATATTCTAAAGCCAGAATGCCTACCGTACTGCTTAGTAACTGTGTGACCTTGGGCAAGTTACTTAACCTCTCTGGGCCTTACTTTCCTAATCAGTAAGAGGGGGATGGTAATGGGTTATAAGTAATGGGGCTATAAGTGAATTTGTATCTGTGAGGAGTTTAGAAACGTGCCTGTACGCAGCTAGGTGTTCTAACTATCGCTCACCACATATTCTATGCCCCAGATATTCAGGCCCAAGGGCACAGTACTTCCCAGAGGGGTGCTCACAAACTTGCCAGCGAATTGGATCAATCACTTTGCACTTTCTGAGTCCTGATTCTCAGGATGTGTGGCATTCTCTGTACTAGACTCGAATTAGAATTTATTAGAAACATCATTTCGTCTTCCCTTAAGAAGCTCATTATTTTATAAATTTATTTAGTTATTTATGGCTGAGTTGGGTCTTTGTTGCGGTGTGCGGGGCTTCTCGTTGCAGTGGCTTCTCTTGTTGCGGAGCACGGGCTCTAGGCATGTGGGCTTCAGTAGTTGTGACTCGCGGGCTCTAGAGCACAGGCTCAGTAGTTGTGGCGCACGGGCTTAGTTGCTCCGCAGCATGTGGGATCTTCCTGGACCAGGGCTCGAACCCGTGTCCCCTGCATTGGCAGGCAGATTCTTAACCACTGCGCCACCAGGGGAGCTCAGAAGCTCATTATCTTAAAACAATGTGGGCACTAACTCCCCCCAGAGAAGGGTATGATTCCTTTAGCAGCATCAGTTTTCAAACTAGTTTCCTTGGAGCCCCAGGGTTCAACGAGGACCCCTCAGAGGTCTGATGGGAGGGAGGATCCAGGCCTCTCCCGCCATTTATCTTTTTTTAAAAAAGATTTATTTATTTATTTTATTTTTGGCTGCATTGGGTCTTAGTTGTGGCACGTGGGCTCCTCATTGCAGTGTGCAGGCTTCTCTCTACTTGTGGCATGTGGGCTCAGTAGTTGTGGCACACGGGCTTAGTTGCCCCACGGCATGTGGGTCTTAGTTCCCCGACCAGGGATCGAACCCGCGTCCCCTGCATTGGAAGGTGGATTCTTAACCACTGGACCATGAGGGAAGTCCCCCATTTATCTTTTCTACATATTGGGTTTCCTAGGAAAGCTCTGGTTCATAAGAAGGCTCCATAGCTTAGACGGTTGAAAAACCCCCTCTACCGTCTGACCCCCTTCCCATCCTGTGTGCGTCTGTCCGAGCACGCTGTGCGATGCCCGTGCCTATGTGGGCCCATGCAGCTACCTGAACGTTGGCCCCAGGCCTCTCCCACTCTCTTCCCTGCTTCCCTCCTCTCCCCTCCTCTCCAGCTGCCTCACCGTCTGCAGGATTCTGGAAAGTGCTAACATGTCTGAGCCAAGATAGGGCTATCTGAGGAAGTATTCTGAAAACAAACTGGGCCACCGTCCTGGCTGAGACTGCAGTGATTTTTAGCAAAGAATTCACAACTTCCGAGGTGGGCAGCCAGGGCTGTGGCCCCTGGCTGTCCTCTGGAGGATGCCTGGGGCCTGTCTCAGCAGGGTTAGGATAGACACGCCTGAAGAGGCCCAAGATTGCAAACCTAGAACCAGGAAGGGGAAGTCATCCTCACAGGATGAAGAACTGGAACTCCCCCACCCCATCCCCCCGTGACCTCAGGGGTAATGGCACCCTGTCCTCTTCTTATTCTGAGAGATGCTACTTTCCTTTTAGTTTTCCTCCTCCTTTTCCATCTGGTGCAGGTGCCTCGGGGCTGGGGACACAGGAAATATTACCACTAACAGCTTAGCAAGCACAGCCCTGTGCTTAATTAGTGCCTTCTTGGCCTGCACTCACCGAGTTCTCACAGGATGCTCTCAAGATAGGTACCGTTGTGCTCACTGTTGTACAGACGGGCAGACAGAACCAGACAGATGGGATAAGTTGCTGGCACCCCACTGCTGACGAGTGCAGAGCTGGGCCTGAGGCCTGCAGCCTGGCTTCAGAGTCAGTGCTCTTGACCCTGGGTGTGTCCGTCTTGCTGGGGCCACAGCCGGAGAGGTGGAATGGCTCACCAGGACAGTCATTTCGTAACTGTGGCCGGGGCATGCTGCTGGTGTCTGACTGGGAAGTGCTGGGGAGGCTGGCCTCAGGGGTGCTGCAAGCCAAGTCTGAGCCTCGGCCTTCCCCAAGGCTCACTGGGCAGGGCACTGCCCTCATACAACAGCCTCTTTTGCGAGGCCGGCCATCTGCTGATTGCTGCTTCCCCTTGGCAATGGCAGCTCTCAGAAAGTGACGCCGATGGCAGCAGAAGGGATTTAAATTATTGGCAAGGAAGAACTGGCAGATTGGGGGCCTCTGTCTCCCCGAAGGCCATTCCGGCAAGACAGAAACCTTACCGTGGAGTAAGCACCGAGCTGCTAAAGATGCCGAATGGCTTCCTTTTTTTTTTTGAAATAAAGTTATTTATTTATTTTTGGCTGCGTTGGGTCTTCGTTGCTGCGCTGGACTTTCTCTAGTTGCCACGAGCGGGGGCTACGCTTTGTTGTGGTGCCCGGGCTTCTCATTGCAGTGGCTTCTCTTGTTGCGGAGCAGGGGCTCTAGGCGTGCAAGGCTTCAGTAGTTGCAGCACGTGGCCTCAGGAGTTGTGGCTTGCAGGCTCAGTAGTTGTGTCACACAGGCTTAGTTGCCCCGCGGCGTGTGGGATCTTCCCGGACCAGGGCTAGAACCCGTGTCCCCTGCATCGGCAGGCAGATTCTTAACCACTGCTCCGCGAGGGAAGTCCCCGAATGGCTTCCTTGGGCCCTGTGATCTCCCAGTGAATATCATCCCCAGCCTCTTCTTTCACCAGCCCTTGTCACATACTTGGTGTTCCAGGTTCCAAACTGACCTCTTTCCCGATGCACATGTCCTGCTCTCTGTAGCCTTTCCAGCTGCCCAGAACACTCTCTCCTTCCTTCTTTTCTCACGGTCAGCTCCCTTCATCCTCAGGCCTCAGCTTGGATGTCTCCTTCTAGAAGCCTTGGTCAGTGGCCCTCCCTATGGCTGCCTGCACGTCCCCGTCCTCACACTTTGCCCCGCTGTGTTGCCCTGGCTGCTTTCATGGTCTGTGGTCTCCACCAGGTAGTGAGCTCTGCGAGCAGGACAGAGTCTGCCTTGTTCCCCTTGTGTCTCCAGTGCTTAGCACAGCCCCAGGCACGCGCTGAGTACCCATGCCTGACTGTGGGACCATGAGTGATGGGTGTGACACCTGGCCGCAGGAGGAAGGAGGCACTGGATGGTGCCCAGGCTCCCGTGATTGGATGCCTAGGGAGTGATCAGTGTCTGGGCAGAGGTGGTGGGAGTCATGGTGTGTGGAAGGGGGCAGCTGATGTGGACCAGAGGCCCTATGTGGGACAGGGAGGGAATGGGAGAGTGAGACCCTGGGCAGATGGCCTCTTGCAGTTACTACCCTGTGGGCACTGGGCTGGGATCCCAAGGATGGGCCTGAAACGCTCCAAGAGGCCTCTTTGAATTAGGTGGCCTGGTGGATGGATGCACTATGGGCTTCACTACTCAACCCCACCAGCAAGCGTTTCTCAGTCCTGTCCCCTTTCTGGACGGACATTCATTCATCCTCTCCGGGCTTCAAAGCTGACCCCCAAGCAATGGAGGCCCCCCATGGCTGAGTCCTTTCCCCTGAGCAGAGAGAAGGAAGCCCAGCTGGCAGGCTGCCTCCCAGGGTTGGTTCCAGTTGCAGCCTTTGAGCTGTCCTCACAGAAGTAGTAGGGCCCTGCGTGCTGGGTTCCCATCCATACCACCCAGGTAGCACACATTAGGTGCTCTGGCCAGGGCACCGCCTGTCTGGGTGCCTGCTCATGCCTGAAACCATGCCAGGTTGGCTGGGGATAGCAGAAGGTGCCTCTAGGCAAGAAGAGGAGAGGACACCTAGGCACAAATAACCACCTTTGAGTCCAACTGTGATGAGCCCACAAAGGTGGACATGAGGGAGGACTTGGGAAAGGCTTCATGGAGGAGGTGGGGGTTCCAGTGCAAGAAGGGAACCTGGGCAAAAGCACAGGCACGGGAAAGTTCAGATTGAATGCAAAGGTTGGTGAGGAGTCCAGTTGGGCTGAACTTCAATTTGTAGGATGCACAAAGAAGAGATGAGGCAGGATGGAGTTGTGGTTACATGTGTAAGCTCTAGAGCCAGGCTGCCTGCACGAGGACCCTCAATCCCCACTTATTGGCTGTGTGACCATGGCCAAGTTGCTTAACGTCTCTGTGCCTGTTTTCTCATCTGTAAAATGGAGATACTAATAGTACCCATCACGTGGGGGTGACAGGAGAATAAAATGTGTTTCCGTACAAGTGTTTAGAGCAGTACCTGGCACACAGCATCAAGAAGACTGAGCTATTATCCTTATTTTTTTTTAAAGCAGCTAGAAAAGTAAATTGAGGTCAGATCATAGAGGCCTTTGGATGTCATACTTTCTGTTTGCTAAACACCTGCTGTGTGCCAAGTACTTTACAGACCTTCTCACTGAGCCCCATACAACCTAGCAGAATTGTTAGCAAAGTCTCCATTTTATAGATGAGGAAACAGGCTCAGAGAGGCAGAGTAACCTGCCCAGGGTCACTCAGCCAGGTGGAGGCAGAGGTAGTAATGAAACCCAGGTCTGTCTGGCACTTAGCTCTTTCTTCAACACGGAGATTCAGAGAGATGTGACAGAGGCAGCATGGGGACATCCCCTGGGCTGGAGTCGCAGCCAGGAGCAGAGCATGAGTGCTGTAGCCATGGGTCCCTAGGCTGGGAGAGTGGGAGGTGACAGGGGAAGGAGAGATGCAGGCAAGCCTGGAAGGCAAGGAGATGAGGAGGCCCCAAGGCCACAGCACACAGCTCACCATTCAGAGCTCAGGGACAAGCCATTGAGTCATTTTGGGAAAACATGACATCACTGAGTCTTGCTGTCTGCTGCCCACCTGCCAGTCCTCGTGCCCAAAGTCCTGCAAGGGGACCCTCACACCCAGGCAGCAGGGCCAGGTCAGCTCCCTGGCTTTCTGCCCTGAGTTCTCCCCAACCTCTGTAGCCCCATCTTCCCACTGCTCCCCTCCCTGCCTGCGGCCTCCACACCGCCCCCACTCATAAACCCGAATGAGGCAGGAGCTTCTGGAAGTGATCATGAACCTGAACAGCTTCCAAAAGGGCCTCCACGCCAGGCCTGTGATGGGAATTCTGGATGGGAAGGGGACAGCCGTGTCGAGTTTTTAGAGCTGCTCTTCCCTTAAGAATGGTGCCTGCAGGACTTCCCTGGTGGCGCAGTGGTTAAGAATCCGCCTGCCAATGCGTGGGACACGGGTTCGGGCGCTGGTTCGGGAGGATCCCACATGCCGCAGAGAGGCTGGGCCCGTGCGCCGCAACTGCTGAGCCTGCGCTCTGGAGCCCGCGAGCCACAACTACTGAGCCCACGAGACGCAGTACTGAAGCCCACACGCCTAGAGCCTGTGCTCCGCAATGGGAGAGGCCACTGCTGTGAGGAGCACGCACACCGCGGCGGAGAGTGGCCCCCGCTCGCCGCAACTGTAGAGGACCCATGCGCGGCACCGAAGACCCAACGCAGCCAAAAATAAGTAAATAAATAAATTTATAAAATAAAATGAAAAAAAAAGAATGGTGCCTGCTATTCCATTGGAATCACTTTTTTTTTTTTTTTTTTTTTTTTTTTTTTTTTGCGGTACGCGGGCCTCTCACTGTTGTGGCCTCTCCCGTGGCGGAGCACAGGCTCCGGACGCGCAGGCTCAGCGGCCATGGCTCACGGGCCCAGCCGCTCCGCGGCATGTGGGACCTTCCCGGACCGGGGCACAAACCCGTGTCCCCTGCATCGGCAGGCGGACGCTCAACCACTGCGCCACCAGGGAAGCCCTGGAATCACTTTTTATAAGTAAAACCTGGTTGAGCTGTGTGCTCATGCTATGCCAGGTCCCAGCAGCCTCCGCCTTCCTAGAAGGTACAGTTGAGTATCTGAGAGCTCTTTATGTACTAGGCATCCTCAGGCTGAGTGATTTATTTGTGTCAATCTGATTGCATGAGGTAGCCCCATTTTATAGGTGCCATTGCTGAGGCCCAGAGAGGTTAGGTGACTTGTCCAAGGTCACATAGCCAGAATTCAAACACTCGGCTGTCCAACTCCAGATGTGCCTATGCTCTTAGCCACTCCAGCCTCAAATAAAGCCATCAGAGAATCACAGGATGTGGGCTGTACCAAACCTATGTCTGCCAAATTGTGTGGTGCAGACAGGAAGTGCCAGGAGAATTTTCATCTCAGAGTGTGGGTTACGCCCCAGAGCTTGCTGGAGGTTGTGGAGACATTTAGGAGGTGACAGAGAGCTCCAGCTTCTTTGGCCTAGCAAACCCTGCTGACGTGGCCATTTGGGGTGAGACTCTCCCCTCTGGAAGGAGCACCGGGGCTCAGGGGGTGCCTGTCCTGGTTTTAAAGGCCAAACCTGGAAAAGGAGTATGAGTCAAGCAAGGGGCCAGGTGCCAGCTTCCTCAGCCCAGTCTGTGGGTGCAGGATGCCAGGCTGCTGCAGCTGCTGCTGCCACTCACAGCTCCCTCCCAGACCGCAGGAGGGGCTGGTGGCCAGCCCTGTGCTGAGTGGTGCCCTCTCACTCTCACCACAACCTAGCTAGGGAGGCACGGTTATCCCCATTTAACAGGTGAGGACGTTGAGGCTTAGAGAGGTTTTCTGGTGCACCGGAACTCCCTTGGCCGGAAAAGAGAGGAACTGAGACTCTTTAAGTCTTCTTTCTGCCAAGAGACAGACAGAAGGAGGGAGGGGTTAGCCTGCCCTCTGACACTGAGCCGCGCAGGCTGGCTGTTCTCAGGCCTGCATTTCTGATTCATCTGCAATCACCAGATCCTGATGTTGCAAGGCGAATAACCTCTGGAGTGAGAAAAGCTCTGATTTCCCTTGAGCTATGAGTCACCATTTCTCTGGGAGCACTTTTGAAACCATAGAGCTCCTCCCCAGGCTTCGAGGGGCAGGTTCCTTCTCTGCCCAAGTGCCAGCCCCACACTGGCCCTGGCAGAGCCTGTCTATGGAAGGGCCAGGAAACAAAGGGCCTCCACGAGAGGCCTGGCCTTGGTGATTACCCAGCATGTGACACCCTGCCTTGCTCTCCACAGACAGGTGCCAGATTCCCAGAGGTCTGTGGGGTCTGCAGCCTTCAGGGATCCCTTGTCCCCTTTAATGCCCAAGGCCCACGTGGTCAGCACAAGTACACCTGCCCTCTCCAAAGATGTCTGGGAATCCCCCAGGATTCCCCAGTGTACAAGGCGGCTCCTCCAGACACCCCTCCCCCCACAGGAGGGAGGGGACCAAAGCCAGTTACTCCGTCCTTGTCAGTCTCAGGCCTGATCACCACAGTAATAATTTCTGGAGAGTTGTCACTTTTCTCACAGAGAAAGTAGACTGTTACGTTCGACTGTAGGGGCAGTTCTGCTTCTCACTGCCCCCAGATTTTGCTTCTGCAATAAGATTTTGGCTTTGCCTCTGCTTAAATTCAAAAGCGTGTTCAAATGACTTTTCCGAAATGAGAGTCTCACCTCAGAAGAACTTTGCCTCTGCCTCTACAGGTAGAAAACTGATACCTGCTTTTATTTTATTTTTATTAAATTTTATAAAATAAGTAATCCATGCCCATGGTATAAAATTGGAAAGGTACAAAAGGATATGTGGTGAAATCTCTTTCCCACGCCTGACCCAGACACCCAGGTCTTTCCACGAAGGCAACCGGCAATATTAGTTTCTTGTGTGTAAGCTGCTTTTAAATTATCTAGTTTTAAAACAAATCATACTCCACTGGGCTTCCAGTTCCGCCACCGTTTTTGAGGCACAACTGAAAAACTGCAGCTCAGGAAGTAGTAGGGGCCGCCTGCAGAGTGCAGCTCTGCCTAAGACTGTCCCTTACAAGCGGTGCTGGCTGCCCACATCCCTCAGGGGTCACCTTGGGTTCACCCACCCCACGTCCCTCATCCCCCGCAGCTCCAGGCAGCTAGCCCCTGGCTGTCCCCAGCTTCCAAGTGTGGCTCCTTCAGGCTCCACGTGAAACCGGTGCTCCCCACTGCCCCTTCTCCATTTTGCCCTCTGGTCTGGCTGGGCAGGGGCCTGCAACGGGGGCCTGTGGGGTCAGGACCTGGTGACGGTGATGTGACCAGACTCTGCTGCCTCTTGGCTGGACTGAATGTTCAGAGTCCCCTAGGGGCTCACACAGGTAAGGTCCACTCCTATCCTGAGTGTGACCAGAGGCCTCCCTGCTCCCCTCCCCTTCTCCCCTCCTTTCCTCTCCCCTCCTTTCCTCTCCCTTCCTCCCTGCTCCTCCCCTCCTTTCTTCTTCCCCAACATATTTATCAGGTGCTGTACAGCAAACATTAACTCTAACATAAAGCGGAAAGTGAATGGCACGAGGCGGAGAGGAATGCTGCTGGGAGAGCCCTGTCCTTGAGACTGGCCTTCAGCAGACCCTGCCCTTCACGTCCTGGCCTTGTACCTCCTGCTGGGTGACCTTGGGCAAGTCACTTAACTTCTTCTTTTTTTTTTTTAAATAAATTTATTTATTTATTTATTTTTGGCTGTGTTGGGTCTTCGTTGCGGTGTGAGGGCTTCTCATTGGGGTGGCTTCTCTTGTTGCGGAACACAGGCTCTAGGTGCGTGGGCTTCAGTAGTTGCGACACGCGGGCTCAGTAGTTATGGCTCACAGGCTCTAGAGCGCAGGCTCAGTAGTGGCGGACCAGGGCTCGAACCCGTGTCCCCTGCATTGGCAGGCGGATTCTTAACCACTGCGCCACCAGGGAAGCCCCACTTAGCTTCTTTGTACCTCCCTTTCAAATCTGATTAAGGAAGGAGAGGGTGGCAGTAAGGATCCAGAGGGCTGGTGGGAGAACCTGGAGCTGCCAAAGGGCTTTCTAAGAGGGTGACAGATGTGGGGTAGGGGGGGACGGTGCTCTTCCTCTAAGGGAATCATTATGAATGTGGGGGAGGGCTCTGGGGACACGTGGGGTCTGGGCTCAGACTTAGGGCATGAATGGGGGAGGGGTGGCCCTTTGGGCAGCACTATCCCGTCTTGGCAGATGCCTTCCCTTTTCCACACAGCGATGGACCCTCCTCGGCTTTATATTTTTTAAGTAGTGGCTTTATTTTATTTTTTAATTTTATTTTTAAAATATTTAGTTATTTAGTTGTACCAGGTCTTAGTTGCAGCTTATGAGCTCCTTAGTTGCGGCATGCATGTGGGATCTAGTTCCCTGACCAGGGATCAAACCCCGGCCCCCTGCATTGGGAGCGTAGAGTTTAGCCACTGTGCCACCAGTAATGGCTTTATTTTTGTAATAATGATAGATGTTTAACATACAAAATTCAAGTAAAATGGATGAATACTGAGAAGAAAGCAACAAATCACCCCTCAACCCTACATCCAGATGTAACTGGTTAGCTATCTGGTCCACATACTTCTCTAGGCATATATATAAAGAAAGGGGGGCAGCGGAGGGACAGAAAGTTTTATAAACATGGGGGAAATGCACAATTTAATTTAGCTTTAGGCCAGTGTTGTAAAGAGGCTGTCTGCCCCCAAAGCAGCCCCTCTCATCTGTTCAATAACCTACATGAGGGCCTGGTGTGGGGCAAGGGAACTTTTATGCCAGGATCTTTTTTTTTTTTTTTTTCATTTTCACCAAGAACTTTATTGAACAATTTTGTTCCACTACCTTCTGCCATTTTTCAGGCAACTTCATAATTCCATCTTCCCAAAACTTTTTATCTTTTTGAACAAACAACTGTTCCAGGTGCCTTTTACAGTCTTCCAGGGAATTGAAATTGTTTCCATTAAGAGAATTTTGTAAAGACCAAAATAAATGGAAATCCAAAGGTGCAATGTCTGGTAAATATGGAGGATGAATCAGAACTTCCCAGCCAAGCTGTAACAGTTTTTGCCTGGTCATCAGAGAAACATGCGGTCTTGTGTTATCCTGATGGAAGATTATGTGTTTTCTGTTGACTCATTCTGGACGATTTTTGTCACGTGCCTCTTTCAGTTGGTCTAATCGGGAGCTGTACTTGTTGGAATTAATCGTTTCGTTTTCCAGAAGGAGCTCATAATAGAGGACTCCCTTCCAATCCTACCATATACACAACATCACCTTCTGTGGATGAAGACCAACCTTTGGTGTGGTTGGTGGTGGTTCATTTCGCTTGCCCCACTCTCTTCCATTCCACACTGTTGTACGGTATCCACTTTCCATTGCCCGTCACAATTTGTTTTAAAAACACGTTTTCATTATGTTTCAGTAGAGAATTGCATGCGGAAATATGGTTAAGGAGTTTTTTTTCGCTTAACTTATGTGGAACCCAAACATCAAAGCGATTCGCATAACCAAGCTGGTGCAAATGATTTTCAAGGCTTGGTTTGGATATTTTGAGTATGTCGGCTGTCTCCTGCGTGGTATAACATTGATTGTTCTCAATTATTGTTTCAATTTGATCGCTATCAACTTCAACTGGTCTACCCAACCATGGAGCATCGTCCAGCGAGAAATCTCCAGCACAAAACTAAAAAAACCACTTTTGACACGTTCCATCAGTCACAGCACCTTCTCCATACACTGCACAAATCTTTCTGTTCATGCCAGAATCTTTAAAACCTCTTTAAATTCAGACAAATTACAAAAAGGGAGCCGGTCGAATCACAGATCTTCCTTGACTTATGATGAGGTTACAGCCTGATAAACCCATCATAAATTGAAAATGCATTTAATACACCTAATCTACCAAACATCATAGCTTAGCCTAGCCTACCTTAAACGTGCTCAGAACACTTACATTAGCCTACAGTTGGGCAAAATCATCTCACACAAAGCCTATTTTATAATAGAGTGTTGAACCTCTCATGTAATTTACTGAATACTGAAAGTTTATAACAGAACGGTTGTGTGGGTGTAGAATGGTTGTAAGTGTTATCAGTTGTTTACCCTCGTGACCGTGACTGGGTGACGGACCGGGAGCCCCAGCTGATTGAACGGCATATCACTAGCCCCAATTCATGTACGGTTGCTACTGAATGTATGTCGCTTTTGCACCATCTTAAAAGTCAACCATCTTAAGTCGGGGACCTTCTGTAGTACACTCTGGCTGTAGAACAGTGGCTTTCAATCTTTTGGACCAAAGCCTCAGACAGAGACACACACACATCACTGAAACGAAAGTCGTATGACACCTGTGCATATCCTTAGTACGCATCCTTAACACACTCTGATATTTTCTGTCTATACAATTCTGTTCTTTAAAAAAATAAAAGTTTGTCCAACCTACCAAATTGATTGCACAGCTGAAATTTGAAACGTATGGCCCTAGAACAGTGATTTTCAAACTTGAGCGTGCATCAGAATCCCTTGCAGTGCTTGTTAAGACAGCTTGCCATGCCCGCCCTGAGAGATTCTGATGGAGGAGGTCTGGGGAGGGGCCTGATAATGTGCATTCTGTCAAGTTCCCAGGTGCTTCTGGCCTACTTTGAGATCCCACCCTCCTAGAATATGTTTTTCTTGTTTTTTTGTTTTGCGGTACGCGGGCCTCTCACTGCTGTGGCCTCTCCCACCGCGGAGCACAGGCTCCGGACGCGCAGGTTCAGTGGCCATGGCTCACGGGCCCAGCCGCTCCGCGGCATGTGGGACCTTCCCGGACCGGGGCACGAACCCGCATCTCCTGCATCGGCAGGCGGACTCTCAACCACTGCGCCACCAGGGAAGCCCCTAGAATATGTTTTAAGACAATGTACTCCCTTGGCAGAGACTACCAGAGGATCTTCTGTATTCAACAGATAATAATTGCTGATGGCTAGCACAAGCATTGTAGGTCTCTGGCAGTTTTTTTTTTTTTTTTTTTTTTTTTTCTCTCTGGCAGTTTTGAGGATGCTGATCAGGCACTGTCTTTGGGATCTTCAACACCACACTCCTGAAATCCAGCTCACTATTAATATCAAGTGCTGAAGAAAGGTCCTGCTAAGCAAAAGGGCATTTATGCCCAACCCTGGTTGAATTGCCTGCCTCTTAATACCAAGCCCACAGAACATAAAACGCCCCCAGCCCTTTTGAAAACACTGTTCTATAGGCAATGAAAGTGCCATTTACCGTGTGGATTGCACCTTTCTGTTTTTTTAAACAGAAGAAGGGAGGTGAAGTGTGAGCACCATGGAGAAAGCTGTCCCCTGGCTCTGGTTGGGGTCTGGTGGATTTCACTGTCCCCGGATTGCCAGCTTTAATGGGAAACTCTTCCTGGCCTGAGTGCCCGCATCAGCACTCGAGCTTTCCAGCCTGCTAACTTCTGAAACTGGCCTATAGTTCCAAGCTGCCTCTGTTCCTCCAACCAGGGGACTCAGCCCCCACCCCTAATCCTTCCCCTTCCCCTTCCCCTTCGTAGCCTTGGGGCCCTGCCCCAGCCCTGCAGTTTTCCAGAAGCCAGCCCTCAGCTGGGAGCAGCTTCGTGAGGGAGAGAAGTGTTAAATGGGCACAGAGCCCTTCTGTTCCATTAACAATGGCCCGTTGATGACTGGATCCTGCCCGGTTGGCCCCCTTGACTGGACTTCGGAGACGAGGAAAGACTCCAGCCCCCCAGGCAGCTACTTCTGGGTGTGAGGTTGATTCAGAGGCCAAGGCCTCTGTCTGCCCACAGAACCTCATTCTTCAGGCCCTGATGCAGCAGGGAGAAGCCCTCTCACCCCTCCCATCCCATCCCAGGGGTAGTTTGGGGCCCCAGGAGTGATTCACTTCAGTCTAATTCAACAAGCATCTATTGACCAGCTCCTGGGCACTGAGGCTCAGTGCTAAGTAGCTGTGGGAATAAGAATAACTGCTGACATGAATTCAGTGCTTATTATAATCAGCCCCACCCTGGCTACCCAACAGAGTCACTAGGGAGCTTATAAAAATTGCAAAGCATAGACACTTCCCCCACCCCCACATTTTCAGGAGTGAATCCCGGGCACTATTTTTGTAAAAGCTCTCAAAGTGCTTCTCATGCCCAGCTGAGATTAAGCACCACCCGTCTCCTACTGGCTAAACACTACGCTGAGCATTTAACTTGCAGCATCCGGTTTCATGGGGTACGTGCTTGTGGGAGGCTGAGTAATTCCCCCCCCCACAAGATCTCCACATATGAATCCCCACATCTGTGGACATGTTACGTCACATGGTAAAAGGGACTTTGCAGTGTGATTAAGGATTTTGAGATAGGGAGCTTATCCTGGATTATCCACGTGGGCCCAGTGTAATCATCAGGGTCCTTATAATAGGGAGATTTGACTACAGAAGAGGCGGTCTGAGTAATACATTAAGAAAGACTCAACCAGCCGTTGCTGGCTTTGAAGATGGAGGAAGGGGCCATGAGCCATGGAAAGCAGGCAGCCTCTAGAAGCTGGAAAAGGCAAGGAAGAAGGTTCTCCCAGAGACTCCAGAAGGAATGCAGGCCTGCTGACACGGTGATTTTAGGCCAGTGAAACTGATCTTGGACTTGGCATTCAGAACTGGAAGATAATAAATATGTGCTGTTTTAAGCTACAAAGTTTGTGGTAATGTGTTAATACAGGGCTATTACTAACCGTATTTCATAGACGACGCACAGAAATATGAGGCACTCACTTGGGGTCACACAGCTAGTGGATGGCAGAGCTGGAACAGAAGGAACTCAGGTGCATCTGACCCCTTCATCTGTGCTCTCTCCACCTTACTGCACTGCCCCTACTTTGCAGCCAAACAGACATGGATTCAGATCCCAATTCTGCCATGTTCTGTCTTTGTGTCCTTTGCTAGTGGTGGGTACATCTGGCCGGGGGGAGGCTGCATGGGGGAACATGTGACGACCAGTTGGAATGCTAGGGTGGGCCAGGTTGTTTCCAGGTGGAGCACCATGTGGAAGAGTTTGGACTTGATTCTGAAGGAATGGAGCCCACGGGGTGCCAGCCTATTCTTCCCTCTGCATTTCATGATGCTGCCTCAGACTTTCAGGCCCACTCAGTCTCTGGGATCTGGCCCTACTGCAGCAACCCAGCTCCCGTGCAGAACTGCAGGGTTGGGGCCAGGAGCAGCACTCTACTCACTGTCACCTGCAGCCAGTGACAACTGCTTGTCTGGGGTGACGAGGAAGCTCCCATTTCACGGAAGGCCAGCAATGGCCCAGTGCCTCCACAGCACATCTCTTCGAAGGCTCTCCTGCAGCCCTGCGTTTGGGGCTATGCATGTCTTAGAGAAGGAATGTGAGATATAAAGAGGTCCAGAGAGTTGTTCAGAGTCACACAAGTTGGTACAGGTCCTAGCCAAGACTCCGATCTGCCCACTGCTGTACAGCTCCTGCCTTTCGGCTAAATCTGCCCGCTCAGCGCTACAGCATAGTGGTCGAGTCCGTGGACTATGGAGACAGACTTCCCGGGTTCCAATCCCACCTTATAACTGAGGGCAAGTTGTTTGGCCACCGCTTGCTTTAACAGGGGGTGGTGATTATTATCTATGAAGGTACCGTGGTACCCTTCTCACAGGGTTGTCCTGACCACTAAATATATTGATGTGTGTGAAGTGCTTGGAACAGGGCCTGGTTCATTAGAAGTGTTAACTTCTGTTACGATTCAGCTCCCCTAGGGCACAGACTCTTTCCCTCCCTCTATTCCCAATGGCTCTTCCCATGCTTTGCACAGAGCAAATACTCAGCAAATGAACTTACTGGTTGAATGTGAGCTTTTATTAGCCAGAGGCTCACTAGGTACTTTCCCAAATATATGCACTTTTCCAAAATTCCACCTTAGTTATTCAAACCCTTCTCTTCCTCCTTCTTGCCTGGAAGCTGCAGAATTGCCATAAAGCAGCCTGAAGCTTGCTCTGCCCCGTGGTAGGTCCCATGAGCAGTTCAGAGATAACCAGCCATCCCCAGGTATCACCAACCCTTGAGTGCAAGGTAACTGGCACAGTTAGCGTGGCCGCCCAGATCTCCTCAGTTCAAGGCCATGTCTGACCCACCTGCTCAGGCCTCCTCGGGGTCTCTGAGCCCTGTGGCAGCACAGCTCGAGCACCTAGTCCCGAGTGGCCTCCTAGCTCCTCTCCTATCTGAAGCTCACACTAGGCCTTCCAGCTGATGAGAGGGTCAGATGTCGTGTCATCCCCTCCAGAGTCCTGTCCCCATCTTTCTTCTTCCCCTACTGTGAGGATGGGCTTCCTCATCGTTTTACTTCCTCAGAAAGCCCCCAAGCTTGTCCTTGCACATGAATAGACTCCAGGAGGGTGGCCAGTCCATGGTGTTCCAAAAAGCCAAACTCGGAATTCCAGATTGGACTCAACTCCTTCACTCCTGCCCCAGGAAGGCCATTGCTGCTTAATCTTGTCACCCACCTCTAGCTCCATTTTCCAAAGACCTCTTTAAAACCTGCCTACTGTTGGGGCGGCTGGTTTTCTTTTCTTTTTTTCTATTTAATTACACTTTTTTTTGGTTTTGAGATAATTACAGATACATGTGCAGTTTTAAGAAATAATACAGAGAGATCCCTTGAACCCGTTACGCGGTTTCCCCCAGTGGTGCAAAACTCTAGTGCCATATCACAACCAGGATACTGATGCCGATACAGGCAAGATTCAGAACATTTCCATCACCACAAGGACCCCTCATGTTGCTGTACTATAGTTACGCCCACTTCCCTTCTGCCCTCACCATTCTTTAACTCCTGGCAATACTAATCTGTTCTGCTATCTCATAATTTTGTCATTTCAAGAATGTTATATAAATGGAGTCATGCAGTATGCCACCTTTTGAAATTGGCTTCGTTCACTCAATACCTCACAGATTCATTCAAGTTGTTGTATCTGTAGTGCATGCCTTTTTATTGCTGAGAAGTATGCCACGGTATAAGGGAGCTGCTTTTAGATGGACCACTCAAACATAGGCCTAAAAGCTTCCCAAGCACCGTATCCCAAGTAAAACAAGAATACCGGCATGTTCACCCGGCATCCACGCCTGGCCAACAAGAGATCAGCAACCCTCCTGTCAGTATGGCCTTGCTGCTGAGCTAGGGTGCACACCGGCAGCGGCTCCTCTGGCTCAGATGCCCTGAGGTGGCGCTCTCTGAGGAAGCTGGGTGCTCTCTAAGGCACGGCTCTCCATCTTCGGTCACCTAGGGAGCTTTAAACAATCGATACCCAAGCCATACCCAGACCGATTCAATCCTAATCTCTGGGTGTGGGACCCGGGCCTCAGCAATTTCTGAAACTCCAGATAATTCTCACATGCTGTCAGGGTCGAAAAGCAGTGCTCAAGCAGGTTCAGCGAATGCACAACGGTGTGCTACCGCTCTAGCCGCAGTAGACGTCACCAAGCAGCCACCACACTCTTTTCCTGCGGAGAGCGACCTTTTCAAACACGCTTCAGGCGGCCACTTCCAATTGATCGGCCTTGGCCCAGGAATCGAAATGACTTGCCCTCCCAGCTGAGAAGGCTGAAACTGTTTGGCAACTGCCATATCCAGGTGTGTCTAGGCCTGGGACCTGATGCATTAGGTGAGCGGCCCTCCAAATCATGCCAGAAATGAGGGTCCTTGGCCCATAGTAATAGCAGCAGCAAAGCCACAGCAGGCAAGGATTTTCTGGGCTGGTTCCATAGGAAAAGGCAACGTGAATCAGCCAGTGTCCTTCCCCTGCGGCAGCCTGCAGCCCAGCTGGGAGAGAGATGTGCGTGCAGGGTGTAAACCAACAGTGCCATCAGCATAGACAGGATCTGGCTCACACTGGTCCAGACCTGTAATGATGACCAGCCTGTATGCAGTCCTCCTTATTTTCAGAGCCTCACACAAGCTTACCTGATGCTCACAACAACCCCGTAGGGCTGACCCAGGCTCAGAGCAGTTAAATACCTTGCTTAAAATCACCAGAGAGGGCTTCCCTGGTGGCGCAGTGGTTAAGAATCTGCCTGCCAATGCAGGGGACATGGGTTCGAGCCCTGGTCCGCGAAGATCCCACATGCCGCAGAGCAACTAAGCCCGTGCACTACAACCAACTACTGAGCCTGCGCTGTAGAGCCCGCGAGCCACAACTACTGAGCCCACGTGCCACAACTACTGAAGCCTGTGCTCCGCAACAAAGAGCAGTCCCCGCTCACCACAACTAGAGAAAGCCCATGCGCAACGAAGACCCAACGCAGCTATACATTAATTAATTAATTTTAAAAAATCACTAGAGAATAAATGGGAGAGCTGGCACCCAAACCAAGTCTGATTGCAAGTCCCCCCTGTCTAGTCCTCAGAGCAGTTAGACGTTGACAGCCTGGACCTCTCTCCCCACCTTCAGACTCCGGCTGTCCTCTCCAAGGGCTGGGTATAGATGGACTCCTTCGTGGCCATTGATCAGCCCAGACAATAGCAGTAGTCGGTGTGGGCTAAGACCCAGGCTGCTCCCCTCTCTCCTACCGCTAACTCCCCTACAGATCTGGCGCCTGGATGGTGGGCAGAACTCCCTGGTGAAAAAGAGAAGAGTCACAAGGAATAAAGCCCCTGCCTACTGTTAACAGGAAGGATTAAATGGGGGCTTGAGGAAACTGTGGGACTGCAGACCACCCTGGACGATCCAAATTCTGTATCCTCTGCATTGAAGACAGTAGGATTGGAAAAAAAAACCAGGGAGCAAAAGAAATTCTCCTCTCCATCTGTCCCTTACATGAACATTCTCCGGTGCAGAAAGTCTCCTTAGGAATGTCAGTCAGTAGGAGAAAGCAGGAAGGGGATCCTGGGCTTATGCATTGAGAGTTTTTCTCTTCCCAGTAATCTCAGAAATCCTGTCATGGTGGCTCGGCACCACAAAGGCTAATTTTGTACTTGCATCACATCTGATGCAGGTGGGGTGACTCTCCAAGCAGCGGCGCAGGATCTGGGCTGCTTCCACATTGTATTAAGCCAGTTGGAACATGTGGCCTCCAGTCTTGTCACAGCAAGAGAAGAGAGGACCTGGGGAATGTGTGGGATCATTTTACAGGACTTGAAGTGGCTTATATCACTTTAACCTACATCCCCACAGGTCAGAACCTGGTCACTGGCCCAACCTAACTGCAGGAGGGGCTGGGGAAGGTAGAGAGCATGGGGGTACCCAGTGAGCACCAAGTTTCTGCCAGTTGTTTCCCTAGAATTTCACCCACACAATATATTATGGAACATTTGGTTCTTCAATCCAGTATGGGAAAAAGTGGCACCACGCATCATTTTGATTTGCCCGTATATGCTTTCTTTAGGCAACTGGCCTCAACCTTTTTCTGCTGTAATACCCATGGCAGATTATGGACACACTCCAATGGACTTGCCCAAATTTTCTCAAAATCCAAAAAACACTTTGTAGGAAAGCCCTAAGACTTCTAAAATTTTGGCTCTTATTCATAAAAACATATAAAGGCATGTGACTAACAATATAAAATTAGCCGTGTGAAGATCTTTGCCAGCTGTGGTGTGGAAGGGATTGGCAGCCATTCCGTGCAGTGTCCTAGGCTCTCTGTAACGCTACCTCCACTCTCATTCATGAAAGCACAAGCCAAGTGAGGGAGAAAGGTAGAATTATAAGAACCTTGCATCCATTGCAGTTCTTTTCAAAAGCAATTTTTTTTTTGCAAATTTCGATGCTTTAACTATTCTTAGTGACCTCACCATTAATTGTAATCTGTGGTGTTTTGTTCAGTAAAGGCCTTTATGTGTTAAGTGAAAGGCTTGGAGGATGGATGTACAAGGCACATGTGCTTGAATGGAAGGTTTATGTAGGAGGAGACTTGGAATTTGGCTGGCATTGAGGGGTGATGTCAGACAGCAGAATGGTAAACTAAAGGAGGGTGAGGAATTTTGTTTGGTAGCCAGTAAGGATCCCATAAAGTTGGAGGGGCAAAGTGGTTTTATCTCACATGCCAGCTCTAATGGATTGGCACTGCACCGAGAAGGCTTATGAGGCTACATCTAGTCTCAGCTGAAAAGAGGACAATGATTGATTAGTGATGTCTGCCCCAGGCATAGGACTGCTGAGTGGAATGTGTACCATTTATTTGACATCCCTGTGCTGAAGGTTATTGAGTGGGCTAAGCTATGAGAGTCAGGGTGATAAAGTTTGGCAGGGCCATCACTAACCTGGGAGGCAGGAGACCTATGTAGTAGTTCAAGTTTTGTCACCATCCAGTTATGCCTTGGTCAAGCACTTCCCTTCTCTGAACCTGAATTGCTATAGATGAAAAAAGAGGAAGCGTGGATAAGAAAATTTCCAAGTCCTTTCCAATCCTGACATTCTGCAGTTTTAGGGCAAAAGCCACGTTTTTCATGATTGGTGGGGTAGTGTATAGGACAAATTTCTCTTGGACCTTTCCGAGAGAAATGCACACTTGCACAGTTGAAGGCAAGTACAGCTAGAGTTGGGAAGCCGAGCTGCTTTGTGTAAGGCTGCTGGCCTGAGTCTCTGCTGACAGCGTGATTTTGTCCTGGGGGCAAAATCCACTGGCATTCAACTTGACCTCAGCCTGACAGATCTGAGGCCTGATGCCTCTGTTCACCACAGCCAGAGTGGAGCTGGCTACTCCGCAGGGGTCCATTGTACCCCATGGCTTCTGTCATTCTGCAGCCACTCCTGTCAGCGCACTCAGCACTTCCTGGAGATGGGGGGCCGTATGGAATTTGTGAGCAGCTCTGGCCTATAGGGAAGCTGGGGAGAGAGCATCCTTAAGGGTTCTGCCTATGGTGTTTCTGGGTCTCTCTTCGGCTGCTCTGCTGCTTCAGGGCTACGGGTGACTGCAGTGCTCGGGATGGGGAAAGTCAGCAAGTTTATCCCCAGATGAGGCTGAGAGAGGATGAGATGCCCAGAGCCAAATGCTATCCATAAATGAGCAGATGTTGGCTCTGCCTGAGGGGTGTCTCTAGCTGTGGTCAGATCAGGTTATCACTGTTTCCTTCACCCTGGTATTTTTAGGGGACTGAGACCCCCACCCCACTGCAACCATTCCAGTACTTGCCACTACTCACAAGCCACAGAGTCTGCTGCATCTGTAAAGACAGGGTGAGTGGTTCCTTAGTAGGACCATTTATCACAACTTGGGCTTGGATTAAGCATTTCACCAGCATCTTATTGAATTCCTCACGACCACTGAGTATACAGTAGATGCTGTTAAGTGTCCCATTTATAAATAATGAAACCACTCAAGTTTAAGCTCCTTTCCTAAGGTCACAGGGCTTCAAAGTCAATATGTAAAAGCAAAGAAGTCAAGACAGTCACTGTATAATTTTTTTTTTTTTTTTGCGGTACACGGGCCTCTCACTGCTGCAGCCTCTCCCATTGCGGAGCACAGGCTCCGGGCGCGCAGGCTCAGCGGCCATGGCTCACGGGCCCAGCCGCTCCGTGGCATGTGGGATCTTCCCGGACCGGGGCACGAACCCGTGTCCCCTGCATCGTCAGGTGGACTCTCAACCACTGCGCCACCTGGGAAGCCCAGTCACTATAATTTGTTCAGGCTTTTCCAAAATGTCTGTCTGTGTCTCTATGTCTGTCTCTCTGTCTCTGTCTCTTTCCCTCTCTCTCTCTCTCTATATAAAATCAATGGCATGTTAGTCATCTTCCTCACTAACATGGGGGAAGAGAAACTACAAGAAACTCAGCCAATTCTTAAACACAGTTATGAATCCATTCATTCACCTCACAAACATTATGAGCCCTGCCACGTGCCAGGCGCTGTGGGTCCAGCGGAGAACAGGAATGCTGTCCAAGGAAGGAACCAGGGATCCTCCTGGAGTCCTCTGTTGCCCTCCTTCACCCTGCCTATTGTTTATGAATTTTTTTTTTTTTTACTGTGGAAAATAGACATACCATAAAATGTACTATTTTAACAATTTTTTTTTTTTTTTGCTGTACACGGGCCTCTCACTGCTGCAGCCTCTCCCATTGCGGAGCACAGGCTCCGGGCGCGCAGGCTCAGCGGCCATGGCTCACGGGCCCAGCCGCTCCGCGGCATGTGGGATCTTCCCGGACCAGGGCACGAACCCGTGTCCCCTGCATCGGCAGGCGGACTCTCAGCCACTGCGCCACCAGGGAAGCCCCTATTTTAACCATTTTTAAGTGCACAGTTCAGTGGCATTAAGTGCATGCATGTTGTGCCACCTTCACCACTATCCATCTCCAGAACTTTTTCATTTTCCCAAACTGACACTGTGCCCTCATTAAACACCAACTCCCCATTTCCCCTGCCCCCAGGGCCAGGCAACTACCCTTCTCCTTTCTGTCTCTACGAATTGCACTCCTCTAGGTACCTCATGTACATTGAATCATACGGGATTTGTCCTTTTGTGTCTGGCTTATTTCACTTCATAAGCATACTGTCCTCAAGGCTCATCCACGCTATGCAAGTCACACACACCACGCGGGTTTCCTTAAGGTTTCACATGTCTGTCCATCCTCTTGTCCACTCTGTCCCTGCTTGCTCAGGCCGCCTCCTCTCTCCTGAACCAGTGCAGAAGGGACAGCCTGCTCTCCCGGCCTCCAGTCCTTCCTTCTTCCAATGCGTTTTCCACACCGCTTTCAAAGTAACCTTACATTTCTCTTTTTAAGCTTCAGATGAGATTTTAAAGCTTATTAATTAAAGTGGTACATGTGCATGGTTGTCAAAAATTCAAATCCAAAAGGGTAGAAAGTGAAAAGAATCATCACTTAATACCCCATTTTGTAGCTGCGCATCCGTGATTTTAACCCCTGCCTGGCTTGCTTTCATTGTGCCAGTGCACTGCAGTTACTTAGCCAGCCCTGTCTGCTGAGACACTCAAGTCGCTTCTCACACGTTGGACTTCCAGAGCTGGGTGCACATCCTTGGCCATGAATCTCAGCCCACGTCCAGGTCGGTTCCAAAGAAGCCAACAGACTCCTTACCAGGCTGCCTGGCTGCATGGCTAGGGGCCTCCTGGACACCAGCCTCTGCCGCAGCTCCTGACTGGGCAAGGGAAAGCCCAGAGCAGTGGGTCGGCTCCGACGTGGCCCAGGGCCTAGGGTTCAGCGTGAGAGGCACGGGAGGTACCTGTGCGGACAGGGAGGCTGGGACTGTTCTCGGGGCCCGTGTCCGTGCAGCCATCAGCGTTCTGCACAGGATGTGCTTCTCACACAGCTGAGCAGGCCCTGGGGGTAGAGAGTGTGCTGCCCCATACTCCCGCACAGCCAAACGGGGCCGAGGGGCAGCGGGGTCTGTCCCGGCCAGGGCTGGCTCCCTCCGAGTCTGTGGAGGCCCCACCCCGACCAGGCTGGCCTCAGCCCCGTGGTCCACCTCGTGGCTCTGGCCCACAGCTTCTCACGAGTTCTTGGATGCCCACTGCCACTCAGGTGACACATACCTCCACCCTTGGAGCACGTACTCTGGCTCTATCTTGGCTGAGGTTGGACATGTGCCCAAAAGGAAGTTTTAGATGGTTTGTTCTTGGGAGAGGAAGCTGGAGCCCTGGGATGTGAGGGACCTGGGGAGGAATGATAGCCCCGGGCTGCTCAGGGGAGCATCCATCAGCCAGGACTCCATCCACTTCCTCGTTCTCTCATTCCTTCGCTCACTGGTTCATCCAACGGCTCCTGGCCATTTACTCTCTTGTCAGATGCTAAGCTCGACAGCCCAAGCCATCTCTGGGCGTCCCTTTGTGAAACAGAACCTTGCCTGGACAGGCCCCTGGATGGACTCCTGCATCCCCCAAGCAGAGGTCACCTATGAGTACGTGTGCTCCTGCCCTCCGTCTCTACTCTAGGGGATCCAGAGACAACTCACAGAAAGCCCCCCGAGGTCTCCCTTCCCAGGTATCTGGCGACACGGCATGGTTGCGGCAGCCTCCCGGCCCCCGAGGGCTGCCGCTCATGAGTTAGTTCAGAATTTTCCCACGATCGGCTTCACTGCTCGCATCTCTGCCCAGGAGCCTCGTCCATCTCAGCTCCTGGCCTCCCTCGGCTCAGGCGGCTGCCCCTCCTGCCCAGTGCAAAGGCTGTGAGCAGGGCCTGCCACAGCTGAGGCCCCAGTCCCCACTGTGCTCTTGGCCCCGAGCAAGCCAAGGGAGGGGAGTGGAGCTTTGCTGCCTGATGCAACGTCTGGCAGGGCCCATCCCTTATCAGAGCGCTGTTCACAGCAGACTCTGGGACCCCACCTCCCCCACGGGAGGCAGCAGCAGGCCCAGGGCCTGCCTGGGAGCCATCCAAGTAGAAAGCTGTTCTCTTGTGAAGGCCCCTTGCCAGGTCACAAGGGAGGCCTGAGCAGAAAGGCCTCCGAGGGGAGAGCCGGGTAGGGGAACTGGTGCCTAGAGTTTCGGGCCTCAGATCACAGCCTGCTTTCTTTCCAGTGCACTCCCTCACTGAGATTGCCTAGGACGCCTTCGCTGGTTTCTGCCCTCCCTACTGTTAGCACATAGCTGGAGAGACTTGGAACTGAAAGCCACAAGGCCTAGTTTCTTTATCCTCAAAAAGGCATCCCAGATTGATATAATTCAAGAGACTGACGTATGTGAAGCCCCAAGCACCAAGGTTTGCCCATAGTACACACTCGTAGCACACACATGTAGTATATACGTGTAGTATCCACTCAGCCCACGCTTGTAGTACACACTCAGGACATATAATCAGTGCATATCCGCAGCACAGGTCAGAGCGCACACATATGCTTCACTCGGGGAACAAGGGCTTTTTCTTCTTCCTCTTTGTATTTTCCATCAACTTAGAATGATTAAGCATCTCACAGTGGGCTAAGTGCTTTGGAAAGGGCATCCATCTATTCATTCTACGAAAATTATGAGACACCTACTATGCCTGGTGCACATGGAGCCGGGCACTGGGCATACAAGGAGGAAGCAGACAGAGAGCTCTCCCCTCAGCGAGCTCACATTCCAGTGACTGAAATAGGCAGCAAACAAGTACACTTCCATCCTGGAAGGAAGTAAAGCAGGGTCCTGAGAGGGAACATGATAGGGAGAGGGGAGATGGTCAACTTTAGGTCAGTGGTCAGGGAAGGACTCCGGAGGAGGGGACATTTGAGCTGAGTACTGAGTATAACTGGGCCCAGGACGGCTGCCCCACTCCCCACTGCATCCAGGCAGCGCTGGGCTGGCACCTGCCCCTGGCTTTCCTCAGCACTGACCCTGATGCCCTGGAAATATGACCTCCACTGGCATCCCAGCAGGGACGTACCACCTTTTCCTTTGGCTGTCACAATTTCCTTTTGCTGGTGTTGGGGGGAGGGAAGGTATCAAGTACTCCCCTGGGAGATGGCATCCGTCAAGTAAAGGAAGAGATTTTTCATTCTTCCCATGAGCTAAGCAAGGGGGGCACCACGGGTTTGGGGAGGGAGGTAGCACAAAGTTTTGTCCAGTGTCACAGATATCACAGACACACTTCTTGCAAAGGGCCTCCTGCAGGCCAGGTTCTACCTGAGTGACCCCCATCCCAGCCCTGTCCTCATCCCTCATGACCCGTGACCTCCTGGCATCTGTGACCCTCTGCTACCCCCGGGTCTAAACCTCTCTCGCCTGCCTGCCCACTTGCCTGCTGGCCTGCCAAAGCTAACCCTAGGGGTAGCCTGCCTGGGCAGGGCAAAGGAGCCAACAGCCTGCCTGCGGTTTCATTTGGAGGGAGTTTTCACCCTTGCGTCTTCCTTTTAGGGCAATGTCGTGAAGGTTCTCAGGAATCTGGTATTATTTGGGGGGTGAGGGGGCTGGGACAGCGACTCAAAAATAGAAACAGTGCCCGGAAGGGAGGGGAGGAGAAGGTTCAGGATCTTTGTCATCGAGGCAGCCAAAGTTGTAAATCTTACCAAAGATGTTAGACCCAAAAGAGAGAAGACAGTGAACGCAACTCCCCCTGGGCCACACCTGCCTTTTCTCCCTCTCCCATGTACCAGATACTGCTCCTCACAGCAACTTTATGCAGTAGGAACCACCCTTTCCATGCTACCAGTGAAGAAAGTGAGGCCCAGAGAGGTTAAGTCACTTATACAATGCCACACAGCATGGTAGACATGCAGAAAGGACAAGAGCCCAGGACTTTTGGTCCTAGCTCCTTCTGCTTCCCTCACATCATCAGACCCAGGCAACTCTCAGCTGAGAGCCGAGAGGGAAGAAAGCTAGGATTTCAATCCTTTGTGCTCCGCAGACTCAGTACTGGGGCTCACCCTCCCAGCAGGATAGGTGGCCTCGCATCCCACCACAGGCTAAACTGGGTGCATGGGGAACATGGCCCTGCCCGGCATTCTGCAAATGAATGCTGACAGCCTTCCAGGCACCAGCTTCAACGGGTTGACTCACCAGTGATTTGCTGGGCAGCTGATATGTGGTGGATGCCATTCTAGACGCTGGTCCTGACTTCAGAGAACTTGCAGTCTGGGAACGGGAGAAAGACAGACCATCAGCTGGAAAGCCCAACCACATGTGCTATGGCGGGGGTGGGGGGGGTGTCACTGTGGAACATCAAGAGGCTGGAATGACGTAGATCCGAGAGGGGTGATCAGGCTGCCGCTGGAGGAACCTTGGGCAAATTAATTAATGTCTCTCAACCTCAGTTTCCTCACCTGTAAAGTGGGCTGGTCGCTACCTAGTAGGGCTTTTGTGAAATGAGGAAATGCAAATCAAGTGCTTAGCATGACACCAGGTATAGAGTAGTAACTTTATAAATTTCAAGAAATTTCATCTACCCATATCCTTCTAGTTGACTCTTTCAACCAGAGTGTAAGCCCCATGAGGGCATGGGCTGGGTCTGCTTGTTCACTGCTGTATTGCCAGTGCCTAGAATGGCACATAGGAGGTGCTCAGAAAATATCTGTTTAATGAGTGCATAGGAAATGGCCCAGAAGAATTAGGAAGAAGCAAAAATATTCAGTTGCCCTTGAAATGGCCTTGCGGCCCTCTTCCCTCCTGGCTCCGCTCCAACTACCCACACTCACAAAGCACCCCAGCATTCTGCCAGGGAGAGCTGCCCACTGCCCCACCACCACTCTGCCCTGCACAGCTGAGGAACTCCACTCCAGCTGCCAGGGTACACATCTGTCTTCTCACAAGCCTCACTGCTTTCTCCAGAGGGTAGATTTTCTGGCTGTCCCTAAAGCCACTTCCATTGTGTGATGAAGGTGCAGCCCTGGGACCCTCCTTTCTGCCCTCCCACTCCCCCATGTCATCAGCTTGGAAGAAATTCATTATTCCCAGAAGGAAGGATGGTCCTGGATGTCCTGCACAAGGTCACAATAAGATTTTTCCAAACTTGGAGCAGACTGTCTCCCATGGATGAGGGTCCTTGTGGAGAAAGGGATAGACTTTTGGAAGAGGGGGTTGTGCTGGAATCTTGCGGCTTGTGGTATGGGACAGTGTGTGTGTGTGATGGTGAGGACGAGTGAAAGAAATGGTGATTCAGGCTCCATTGGGCAATGGTGTTTTTACTCCAGCTTTAAAAAATATATACACTTTCCGCTAAGTGTCATTTATTCCTTTAACCATTCTGTCATTTAGCAGCCGTGCATGAGTGTCTCCTGTGTGCCTGGCCCAGTGCTAAGGGATAATGAGGGAGCCAGACAAACTCCCCACCCTCCCCAAAGGGATGATCAGCACTGAACAAGTCATTACAAGTGGGCCTGCTTTATGACAAAGTCTCAGGTGCTAAAGAGAGTCTTTGTACTGTGGCGGGGCCAAGGAGGCCCTAACCTATCCCGGGGAAGCTGCCCCACGAAGCTGAGACCTGAAGGCTGAGGCCATGTGAAGGACTTTGTTAGAATTCACATGCTATGGTGGAAAACCTTTAGTTAATTTTTAAAAAAATTATACATCCGGGACTTCCCTGGTAGCACAATGGTTAAGAATCTGCCTGCCAATGCAGGGGACGCGGGCTCAATCCCTGGTCAGGGAAAATCTCACATGCCGCGGAGCAACTAAGCCCATGTGCCACAACTACTGAGCCTGCGCTCTAGAGCCCACGAGCCACAACTACTGAAGCCCGCGCACCTAGAGCCCGTGCTCCGCAACAAGAGAAGCCGCTGCAATGAGAAGCCCATGCACCACAACGAAGAGTAGCTCCCGCTCATCGCAACTAGAGAAAGCCCGCGCGCAGCAACGAAGACCCAACGCAGCCAACAAAAAACAAAAACAAAAATTATACATCTGCATGGTAAAATTTCTAATAGTGCAGTGTTACACAGCAAACATTAAGACTCACCCCATCCTTCTCTCCTGACCTACCCGTCTCTTTGTTACAGGCCTTGTGTATGCCTGTGGTCACAGTCCACTTTTCTCTCCCTTAATTTTTTTTTTTTTCAAATGGGATCATACTACATCAGAGGTTCTCAACCCGGGATGATTTTGTACCTCCCCCCTGCCCAGAGGACATTTCACAATGTCTGGAGATATTTTTGATTGTCACATCTGAGCAAAGGGGATTCTACTGTTATCTAATGAGTAGAGGCCAACGATGCTGTTAAACATCCTACAATGCACAGGACAATCCCCACAACAAAGAATTATCTGATCTAAAATGTTAGTAGTGCTGACATAAAAAAGAACGAAATAGGGCTTCCCTGGTGGCGCAGTGGTTGAGAGTCCGCCTGCCGATGCAGGGGACACGAGTTCGTGCCCCGGTCCGGGAAGATCCCACGTGCCGCGGAGTGGCTGGGCCCGTGAGCCATGGCCGCTGAGCTTGCGCGTCTGGAGCCTGTGCTCCGCAACGGGAGAGGCCACAACAGTGAGAGGCCCGTGTACCGCAAAAAAAAAAAGAACGAAATAATGCCATTTGCAGCAACATGGACGGACCTAGATTGTCATACTGAGTGAAGTAAGTCAGAGAAAGACAAATATCATATGAAATTGATTATATGTGGAATATTAAAAAAAGGTACAAATGAACTTATTTACAAAACAGAAATAGAGTCACAGATGTAGAAAACAAACTTACGGTTACCAAGGGGGAAAGGGTGGAGAGGAGGGATAAACTGGGAGACTGGGATTGACATACACACACTACTATATATAAAGTAGATAACTAATAAGGACATACTGTATAGCACAGGGAACTCTGTAATGACCTATATGGAAAAAGAATCTTAAAAAGAGGGGATATATGTGTACGTATAACTGATTCACTCTGCTGTACAGCAGAAACTAACACAACATTGTCAATCAGCTACACTCCAATAAAATTTTTTTTAAAAGTCAATAGTGCTGACGCTAAGAAACCCTAGCCTATATAAACACACTATGTCTGCAGCTTACTTATGTATAATGTATACACATTATTTATATATAAAATTATAACATATTGGGTTGGCCAAAAAGTCCATTTGGGTTTTTCTGTAACATCTTACGGACAATCCTGAGCGAACTTTTTGGCCAACCCAATATATAGTAGATTATTCACATCAGCATGAGTAGATCCACCTCATTATTCTTCGTGGCTGCATAATAATCCATTGCTTCCTCCATCATATTTTATTTAGATGTTTTCACTCTTTGGCTATTGCAAACATGTTTACTGCAAGGAGTATTCTTTTCATACACTTGCCTTTCAGTCATGCGTGAAGTCAAAGCATAAACTGCTGGAAGTGACATGGACGAATCAGAAGGTTCATTGGTATTTTGAATGACCTCATTTCAAGTCTCTGGGGCATAGTTCATTGGGAGAGTGGGTCTGGGGTTCTGACAAAACAGGGCTGTGGTCCCCAAAAGTCTGGTGGAAAAGCTCCTGTTTGTTCTCATCTACAGACAAGGGTGTCCTGACCGCTCATCTCTCCACAGGACCAGGTGTCCCCCACCTGAACAACGAGCCAGGTCCTGAGTGATGTCCCCAAGCTGAGTGCCCATGGCCCTACCCTTCCCCATGGAGAAAGGACTCACTCTGCCCCAGGACTGCCGACACTTTCTGCACAGCCTGAGAATGAGGAGCAAATATGCCCTTTTCCTGGCTTTTGTGGTGGTGGTTTTTGTCTTCATTGAAAAGGAAAATAAAATCATATCAAGGTGAGGGATGCAAGCACAAGTCTTCCCTATCAAGGTGGGGTGGGTGGGGGCAGAGAGGTAGCTTATAGGGCTCTCTGTGGACCTACAAAGGCAATCCCTCAACCAGTAATCATCAGACCTCTCCTGTGCCCAGGCAGTAGGTCATGCCCATGTCCTCATGACTGCACAGCCGTGAGACTTGGGCTCCAGACTCAGGCAGTTTGAGTTGGAATCCTGATTCTGGCACTTTTTTTTTTTTTGGCCGCACCGCACGTCTTTCAGGATCTTAGTCCCGCCACCAGGGATTGAACCCATGACCCCTGCAGTGGAAGTATGGAGTCCTAACTACTGGACCGCCAGGGAATTCCCCTGATTCTGGCCCTTTCTAGCTGTGACAGCTTAGACAAATTATTTCACTTTTCTGTCTTAAGTCTCTCTTCTGTAAAATGTGACTAATAATGGGGCCTGCCTTGTTGTAAAGATTAAATAAGAAAATGTAAAAGCGTTTAGCCCTGTGCCTGACACACAGTTGGTGTCCTGTACTTGCTGGCTGTGGTTATTATTATTAACTTCCTGGCCTAGGATGATGCCTCACATTAACAGCATATCTCCTATAGCAATCTGAAGTCATGGATGAGGGTGAGGCAGGGTCCTGGTACAGATACCGTGGTGGGCAGGGCTGCCATGTTCAGCTGCCCAGGTTGTGCACTGTTCAACTCCAGGGGTGTGCACTCACAACAGCTATGCTGGGAATGCTGCCCCCTAGAGTTGGCAGTGTACCGCTGTGTGCAGTGGCCCTGCTAGTGGGCCTGCAAGACATAGAAAGATTTCACAGACCTTCTCTCCCAAGCACAACCCCTACAAGAAAGCATCAACCAGGATGGGTAGGTTAGGAATAGGGCTATGTAGTAGGCACTATGTCAGTGCCCTGCCTGGGTTCCTTAGCATGGACTGCTCCAGTTTGTGCCTACTGGGTCCTATTGCAAGATCCTGCAACTCTCCACCTGAGGGCATTCTCTCCACCTGCACACTGGCAAGCCACAAGTCCTGGGGAGTAAATGCCTCTGGGAGCAGCCCTCAGTCAAGGCCAACTGGGAGCTTCACACCCCTTGGGTAGAGAATCCTGAGGTGTGTTCTATCTACACCGTCTCCTGGGGTTCCTCCTGCAGAGCGATTTGGCCACAGGGGTAGCCTGCTCACCCTTATGGACTTCCTTTCCTCCCTGCCTCACTTCCCTACCCCTCTACCCGTTCTTCCTGTGATCAAGTCCCAAATAAACTACTTACACTCAAATCCTTGCCTCAGAGTCGGCTTCTGGGTGATTATCCTGGGATGCTCCTCAGGGTGGCACAGGGGATGGAGTCCCCAGTCAGTCATTGACCCCGGTATCCCTCTGTTCTCGCAGGGTCTCGGACAAACTGAAGCAGATCCCCCAATCCCTGGTAGATGCCAATAGCACCGACCCAGCCCTAGTCTTGGCCGAGAACGCATCCCTCCTGTCCCTGAGTGAGCTGGATTCGGCCTTCACGCAGCTGCAGAGCCGCCTGCGAAACCTCAGTCTGCAGCTAGGCGTGGCGCCGGCAGAGGAGGCTGAGGAGGAGACCACAGAGTGGGAGCAGGAGTCCCGCCCACCCGCCGAGGCCCCGCCCCGGCGCCACTTGCTCCTCATGGCCACCACGCGCACGGGCTCCTCGTTTGTGGGCGAGTTCTTCAATCAGCAGGGCAACATCTTCTACCTCTTCGAGCCGCTGTGGCACATCGAGCGCACGGTGTCTTTCGAGCAGGGCGGCGCCAACGCCGCAGGCTCGGCCCTGGTATACCGCGACGTGCTCAAACAGCTCTTCCTGTGCGACCTGTACCTCCTGGAGCATTTCATCATCCCGGCACCCGAGGACCACCTGACCCAGTTCGTGTTCCGCCGGGGCTCCAGCCGCTCCCTCTGCGAGGACCCCGTCTGCACGCCCCTCGTCAAGAAGGTATTCGAGAAGTACCCGTGCAAGAACCGCCGCTGCGGCCTCCTCAACATGACGCTGGCCTCCGAGGCCTGCCGCCGCAAGGAGCACATGGCAATCAAGGCCGTCCGCATACGGCAGCTGGAGTTCCTGCAGCCGCTGGCCGAGGACCCCCGTCTGGACCTCCGCGTCATCCAGCTGGTGCGCGACCCCCGCGCTGTGCTAGCCTCCCGCATGGTGGCCTTTGCTGACAAGTACGAGACCTGGAAGAAGTGGCTGGCCAAGGGACAGGACCAGCTGAGGGAGGAGGAGGTGCTGCGGCTGAAGGGCAACTGTGAGAGCATCCGCCTGTCCGCTGAGCTGGGCCTGAGGCAGCCGGCGTGGCTGCGGGGCCGCTACATGCTGGTGCGCTACGAGGACGTGGCCCTCAGGCCGCTGCAGAAGGCCCAGGAGATGTACCGCTTTGCAGGCATTCCCCTGACCCCGCAGGTGGAGGACTGGATCCAGAAAAACACCCAGGCGGCGCACGACGGCATCTACTCCACGCAGAAGAACTCCTCGGAGCAGTTTGAGAAGTGGCGCTTCAGCATGCCCTTCAAGCTAGCGCAGGTGGTACAGGCTGCCTGCGGCCCCGCCATGCGCCTCTTTGGCTACAAGCCTGTGCAGGACGCCGCCTCGCTCTCCAACCGCTCCGTCAGCCTGCTGGAGGAGCGCGGCACCTTCTGGGTCACGTAGGGGACCCGGGGCGTCGAGCACCCCTCCTGGTGAAAGCCCCGCCTTGCCGGCCTCACCCAGGCCAGCTGGGAGACTGCAGCGCCGCCGCAGGGGAGGGCAGGAAGACGTGCAGGGCGTAGGTGGCGCCTGCGCTGTAGAAGTAGGCCCTCAGCCCGCTCGCTTCCCCGCCCTAGCTGTGGGCCTGGAGCTCCCCGCTGAGAATAGGACAGTGGCCAGTCCTTTTGAGGGCTGTCAAACCCAGACCTAAGGGGCTGTGGTGTCCTGAGCAGGCCCAGGCAGGCCCGAGCCTATTGACAAGCCTTTCTCGCCTCTCTCTCCCTCTCTCTCTCTCTCTCTCTCTGTCTCTCTCTTTCTGTCTCTCTCTGTCTCTCTCTCACACACACACACACACACACACACACACACACACAGAAATATACATGAAACACACATAGGTGCCTGTAGACCCTGTGGGTCAGAGTCCACAAATATTTAACAACCAGAAGGGGTTTCAGACACTGACT
The DNA here is from genome assembly GCF_963924675.1 of Phocoena phocoena. Classification (NCBI taxonomy): domain Eukaryota; kingdom Metazoa; phylum Chordata; class Mammalia; order Artiodactyla; family Phocoenidae; genus Phocoena; species Phocoena phocoena. The sequence goes on along the minus strand of NC_089234.1, from coordinate 60,615,436 downwards.
AGTCACAGTCAGACCCCCTGCTGTACTCAGTGTCAACCTTTCAGTTTCCGAATTTCTCCATAATCCAGTGTGGCGTCTGGGTGGGTCCCTGGGGAGAGGTGAAATCAGCTCTATATAGAGCTACAAAACAAACATACACATATAAAGACAAATACCTACACTCACACCACACAGAGAGGCAGAAGAACATAAAAACACAAACACACACACAGAAAAAATCTTCCCCGTTGCTTTATGCTTTATCTGTATCACACACCTAAAGAAAAGCCTCTGCTTACCTTTTAGAGTTATTCGGGGAGGGGGGAATGATATACGGTCATGGGCCATGACCCTGTTCCCCATCCAAGCTTGAGGCTGAACGGTGGATACAGAACTGCCAAGTCCATGGCCTCTGCCCACCTTAGATTCTCGTGGCTACCTCCCCTGACCCATTCGTGTCCTTGCTGCTAGTAGGCAGCATGGTTTGAAATGGCATGGCTGACCCTCGTGTGATTGCAGCCCGAAGGCCCTGTCCTAGCTCAATTGGCTCCCCGAGAGCAGGTCCATATTTGAAAGCGGCCTCAAGCCTGACTGGCAGGAGCATCAGTGGTCCCTGGAGGCAAAAGGCAGCTCATGAGTCCTGTCATTTCCAGCCAGGCCACTGTGGGGCAAGGCGCAGAAGGAAATACAGAGTGCTCCTGAGGGAGAAGTCACATCAGGATACCCCGTCCCCCGAAAAGACAGGGGACAGAGGTCAGCCACATGGTTCGTCGTCATGGTTATGTGGTTAGTGTCTGGAATTCCTCATTTAGGGCTCTGGGAAGAGTATTACTCAATGTGGGATGGGGTGCATGTTTTATTTTTTTTTAAGTTATTTATGGTTTGGTCTCTTGTGGCTGTGTTTTCAGGTTTGTTTCTACAGGAGTGCTGCTTGGAAGCCTTGTGGGCTTGAGGGGCTGAGGGGTCCGGGAAGACCAGTGGGGAGCACTTTGGCTCCTGCTGGAGGAAGAGGAGGAGGAGCCTTCCCCCAGAAGGACCAGAGCCAAGGTGGCCACACGGCAGCCCACAGCACCCCACGGGCTTTTTTGTTTGATCCCACGTGGAACAAATGTCAGAAACCAGTGGCGTTCTTTGCTGAGTGTCCAGAGGCAGCATAAATTAGCAATCCTCACCCCCTCCCCAAGAAGAGGCCAGATTTGAACATCTCTCCCAGGTCCTAACATATTTCCTGGGGCGTCAGGGTCCTATGACCAAGCAGATGTCCCCAGAGTGGAAGCGTTTCCCCATTCCCACCCCAAACTAGGGAGCAGCACTCAGTACCACCTCAGAACTTGCAGGAAGCGTCAGCAGTTCGCTAAGGGCTGTTTCTGATTTCCTGGACAACCTCTGTATCAGATCCGTCTCATTGTCAAGCCCAGAGGGCTGAGTTTTGTTTTGAGTATTATGGGGAGCAGGGAAATACAGGATCTGGGTCCGGCTAGTGTTGCCATAGGGAAGGGGGGGGTGTCCTGGCAGGAAGCCAGCCTTTGAAAAGGTGAGGACAGTGGCCATTTTGTGGGATCCATTACAGTCAGTACGTTTGAGCTGCTGGGTCTCCATCACCATGGATTCAGCCAATCGAGGAAATCTCTAGGTTTTCTGTTCCAAGAATAAATTGTACCGGGAAATGGCTCTAATTTGGGGTCCAAAAGGACTCCAGCTCTGAAAACTTGATCCTGGGGCAGAGTGGGGCCAGGATGATTCTGGCAGGCCCAGAAGTACTGGCCATTCTTCCCCAGCCCTTGCCCTGCTCCCTCCACTGTTCCCCACCTGGGGGTGGTGGGAGGCAGGCACCTCTATCCAAGGCCCTTTCTGGTTCCTGGGGCCCTCCTAGTGTGGACTGCAGACTTCTTCCTTCTTCCCTTACTGTGCCTCTGGGGCCAAGGCCTCCACCCCTGAGCTCTGAGGACTATGCCGAGAATGGACCTTTGGGACTTCTCAGGACATTATCAATTTGTACACTGCAGGTTGACTTAATTTATTTATTTTGTGAAAAAGAAGAGACAGAAAATATTTTATTTTTTGCAGGGACTCAAAGCTGTACCCAAATCAAAAAAGACGATAATAATAGAAACCATTCACTTCGTACATACAAGGACACTCCAAGACGATTCAGAATACACGAGAGGACAAAACTGAGAGCGTGGGAGTCACAATGGCCGCAGGGTATTTTTTTTAGCTCGGTTTCCTCTTGTTGATTTGAAGATATGACAGTAAGGCCCTTTCTGCTATATTACCTTTGTCCAGGTATCTGAAATAGGACACACCTCAAGAGAGTGTTGCCTTGGGCTTAGCAATGCTCTGGGAACCCTTGGGGTTTAGGGAGGAGAGGGAGGGATGACTACTGACTCTACACTCCGTGGGACCTGGTTGGAGTAACGTGTGAGGGGTTTTCAGCAGGGAGCTGGGCTAGGGGAGGTGGTCCAGCTGGGAGCTAGTGCCGCCTCTTCCAGCGAGGCCAGCCTTGGTTTCTCTGCTCCCTCTGGCCCCCCACGAGCCTTCACCTCCACAGCACCCACCTGCCTGGAGACAGAGGGAGTGTTGAGGCCTCACCTCCGCCCACCGCCAGCTTCCTGGGAACAAGAGGCTCATTCAGCAATGAGCGTTTATTCGTTTTTCTTTTTCTTCGTGAAGACCTCTTTAGCCCAGCCTATAAAAATAGTTCAGAACATTCCAGGCCTTGGTGAGACAGGGCAGTGTCCAACACCCTCAGGCTGTCGCCACTGCTGCCCATTCCTGGCTTCTCCTCTGGGCCTTGTTTATAAACCTTGGAGTGGATGAGGACATGGGGGTAAGGGTCTTTGGGAGCAGGATTTTGCGGGGGCAGGATTCCTGAGTCCCATGAAAAGGGAAAAAGAAGAAGCAGATCTCTGTAGCATGGCCCTTGCAGGTTATCACCAACTTATTATTAAGGTTGAGAGACATAAGCAAATTCTAGCCCTCTGTCCCTTTATGTGATGCACTCACTTGAAAATAAGTAACCAAATGAACAGGGGAAAAAAATGTTTGCCTGCCAGCACCCTCAGCCTGGGAGCTATGCCAGAGGCTGGTCTAATGGGGCAGCTGCTAACCAAACCCTTAAGAGCAGAGGACCCAACCGACCCATTACAAGAACGTCTTTCCCTTCCACCTCTGCTTTCTGAACAAGCTCCAGGAGGTCCCTGTCCCAGAAGCCGTATGCTTGGCCTAGAGAGCAGACAGGAGATGTAAGCATCAGATGGTCTGGTCCTGACCCTGAAGGTCTCTTCCAGCCCTGGTTCTGTGTTAATTGACTATGAGGCCTATCCCTTCAGAGGCCCTGGATTACGAAGGACAGGGGCAGAAGACTGGATGGCTGTGTCCCCAAGGCAGTCCTCTCCCACTGCCATCCCCAAAGGCTGAAAGCAAAGGTGGGTCTCAGAGGGGTGGGTTCCTGAGGCAGGGAGAGTGGGGTGGGGCAACAGATGGCTGCAGAGGACGCTCCTTCTTTAAACTTGGGCAGTCTGACGAGCTCCAAGAAGCGGATCTTGTTAGTCTGCACAAATGAGTTTGCCTGTGCAGGTTCCTAGCACATGGTCCAGCTAGAAGGCAGGGAGGCGGCCCAGGGTTTCCTGAATGTAGCCACGTGGCCTTTCAACTGCCCATGGTTTCAGAAGAGTGGAAGCTGCTCTTTACCTCAAAAGGATGAAGCAGAATTGGCAGCTCAGATGTCTTAAGAACTTCAAGATCCTAGGGTCTTGTGACCTTTGTCATTCCATACTGTGCATGGGGGACTAATTAGTTATGTGTTTCCAAGATGACATGGTGCCATCTTCAGGGCCTAGCTCATACTGTAGACCAGGTATTTTATTTGTATTTATTTGTCAAATAAAATGACCTATGTTCCTTGCTTCTTCTATCATTGGGCTTGAACTGGTCACCCCCCTAGAGTCTCCCTTTCATCTGTACTTTCTAGGCCAAGTCTGCCTGGCTCCCCTGCTCCCTCCTGGTTCCTGCAAACTCTTTTTGCCAAGAATTTTGGCCCCCTGTCATGTTTCATGGGCGCATAGTACAGGATACCCCTTCATGGCCATACGTGGCCATGGTATGTACATATGTGTCCACACGTGTGTATGTGTAGCATGTAGCTCAGCCTGCTTGGCCACGTTGCTCCCAGCCCCCTTGCCATCAATGTCCCAGATGTTCTTGTCGTGGCTACAATCTCCTGGAAACACAGGGGCTGCCTTCAGAAAGCTGGTGGCCACCACCAGTCAGGATCTTCTCTGCAGAACAGAATGTGAACCCATCACCTGATGGCTTACTTGATTTATTTAATTAAAAATGAAGACGCGCAATGAGCAGAATCTGAAATGTCTCTGCCCTCTTTTTTGCGTTTATTCTCAGCAGCAACTGGGTTGTAAAAATTTAACAGGAAAATTTGTACGTCAATTATATCTCAATAAAGCTGGAGTGGGGAGGGGAATAGGGGAAAAAAAAAAGTAACAGGGAAAAAAATTAGCAGCAGTAGGAAAGGGGTAACTTCCAGCATGAAGCAGGTCAGAAAAACTGCCTACTCTTCAGGGGTGAAAGGCACAAGGGAAGCACGGATAAGTGCAGAGGGTGTGATGAAGATTCTTTTACCAGAATGGCAGAGCTGGTGATGAGTTGGCTACAAGGATGAGGTCTGAGAGATAAATACCTCATCATTGTCGGGAAGGGACAAGAACATTAGCTAAAGGTCAGGGGACCTGGGGACAAGTCCCAGCCTTGCCACTCTCTGGCCCTGTGACCTTGGGCAAATCACTTCCCTTAATCTGTACCCCAGTTTCCGTTAGAATGAAATGTGTGATTAGTAGTTGACAACCATTGTTCCAAAAAAGTCCCTTTAGGGATGGATTGAAGTCAGCTGAAAGGGCAGGCAATGCTCTCACTGGAGCAACTGTGCGTTGATTCACTTCACATGTTGAAAGAGTACTTAAGATTTCATTTGGCCTTCAACAAAATCTCAAAAATCACCGGAGATTGCCAAGAACCCTTTCAACTAAGAATTTTAATGCAATTACATTGCTGTATCAGTCATATCAACTTAGTGCAAATTAAATTTCCACGCTTTTGTTTCCTAACAGCCACCTGGAGGGAATGGGCATTTCCTCAGGGAAAAGGGCGAGGGTTCCTTTTGGAACACAGGAAGACAAAGCTGGTGGAGCTTTGTGGGTTTGGGGACAGATGGGAAGTAGGAACTGCAGCAGCCATGAGGAGGCAGAGAAGAGCTGAGCACTGGGGACAACGGTCCCTGGAGTGAAGGGGTGACAGAGTAAAAGCATGATATGAGGAAATGAGACCTCTTCCCCCAAACTCAAACCTGTATCTCTGTCATTCCACCCAGGCCAGGTCTTGGAAGCTCAAACCATTTCCCTCCCAACCCTTAAAATATAGGAGTTAGCACAATGACATCCCGATCTGGGTGGAACCTCGGCCACCCCGTCCCCAGCCAGGTGCCACTGCCGTGTCCAATCTGCTGGGGACTGGATATATTTAGTTTAATTTCTAGGCTGTGTTTCCTACCACAAATGGCCACCTGGAGAACCAAATTGCCCTAATCATAGAGCAGAGACTAGCGACGTCCCCACGCACTGGCCCCCTCAGCCACCAGCCTAGGCTGAGCCTCTTTCCACTCCAGACCTCTTGGGGTTCCTGAATCTTCCTGCACTACACCCCAAGTTACCCACCCTGGAAAGGAGCCGAACACCCCATGGGGTCTCCGGGGGGCAGTCAGCTGGCTCCATCCCTGCAGGCAGTTTGATCACCAGCAGAGAGAGGCCTTGGACTTGTGCCACTTGCTTACGGAGCCCTGCCAGGCCCCACACTGCCAGGTCCTAGAGTCTGTAGCAGTGCCCCAAGTGTTTTTGGAGGAACTGTTGTCACCTAATCTCTCTTAAGAAGTCATAGTGCACATTAGTGCATTAAAGGCTCTTAGAAGCCCTGCTTTCCTCTGTCTGACCCAGCTTACAAGGATTCACTCATAACAAATTTTATGGGTGGAATTCTTTTACCATGAAAACTTTTTTTGTTTGCCGAACAACATTTTCAAGACTTTGGCATTCTATAGAACAATGTGTACCCACCAGATACCTGCAGGTGTAAGACTAAAAGCCATGGTAAGCAGACAATAAGGTGGTAGGTGAAGTGGCTGGGGAGAAAAAGCCCAGGGTTTCAGGGCCCCATCCCACTTTCACATCATTCTCACTGAGCTGCAGGCCAGGAGCAAGAGTCAACCTGTGTGGGGAGTAGCAGCCTCAGGGTCGCTATGGGTCAGAGTTCACAGCTCCAAGGCATCCATGCAGCTGTCATAAAACCTCCCAGTCGCTTGAAACCCTTCGTGTCCTCAAATCAACCCACACCTGCAGGGCCTCTGTGGCATTACCCAAAAGATGTGTTGACCCCCACAGAGAGTGGAGACCCTGGAGAACCAGGCCAGGCATAAACACCACAGGACACTATTGATCTGAGAAACTAGAGCTTGGGGTCATTCTTAAAGGAGCCATTTCTGAAACAGCCGGACAAAGGTTACCAACAGTAAACGGGTTCCCTGGAGATGTAATCCCCTAGTAGCTAGTAAACCCCTTGCTAAATGCTGCTATGCAGTTTATTAGAAGAGCAAGCAAGTAGTAAAGACTCAGCAGGAGAGGCTCGCTCAAGAAAATCAGAATAAGAGAAGGAAGGGAGGGAGGGAGGGAGGGAGGGAGGGAGGAACAGAGAGTGACAGCTAGGAGGGGACATTCTCATGAGATGCAGGGGAAGAATAAAGCCAAGCTGCTGGAAGGAGCACCCATGAAAATAGCCAAAGCCATGATGCCGAAGCATTTAAGGGATGTCAGGGTCAGGCCAGGCCCAGGTACACACATAGCCCTGCACAGCACTGGCCATGGACCACATCTACCCTGTGGATGTGTGGTCCATGCATGGTCTGCTTTTCTTTTTAACAACTGGCCACCACTTTAAAATTAAGGGATTTTATATAAAAACCAGATTTCTGCTTCCTCTTGAAAACTGGGTCACTTGGTTTGAATTACACCACAAGCTGATGCTGAGACAAAGATTTGAGAGCAAATGGTTTATGTGGGAGCTGCAGACAGCCTGGCAGGGGAGGAGGGGAAGAGGGGAGGAGACAGCCAGCCAAGGGTGCAGGGTTGAGCCAGCTGCCACCTTGGACAACTGGAGCTGAACGCCTCCAGGAAGTGCATAAAGCTTGAACCTTGGAATGATCTGAGCTGAGGGGTGAGGTGAGGGAGCCCAAGAGTATTCCTACATCAAAGACCTGTCAGTCCCCACCTCCTAGAGCAATGGAAATAAAAGCAAAAATAAACAAATGGGACCTAATGAAACTTAAAAGCTTTTGCACAGCAAAGGAAACCATAAACAAGACCAAAAGACAACCCTCAGAATGGGAGAAAATATTTGCAAACGCATCCACGGGCAAAGGATTAATCTCCAAAATATATAAACAGCTCATGCAGCTCAATATCAAAAAAACAAACAACCCAATCCAAAAATGGGCAGGAGACCTAAACAGACATTTCTCCAAAGACGACATACAGATGGCCAAGAAGCACATGAAAAGCTGCTCAACATCACTAATTATTAGAGAAATGCAAATCAAAACTACAATGAGGTATCACCTCACACCAGTTAGAATGGTCATCATCAGAAAATCTACAAACAACAAATGCTGGAGAGGGTGTGGAGGAAAGGGAACCCTCTTGCACTGTTGGTGGGAATGTAAATTGATACAGCCATTGTGGAGAACAGTATGGAGGTTCCTTAAAAAACTAAAAATAGAATTACCATATGACCCAGCATACGACGGGGCATATACCCAGAAAAAAAACATAATTTAAAAAGACACATGCACCCCAATGTTCATTGCAGCACTATTTACAATAGCCAGGTCATGGAAGCAATTTAAATGCCCATCGACAGACAAATGAATAAAGAAGATGTGGTACATATATACAATGGAATATTACTCAGCCATAAAAAGGAACAAAACTGGGTCATTTGTAGAGACATGGATGGACCTAGAGACTGTCATACATAAAGAGAAAAACAAATATTGTATATTAATGCATATATGTGGAATCTAGAAAAATGATACAGATGAACTGGTTTGCAGGGCAGAAATAGAGACACAGATGTAGAGAACAAACGTATGGACACCAAGGGGGGAAGCGGGGGGCAGGCTGGTGGTGGTGGGATGAATTATGAGATTGGGATTGACATATATACAGTAATATGTATAAAATAGATAACTAGGGTTTCCCTGGTGGCACAGTGGTTGAGAGTCCGCCTGCCAATGCAGGGAACGTGGGTTTGTGCCCCGGTCCGGGAGGATCCCACATGCCGCTGAGTGGCTGGGCTCGTGAGCCATGGCCGCTGGGCCTGCGCGTCCGGAGCCTGTGCTCCGCAACGGGAGAGGCCACAGCAGTGAGGGGCCCGTACCACAAAAAAAAAAAAAAAAAAAGATAACTAATAAGAACCTACTGTATAAAAAGTAAATAAATAAAATTAAAATTTAAAAAGTTCATATTTATACTTAATTATACATTATATTGGTACAAAATCTCAGAGTTGTTAAATTATCAAGATCTAGAAAATGCCAAGTATATATTAAAATTTACCTATGCCAGTAAAAAAAAAAAAAGAAGACCTGTCCGTCTTTGGCTGAAGGTTGTTCCTCGGAAGTATTAATTCCCCAGCACTTGCCCTGCTGGCGGAACAACATTCCAGAATTCTGAAAAAAGCTGTCAGGCCCAGAGAGGAAGGAAGATACAAGTGGTTGAAAGTTTCCAGATCACAGCGCAAGTTTCCAGTGAAAAGTGTGAGGGAGAGGAGGGGCCTGACAGCACCTGCTCCCTGGGGTGGTAGGTCACCTGGGGCTCTCATCCCAGCAGGAACAGTGGGCCTCAGTTGGGAGAAGGGCGGGGCCCAGTCTCCCTCTGGTCTCTCCAATACTAGGCAGCATTGATCACGGCATCTACATTGATGTTTTACTTCCAACAGAGACATCCTCTCTGTCAATCCATGTCCCTCCAAAGTGAGAAAGCAACAGGTTAAGAGGGCCACAGCTGTGACTCCATTCATTAGGACAGCACCCCAGGCCCTGGAGTGTTTGAGTTTTCAAACCACAGCTTAAAGTCCTGGTGGAATGCTGGGGTCTGGGCTGGCTTTCCTGAAAATGCTCACCAGGGGACCCTTAATGCTTAGACCTCAGGAATAACATGGTTAGTCTGGAAACCATGGGCTCTGCCTAGGCCTGCCTGGTCAGAACACCATGGAACTCAACCTTCCCTTCACCATCTCTTACCACACTCTCCTGGATTTCTCCTGCCCACCCCTACCCCAAAACAGCTGCTGCCCACCTGTGTGAGAGGACAGAATAAGCAGTGAGGAGTAGCACAGGTTCTTTTCCCACCTGGAGGGTGGACAGAGCCAGCCGGCATCCAGTCCATACCAGAGCTACCCTCCCTTGAAAGTTTTCAACTTCTTTCTGCTCTGAGGCACATAGTAGATGATGCTCACCTGTGGGGCCCAACACATCCCTTGGGTGTGCTGTTGTGAAGATCAGCATGGCAATCTCCAGCGCCTGAGTTCAAATGCCACCCGTTCTTGCCCACCTAGGAAAGTTCAACAGGGTGACCAAGGAGAGTGTGTAAAAAGGCCTGGAGGATGAAGAGAACTTGAAGAGTTCGGGGACTGAGAAACAGTTTGCTCTGGCTGAGGTGATGAGACAAGAGGCTGGAGAGGAAAGCTAGGACCTGAGCGTGCAGGAACCTCTAAGCCATGATAAGAGATTGGACTTGATCCCAAGAGCTATAGGGAACCGTGAAAGGTAGAATGAAGCAGCGTGGCCTGGTCTGATCAATTATGTCCCATTTTACAGATGAGAAGAGAGAGGCACAGAGAGCCGACATGACCGGTAGTGTCAGGATATGAATCCACATCCCTCCTCCTTGAAGACCCTCTGTCCCATCTTTTGCCTCAAGTCTCCCACTTCGATCTGTTGAGACCCCAAAGGCCATGAAAAGGCTGTGGAGGACCAGAACGAAAGGCTTTCCTTTGAGATCATACAGAACAAGTCTGACCCCTCCCCTATGTGCCAGCTTTTCAAAGTCAGCCTGAGTCTGCTCTTCTCCAGCAAGGTGTCCTAGCTGTGTGACCTTGGACCAGTGAATTGCCGTCTCTGAGCCTTGGGTTGCTCATGTATACAATGGGGATAATATCAACGTGAAGCACAGGGATGCATGTAGTGTGTCTGGTTCATGGTAAGCCCTAAATAAACAGTGGCTGCTATTACTTGAAGATAGAGGCCCTTTACCCTATTCACCCTCTTCTGGATGCCTCTTAGTTAATCAACGAATCAACAAGTATTTTGAAGGCTATAGGGAAGCCTAAATAGAGCATACAGTGGAACCTGGGCCAAATAGAATAGGTCCCTCAGCATCTGCCCCAGGCAGTCAAGCTGCCCCCTGCAGGACAAATCCTGAAAACCAGTGCTGAGATTCCAGGGACAGACCTTGAGATGGCTCACAGAGCAACGGGCAACTCCCAGAGTCTGGGTGAGTGAGTAGGACTAATCTTCTCTTTCCTTTTGGAAGCTTTCATTAATTCCACTTCTGTGTTTCAGCAGTCTCTTTCCTCTGACTTGATCTTGATTTCTTTAAGCAGTTTCCTTTCCAGGAAAAAAAAAAATGCCCGCTGCCTTCTGTCTGTATGAGTGGAGAGACTGACTCTTGAGAACCAAGAAGATCTGAGTTTAAATCAATTCATTCAAAACATTGTCCAATGGGCAGCACTTCTCCCCCCTTCCCTGGCCCTGGAGGGGTCTGGCTGGCCCGAATGGAGGTGTGTTCACACTTGGTCTGGAGCCTACCGCTTCCTGAACCAGGCAGGTCTCACTTGGCTGGGAGCAGAGCAACAGCTGAGAAGACATGTGTCAAGACATCACCTTGGAGGGACTTCCCTGGTGACGCAGTGGAGAAGACTCTGTGCTCCCAGTGCAGGGGGCCCAGGTTCGATCCCTGGTCGGGGAGAGGAACTGGATCCCACATGCATGCGGCAACTAGGAGTTCATGTGCCACAACTAAGGAGCCCGTGTGCCACAGCTGGGGAGCTGGGAAGCTGCAACTACGGAGCCCTGGAGCTGCAACTAAGGAGCCCACCTGCCGCAACTAAGAAGCCCATGTGCTGCAACTAAGGAGCGGTGAACCACAACAAAGGAGCCCAAGAGCAGCGGCTAGAGGGCCCGCCTACTGCAGCTGAGACCCAGCACAACCAAATAAATAAATAAATAAATAAATATATTTTTTTAAAGACTTCCCTTGGAAGTAGAAATCCAAGGACCCCATTACAGGGACATGCTCCCAACAGCTTACTTCTAGATGTCGTGCCCTTCAAGTTCTCTTTCATGGGTGGTTAAGCCTCAGTGAAAGGCTTCATATTGTCTCCCACTATGCCTGACACAGCACAAGTGGTGGTTGAATAAATGAATGAATGGTAAGGAAGTTTAAGAGGCACTTGGAATAAACAATTTTTTTTTCAATTGTAGTAAAATACACATGACATAAAATTTACTGTTAGTGACATTTACTGTTAGTGACATTTAGGACCTCCATAATAAGCAACAATCACCACTATCTAGTTCTAGAACATTTTCATCACCCTAAAAGGAAACCCTCATATGCCCTGCAACCACAAATCTGCTTTCTGTCTCTGTGGATGTGTCTGTTCTGGACATTTCATATAAATGCAATCATACAATATGTGACCTCTTGTGTCTGGCTTCTTTCACTTAGCATGATGTTTTCAGAATTCATCCATGCTGTAGGATGTATTCGAATTTCATTCCTTTTTAAGACTGAATAATAGTCCATTGTATGGATATACCACATTTTGCTTATCAACTCATTAGCTGATGGACACTTGGGTTGTTTCCATCTTTTGGCAGCACTTTCATTTAATGAACATTTCTTGAGCTCCTACTATGACCCTGGCACCGTCCTGGGGACTTGCTCATTATTATTGAACCCTCAGTACTGCTCTCAACTGGGTGGAAATTATTTCTCCATTTCAAATATAAAAGAACTGAGGCTCGACAAGGTTTAAGGAACTTGCTGAGATAGAAAGTAGCAGAGGGCTTCCCTGGTGGCGCTCGTGGTTGAGAACCTGCCTGCCAATGCAGGGAACACGGGTTCGAGCCCCGGTCTGGGAAGATCCCACATGCCGCGGAGCAACTGGGCCCGTGAGCCACAACTACTGAGCCTGCGCGTCTGGAGCCTGTGCTCCGCAACAAGAGAGGCCGAGACAGTGAAAGGCCTGCGCACCGCGCACCGCGATGAAGAGTGGACCCCGCTCGCCGCAACTAGAGAAAGCCCTCGCACAGAAACGACGACCCAACACTGCCAAAAATAAATAAATAAATTTATAAAAAAAAAAAAAAAAAAAAAAGAAAGTAGCAGAAACAGTTCAGCCCATCAAACACTGGCTGGCAGAGCAACTAAGCTCGTGTGCCACAACTACTGAGCCTGCACTCTAGAGTCCATGAGCCACAACTATTGAGCCCGTGCACTGCAACTACTGAAGCCTGCATGCTCTAGGGCCCGCGTGCTGCAACTACTGAGCCCATGTGCTGCAACTACTGAAGCCTGCACACCTAGAGCCAGTGATCAGCAACAAGAAAAGCCACTGCAGTGAGAAGCCCGTGCACTGCAACGAAGAGTAGCCCCCCTGGCCAAAAGCCCTGTGCAGCAACAAAGACCCAAGGCAGCCAAAAACAAAACAAACAAACAAACAAACAAAAATGCCGGCTTTGTGCCCGCAGTATGCAGCCCCCCTGCCAGGCTGCAGGGCACAGAAGTGAAGAGCACAGTCCCTGTCTGCGCAATAAAAGACATCCCATGTCAGACTTGCCAGGCAGGCTCAGTATCACTTACTTCTATACCTTCCATTTCATTGGAAACTCAGCAACAATTCCAGGATGGCTTAATTTGTAATCATCTGTACCAATAATTTCCCAATCAGGGAAAAATAAAACCCACCATCAGACCCCGTGTCTGTGTCAATCCCTCCCTGTATATGACTGATGAGACTGTCCAATTTGAAGTGGTTTGGGCCTCACTGGTTCAAGTGTAAGTCACCAGCTCCTTTGTGCCATTTACAATGAGACAGCACTCAATCCATTTCTGTAGCAAGAGCTCCCTGAGCTTTATCAGTCTCCTCAAGAGGCCCAGGACCTCCACTCACTCAAAATACCTCTCTCAAAACCCTCCAGATACTCACAATTGATCAATAATCATAATGATGATGATTTATTGAGCATGTACTATGTGCTAGGTACATGCCCAGTACCTTCTATGAATTATCTCCTTGGATGATCCTCCCAACCCTGCGAAATGGGTGATTGATTTGATAATTTTACTGATTATCCCCCATTTTATTGATGAGGAAACTAAGCCTTGGAGAGGTAGACCCTGGGTGGACCAGGTTGCAAACCCAGGTCTTTCTGCTCCAGAGCTTGACCTCAGAACAGCTGTGCCACACCACTGTGAGGACATCTGAGTGCTCAGAGCCTGTGATACCCTCATCCCTCTCCCTGGTAACAGGATAAATAAAAGGCAGGTAATTGTCAGCCCAGTTGTCAATCCTGCAGATGTTGTCTGCCTCTGTCAACAGTGCTCATGGGATCCTGGCCAAGAAAGAGGCAGCGGGACCAGAGACTCTCTTTAGAATTTGGCTTTCAATGCCAGCAGGGCAGAGCTAAGGCAGGGAAACATCACACGTGGAGCTGCCCTCCAGATACAAGGCCACAGTAAACATAGGCATAAAGCTCAAATTCAGCAGACAGCCAAGAAATGCAAACCAAAACAAAAATGACCTCTTAAATTGGCAACAATTTTTTTTTTGGCCTCACCGTGCAGCACTGGGGATCTTAGTTCCCCGAGCAGGGATCGAAACTGTGCCCCCTGCAGTGGAAGTGCAAAGTCCTAACCACTGGACTGCCAGGGAATTCCCAGCAACAGTTTTTTTTTTTTTTTTTTTTTTTGCGGTACGCGGGCCTCTCACTCTTGTGGCCTCTCCCGCTGCGGAGCACAGGCTCCAGACACGCAGGCTCAGCGGCCATGGCTCACGGGCCCAGCCGCTCCACGGCATGTGGGATCTTCCCAGACCAGGGCACGAACCCATGTCCCCTGCATCAGCAGGCGGACTCTCAACCACTGCGCCACCAGGGAAGCCCCCAGCAACAGTTTTTTAAAATAGTAAAACCCAGTGCTGGTGAAGGCGTAGATAAACATCCATTCACCTCCTCGGAGGAAAGTTTGATAACATGCATCAAACACCTTAACATTTTTCATAACCTTTCATCCAGCAAATCTAGTACAGAAATTTATTCTAAGGAATTAACTGTGGCTGAATGCTAAGATTTAATGTTTTAAAACATTAAATGTTGTTTATAATAGTGAAAAACCAAAAAAAAAAAAAACTCTTAAGTGTTGAATAATAAGGAATTGGTCAAACAAATTACGGTTATACATATGAAGGGAAACTCTGCAGCTATTAAAATAATCATGCAGAAGACCTTTTATGACAGTTAAAGATGTTCAGGATATATTAAGTAATAAAAGAGGGCTATAAAACTCCATTTATATAAAATATTCTTTATAATGTGAATATATTTGCACAGAGAAATGATTGGAAAGACATTAACCAAACTGTTGACGGTAAATTACTTATCTAAATTTTAAACAACTTTTTAAACCAACAGGTATTCCTTGCATTCATCACATAGTGTTTAAGAGTGTAACCTCTCCGGGGCTTCCCTGGTGGCGCAGTGGTTGAGAGTCCGCCTGCCGATGCAGGCGGCATGGGTTCGTGCCCCGGTCCGGGAGGATCCCTCATGCCACGGAGCGGCTGGGCCCGTGGGCCGTGGCTGTTGGGCCTGCATGTCCGGAGCCTGTGCTCCGTGGCGGGAGAGGCCACAACAGTGAGAGGCCCGCGTACCGCAAAAAAAAAAAAAAAAAAGAGTGTAACCTCTGGAGTCAGGCTGCCTGAGTTCAAATCTCAACTCCATCCCTGATTCATGGAGACCTCTCTTGAAACCTTTCAGTTTTCAAGTACAAATGGCGGTAATAACAACGCCAAAGCACCTGCTCTGGGGGTGTTGGGAGGCTCTAAATGAGAAGATAATGTGTGATGTTCCCAGTCCAACGCCTCACGGTAATTTATCATCACCATTGCTATGATTACTATGACTAATTATGGTTATGATTACTAATACAACTTGTGCAATTAGAAGAGAGAAAAGCCTGAGCGTTTGCCTGCGTCCTCGCCCACCTCAGAAAGCCATGCCTGCCAGCTGCCCCCCACAGGGCTGGCACTCACTGTCGACTTCCTGCAAGGCTTTCAGCTCACACTTGCCAGGACTCCCGTGTTCCGTCCGCCTCACCCTGTCCACAAAGAGGAAGAAACAGCCTAGCAAACAGTGGTCTGCTGGCCCCAGAGTGAGACATGGAAGTTTACAAAAATGTATAAGCAAATGTTTGGTTTGGGAGGAGAGATGGAGCACAGGCTGCACCGAGAAAGGAGACTTTTCAGAAGGCCCTAGAGGAGACTGCCCTTCACCACTGGGCCTCCTTCTTTCCCCTGTTTGTTTCTTCACTTCATCCTGACCAGCTCATTTTCTCTGAAGCATCTGGCCCCAATATGGGGCTGATTTGAATAAATCCAAGACATCTCCCTTAGCCCAGCAAACTTGGAAGAAGCCAAGGAGAAACCCCACAGTGTTGCCAGCAGAAGCCCTGAGAGGCAAAGACAGACAGGAAAGAGGAGGGTGGTTAAAAACTAAGTGAGGACCAGGGTGCGCCTGGGGCAAGGTGTGTACATGAGGCTGATGTGTCCAGAGATCGAGAGGGATGAGCCAGAGAGACATGGGCCCCTCGAGCCAACAGCACCCTCTGGCAAGCGTCCACCTGTCCTTGGTTTCCCTCCTCTCCTGTGGCCCCTCACTAGGCAGGAGCTGGCTCATATGGGTCACAGATTTCGCCAGATGTGGGAGAACCAGATCGAGGGACATGTTGTGGTTGCTTCCCTACACAGACACACACAGATACACACACACACACACACACACACACACACACACACACACACACGCCCACACCTCCTTCCAGGCTGGGAAAGCAGAGGGTATGGAGTTCCAGCCAGACCCCATCCTCCAGTTGCTTTAACCCAGACACATTCTTCATTCCCTTCTGCTTGAAAATACCAATACACCCATAAAAATTCTAAATTCTAGTGACCCCAAGACAAAGCAGAGTAACTGTTGCTGGGTGAAGCGTCAGGAACGGTGGACAAGAACGTTAGATTGAATATGAAAGAAAGAAGTGAATGAAAACAACAAAAAAAGCTGTGATTCCTAGAAATTCCCACTCCACCCACTTCCCACAACTATTCTGTTACTCCAAAATGAGAAATTAATTCCTCCAGGATTAGGGCTGTGAAGAATGTGCCAAAACCCAAGAAAAAGGCTTTATGTTTGCAGGGTGTGAACTGGGCTTAGCTGAACTCACTAAGATGCAGCTAAGGGAGTCTGGGCTCCACTTCTTTACATTTCAGTAGAGTCAAAATACAGTTTGTCAAGGATGCCCTGAGCAGGTTTGTGGCCGGCCTCCTCTGTTACTGGTGTTGGTAATAGAGCAGAGTGGGCAGCAGTATTAATTGTGAAGATAATTTTTGTCTTGTTCTCACTTATGTACGTAGAAGATGTTCAAAGTATAGGAAGGTCACTGTCCCCTTTCCCTTTATAGGGAGTAGAGCCCGGCTGCTCTCATCCTGAACTCTGAACCTCAGCAGGGAGAAGATAAGCCACCATTGAAGAGGACATGAAACTCAACCCTCACCCATTCACTACTTATTTTAAAAACACAGAACTTCCTAAACTAACCCAGTAGTTTTCAACTCTGGATATGCATTAACACCACCAGCTGGTGCTCAGACTTTCCTGTGCATCAGCATCTCCTGGAGGACTTGTTAAAACACAGATTTCTGGGCCTCACCCCAGAGTCTCTGATTCAGTTGGTCAGGGATGGCACCTGAGAACTTGCCTTTTAACCAGTGCCCTGGCGCTGCCAGTCCCCAGTCCACACTTTGAGAACCACTGCCTCTCCCTGTCCTCCGAGACTGACTCAGTTGGTTTGGAGTGGGGTCTGGACATCCGCTATTTAAAGGGGCTGAAAACGAGCAGGACCCTGTAGGGCTCCTGGGCACAAAAGCCTTTCTGTGTCCCCTCATTTCTTTTTTTTTTTTTTTTTGCGGTATGCAGGCCTCTCACTGTTGTGGCCTCTCCTGTTGCGGAGCACAGGCTCCGGATGCGCAGGCTCAGCGGCCTATAGCTCACGGGCCCAGCCACTCCGCGGCATGTGGGATCCTCCCGGACTGGGGCACGAACCCATGTCCCCTGCATCGGCAGGCGGACTCTCGACCACTGCACCACCAGGGAAGCCCCCCCCTAGTTTCTTGATTACAGGAAATAGGCTTTGTTCAGCCTCCATGACCTTCCCTGAGTTCCAACAGGCAGGTTCAAACA
This sequence comes from Phocoena phocoena, assembly GCF_963924675.1. Classification (NCBI taxonomy): domain Eukaryota; kingdom Metazoa; phylum Chordata; class Mammalia; order Artiodactyla; family Phocoenidae; genus Phocoena; species Phocoena phocoena. Next base: position 60,597,822 of record NC_089234.1, on the reverse strand, counting down.
GTCACTAATTAGGGAAGGGAGGGGGATTTGGAGACAAGGGAGGAAAAGTCAAGAAAAAATAGTGCAGCCTTGGGGCAGAGTCCTGGTTCCTCCTCAAGGGACACACATAACAATACCTTTGAGCTGTTTTGCAGACACTGAAACCCCCACCAGGTGGGAGAAGTTAACTGTCTGCTGCCCAAGAGCACGGAGACCCCGAACTGTTGGAACCAGAAGGTTGATGATGCTTCCCACTTACCTCCCCATCAACCAGTCAGAAGAATGTCCACGAGCTGATCACGCCCTCCTCTTTCAACCAGTGCTATAAAACTCCTCACTACCCCCTCCAGGTCGGGACACACAGTTCTGAGAGCATTAGTCCTCTGTGGCCCCCTTTGCCTGGCAAAGCAATAAAGCCATTCTTTTCTACTTCACCCCAAATTCTGTCTCCGAGATTTAATTTAGAGGCTGGATACGGCATCAGGGCCCAGACGACCCTGGGAGAACCACTGCTAACACCACAAGGGCCAATTAAGGTGAGATCAACTACAAGAGCACATTGTAAAAATCAGTGCAAAGAGCCAGTTAACAGTTAAGGACCTACTAGAATCCAGCTGCTCTCAATCATGGCCTTACCTAACTTCGATTCCTTTATTACATCAAAGAGAAATCTTGACATCGCTCTCGGACTTGGCATGTCTGCAACTTCGCAGAGGCCATTTCTGCATGGCGCTGCTCTGCTTCTGGTTCTGCCTGAGCTTTGGGGCATCAGCACTTTGTCACAGCTCCCAGCTCTGTTTGCAGGTTCGTTGGTGTCTTAACGTTCTCCCTCTTACCTTTGTTCAAGAGAAACGTTCCCTCTCCTTGCACATGGCACAGAGAGCCCCTATGGCATGGCTTCCTTAGGACCCAGCTCAGGGAAAACTGACTTACCTTGATCCATGGAAAAGCCAAGGTCCGCTGAGCTCAAGACCTTGGCCGGCTCTGGGAAGGGCAGTCTGCCTAGCAGCACACAGCTGATGAGCTGATCCTTGGTCTGCACGGGCATAAATCCCCCTCCGAGGCCTGGCAGCAAGGGAAGGTTGGGCCTCCAGCCCCCCAGCTGTGGGAAGATTTACAAAACAAAGAGCAGATGCTTTGAGTAATCACTTCATCACAGGATGAGGCCCAATGCATTTACATCAGGAAGGGAAGGGTCAGTGGATGCTGGCCAAGTCCTGCTCAGAGGAGCCTCAGAGAGACAGGCAGGTAAGCACGTTGACCAGGCAGCCATAATGAGGAGCAGAGAGAGGAGAATGAACACACTTCACTTCCCCTGGGCCACGCACTTACAAGTAGTACCTTATTTAATCCCTGCAACAACTCCACAGTAGATGCTGTCATTGCTTCTCTTTTGAAGATGAGGAAACAGAGGCTCAGCGAGGTCACACATCCTGCCCCCAGTCACACAGGTGGTATGAGAGCTAACATTTATTGAGTCCTTACTATATGCCAGGCACTGCTTCAGTTGTTTACGCATATTGACCCATTTAATCCTCACAACAATCCTAGAGGTAGTGTATTAGTCTACATAGGCTAGGTTTTGCTGTGGTAATAAACAGTCCCCAAGGTCTCAGGGCCTAACATAACAAAGGTTTATTTCTTATCTACATGAAGTTGGCTGTGGGTCCACGAACCTCTCCGGGGCATCTTTCATTCATGCAGCCACCCAGCAAGTCAGGTAGCTTTGATCTTGTCACTCAGTCTACTGAACAGGAGGTCTTGGTGCTGAGGCAGAGGAAAAGACAACTCTAGGGTCTTGGGCTGGCTCTTCTGTTCTTTTCCCCAGAAGTGACTCATGTCACTTCAGCCCACAGACCACTGGCCAGTGCTAATCACATGGCACGTACCCAATTGCAGTGTGGGTGGGGAATACAGGGGAACAAATAGAATGTTTGGTGACTATCACTATCTCTGCCACAGTAGGTACTATTATTTCTTTTACCTTTGTTTTTTTTGGCCGTGCCCCACAGCATGTGGGATCTTAGTTCCCCAACCAGGGATTGAACCCACGCCCCCTGCATGGGAAGCGTGGAGTCTTAACCGCTGGACCAAACCACCAGGGAAGTCTCTTTCTCATTTTTCTAATTGAATGAAATTGAATGAAAGATTCTTTAAATTCTGCAGTGCTTTACAATTTTCAAAAGTTTCATGAACATGATTTCATATAATCCCATAATAACGCTTTTATTTTCCCTTACCCCTCCCAGTAGGTAATATTATTATCCTCACTTTACAAACAAGAAAACTGAGACTGAGAGGTGAGGTGACATGCTGTATTAGTTTGCTAGGGCTGCCATAGCAAAGTACCACAGACTGGGTGGCTTAAACAACAGAAATTTATTGTCTCAGAGCTCTGGAGGCTAGAAGTCTGAGATCAAGGTGTCAGCAGGGTTGGTTCCTTCTGTGGGGCGTGAGAAAGAATCTGTTCCATGCCTCTGTCCTAGTTCCCAGCAGTTTGCTGGCATCTTTGGTGTTTCTTGGCTTGAAGAAGCATCACCCCAATCTTTGCCTTCATCTTCACCTGGTGTTCTTGTGTAGGTCTGCCTCCAAGTTTTCCCTTTTTATAGGGACATCGGTCATATTGGATTAGGGGCCCACCCTACTCCAATATGACCTGATTTTGACTCACTTCATCTGCAACAATCCTATTTCCAAATAAGGTCACATTCCGAGGCACTGAGAGTTAGGAGTTCAACATATGAATTTTGGAGGACACAATTCAACCCATAATTCTTGCTCAAGGTCACACAGAGCCAATAAGGTGAATAACTTGTACCCCAGTCTGTCTGACAATTTTAACTCTCCATCCAAGGTGATAATTACTTCCTCTGAAATGGGAGGTCTATAAAACATTTGGAGCCATGTTGATGATGAGAATTAATCATGTTATTCTTGTCAGTCTCTGAAAGCAGGGATCATACCTTATAAAACCACTCTTACACTTGCCCTTAAGAAACATGAAACCCATTTAAACAAGGATTCTTTTAAATAAAATCTTCAAAGAGGATGTTGGAAACCTCCAAGAAATTAAAATCCCTCTCCCTCCCTACTGTCTCCACTCAAATGGGATGCAGTGTTCTCCTTAGAACACACAGCTGTGGGGCTCTCGTCTCTCGTGGTCCCACCCATAGTCCTGGTCTAGAAGGAAGACATCTCTGCCTTTCCCATCTTTACTAACCGGAATGGTGACCTGGTCCCAACGTCCACCTGGGAGGTGTGATAGCTGAACTACTGCCCCATTTAGGGTCTGATATTAAACAAGCTGGACATGGGAAAGGGTGTGTGTGCTTGTATGCTAATTCACATACCGTCCTACCCTCTACCCCAGGTTCCTACCCCTTACTCCTCCCAGCCCCACTGGACCCAGATCCCATTTTTATTTTCTTAAGTCTTCATCTCTGCCCATTGCCTTCCCCAAGGAGTCTCCTGTTGGATTGGTGCAGAATTATGCTCAGCCCAGATAGGAAGAAAACAATCCAAAGGTTTTAGAGTCTGGGTGTCAATGGTCATGCATGTCATTTCATAACACCTTCCACCTGCGACAGCACAGCACACCTGGTGGAGATGCCCAGTGCGCAAGGCCACGCCCAGCAATGGGCTGAGCATCTCATCCAAACTCGCAGAGGCCCTGAGATACCTCTGTGGAAGATGAAGGAGCCTGTCACTAGCTAGAGTGGTCAGGACAGATTTTAATCAGTGATATAACCACTGCAGCAGGGAGAAGAGTCCAGTGTGAAATATACTCAACTGGGACTTGCGCAGAGGTGACTGGGCATTTTAAAGGGAGAATGAGAGAATGCGGGGGTGGTGCGCAGGGGCTCAGGAAAGTCAGGGAAGTGAAGAATTACAAACAAACAGGAAGGAGGTGTTGGTCCACGTGAAACCCCTCAGGATTGGCATACTGGCCTTATGGAGGTTAGGCTCTGCCCCTCCCGCGGAGTCTGGGAGGTGGGCCCCCTCTTCAGGTGACGGCTGGAACAGTCAGTTCTTCTGGCAGCCTTGAGTTTTCCCACTCAGGCACTTTAAGAGGGGCCAGCATCATCCTAGGGATGTGGCCCTGGGCTGTTAGAAACTATGTCAGCATCTGTTCAGGTCTTTATAGGCCAAAGTGGAGGCCTAGTCCAGAAGGAAGCTCCGAGGAGCCTGGCTGGGGTTGGGTCAAGGAGAGAATCCCTGTCACTTCCACCATTCTCTGTGTTTCTTCTATGAAAGCGGGACAGCATTCCACTCAAGGCCACATACCTGGTGAATGGTCAAGCCATGCCTGGCCTCCCGAGTTCCTCGCCATGTCTCTCTGGCTTCTGGCTTACTGTTTCTCTCCCTGGGTCTGTCCACTCACATCACCCCCACCCCACCCCCACTCACTGTTCAGGGCTCCGCCAGGAGGATAACGTATCTGTGAGGGTCAGGCTGCCAGGAAAGAGGCGAGTGAGTGGCCTGAGCAAGTTATCCACCCTCAGGCCGGGGTCCTCACCCTTCCAATGGAGGGTTATAGTGCATCCTTAAAGGGGGCTGGGCTAGAGCAATGGAAATAGAAACGAAAATAAACAAGTGGGACCTAATGAAACTGAAAAGCTTTTGCACAGGAAAGGAAACCATAAACAAGACGAAAAGACAACCCTCAGAATGGGAGAAAATATTTGCAAATGAAGCAACTGACAAAGGATTAATCTCCAAAATTTACAAGCAGCTCACGCAGCTCAATATCAAAAAAACAAATAGGGGCTTCCCTGGTGGCGCAGTGGTTGAGAGCCCGCCTGCCGATGCAGGGGACATGGGTTCGTGCCCCGGTCCGGGAAGATCCCACATGCCGCGGAGCGGCTAGGCCCACGAGCTATGGCCGCTGAGCCTGCGCGTCCGGAGCCTGTGCCCCGCAACGGGAGAGGCCCCAACAGTGAGAGGCCCGCATACCGCAAAAAAAAAAAAAAAAAAAAAAAACAAAAAAAAAAAACAAATAACCCAATCCAAACATGGGCAGAAGACCTAAATAGACATTTCTCCAAAGAAGATATATAGATTGCCAACAAACACATGAAAGAATGCTCAACATCATTAATCATTAGAGAAATGCAAATCAAAACTACAATGAGATATCATCTCACACCGGTCAGAATGGCCATCATCAAAAAATCTACAAACAATAAATGCTGGAGAGGGTGTGGAGAAAAGGGAACCCTCTTGTGCTGTTGGTAGGAATGTGAATTGGTTCAGCCACTATGGAGAACAGTATGGAGGTTCCTTAAAAAACTAGAAATAGAACTACCATACGACCCAGCAATCCCACTACTGGGCATATACCCTGAGAAAACCATAATTCAAAAAGAGTCATGTACCACAATGTTCATTGCAGCTCTATTTACAATAGTCAGGACATGGAAGCAGCCTAAGTGTCCATCAACAGATGAATGGATAAAGAAGATGTGGCACATATATACAATGGAATATTACTCAGCCATAAAAAGAAGTGAAATTGAGTTATTTGTAGTGAGGTGGATGGACCTAGAGTCTGTCATACAGAGTGAAGTAAGTCAGAAAGAGAAAAACAAATACTGTATGCTAACACATATATATGGAATCTAAAAAAAAAAAAAGGTTCTGAAGAACCTAGGGGCAGGACAGGAATAAAGACGCAGACATAGAGAATGGACTTGAGGACACGGGGAGGGGGAAGGGTAAGCTGGACGAAGTGAGAGAGTGGCATGGACATATATACACTACCAAATGTAAAATAGATAGCTAGTGGAAAGCAGTCACATAGCACTGGGAGATCATCTCGGTGCTTTGTGACCACCTAGAGGGCTGGGATAGGGAGGGTGGGAAGGAGGGAGACGCAAGAGGGAAGATATATGGGGACATATGTGTATGTATAATTGATTCACTTTGTTATAAAGCAGAAACTAACACACCATTGTAAAGCAATTATACTCCATTAAAGACCTTTTAAAAAAAAGAATGGGGCTTCCCTGGTGGCGCAGTGGTTGAGAGTCCGCCTGCTGATTCAGGGGACACGGGTTCGTGCCCCGGTCCGGGAAGATCCCACATGCTGCGGAGCGGCTGGGCCCATGAGCCATGGCCGCTGAGCCTGCGCGTCCGGAGCCTGTGCTCCACAATGGGAGAGGCCACAACAGTGAGAGGCCCACGTACCGCAAAAAATAAATTAATTAAATAATAATAATAAGTAAATTTTTTAAAAAGGGGGTTGGGGAGGCCAGAGACCCCGTTCAGAAGCTAATGATAACGGTAGACAGTTATTCAACAGTTATGAATATTTATGAAGGCCAGGCACTTCGCCTGATTTTTTTTACCAAAAGGCCAGTAAAAATGCTTAGAGTCCTCTGCCACCAAGATGTGTGGGCCACTTAGATTGAGTCAAGTCAGTCATCTTGGCCAGAGGATGAAGGGGGCAGACAGGAGGGCTCCTTCTCAGCTCTCAGACCCTGCTGGTCTCCTTGGGTCTCTGCCCCATGAAGAGAGGTCAGTGTGAAGCTGTGGTAGCTCTGGGGACTTCCCTGGTGGCACAGTGGTTAAGAATCCGCCTGCCAATGTAGGGGACACAGATTCGAGCCCTGGTCTGTGAAGATCCCACGTGCCACGGGGCAACTAAGCCCATGAGCCACGACTACTGAGCCTGTGCTCTAGAGCCCACGAGCCACAACTACTGAGCCCGCGTGCCTAGAGCCCGTGCTCCGCAACAAGAGAAGCCACGACGATGAGAAGCCTGCACACCGCAACGAAGAGTAGCCCCCGCTCACCACAACTAGAGAAAGCCCACGCTCAGCAACGAAGACCCAATGCAGCCAAAAATAAATAAGTAAATAAATAAATTTATCTAAAAAAAATTAAAAAAGGAAGAAGAAGAAGGTAGCTCTGACGTCCCCTGAGCTGGACTCTAGTCCAGGCTTACCGTTCGTTAGCTGGGCACCCTGGCCTTGTTAGTCTCGTATTCCTCATCTCTAATAACTCTTAGAGTTAAATGAATGCTGTGAGGTTTAATGAGATAAGACAGACAAAGAGCTTAGGAGAGAACTTGGCATGTAGAAAGCCTCAAAAATGTTAGCTGACACTTATGGCAGGGACAAACTTCAAAATCACATCTCCTCTGGGAGATGGGGAGGGTGGACATTGGTGACTAAATGCCACCCCTCAACCCGGTTCTGTACAGCCCCAGGCCAGGGCCTCAGGGCAGGTGGATCTCCAAGCCCCAGGGAGCCCCAGTGTGGAACCTCCTTCCCGGCGGCACTGCCAGCCTCCTCCAGCCCCTGGACACCCTGCCCTGCTCTGAGGCAGGAGGCCGCTCACACTCACGCCTGCCCAGGGCAGCCTCCACCGTGTGACCAGAGGGAGGCTGGGGGTGTGGGTGGGGGGCAAGGCTGGGAACCTTGAAGACAAAGAAAGAGCCCTCTGCTGTGGTTACTGAAAAGAAAAGAAATTCTCCTGTTCAAACCCAGCCCCTGCAGACAGCCCCACCCTCAGACTCTGGGCCCGTCCAGGTCCCTCCTGGGCTCTTGGGACCCCTGTCCTGAGGGATGAGCCTCCCCTGAGCTCCTCATCTCCCCTCAGGGCACTTCCCATCCCAGCACTGGTTCCCTAGTCGTTAGCAGCAGAAGCCCACCTCCCGCCTCCCACAGTGATATCTCACAGGCGCCTGATTAAAAACAACAACAAGATAAACCCCAAACTAAAAGCACAGCTGTTATGCTTGAAGCCCTGTCCTCCGATCCAGTTTTTAATAATAATAACAATAATAGCTATCATTGTGCTTTGCTGGGAGGACATTCGACTAAACTCAATGCTCACAATAACCTCAGGGCTAGGTATTATTGTTATCCCCATTAAACATATGGGGAAACTGAGTCACGGAGTTAAGCCACTTGCTCAAGGTGATATAGATCAGAGCGAGGACTGCATAAAGGCCCCCAGCAGCCCCCTCCTGACTGCGGAGGCTCTCTCTGCCTTCTCCATTCTCAGGGACACATGTGGCCATCCTAGTGCCCATCCCTCGCCGAAGAGTCTCTGCTCTCAGGGGTGGGCACAGAGAACCCTATGGCCTAAGCACCTGCCTCTGGCCACCTTCCCGTGTTTACCCTGAGGCTGCCATCCTGACAAAACATCCTTGTCCTGTCCCAGGAGGTGGCAGGTTTTTAAGGACATGGGTTTAGTACTGGGCTGTTTATCATCAGGACTGGGTTTCCTCTCTCGGAGGTGGAGAAGTTGCAGTCAAAAAATGTGTGGAGAGTGATGTTAAGCTCGCCACCTCTTCCTCTGCTCCCTGCCTGGGAAACACGGTTCTACCTGACAGTGTGCCATGTACATACACAGTACACTCACACACACACACACACACACACACACATACCTGCAAACGCACGCACGCACGCACGCACACGTGCACACGTACATAGCCTTCCAGGAAGCAGGTGAAAGCAAAAAGGGTCTTTCTTAAATCTTTGAATGGCCTCATGGGATTCCTGCACAGCTGAAGTCATTTACAAATTGTGGCGTGTGTGTACACTTGTGCGTATGAAGTGCAGGCGTATGCAAGACATAATTTGCAGGTCCCGGTGCAGAATGAAAATGTGGGACCCACTGTTCAAAAAGTATTAAGAATTTCATGATGGCAACAGCGAAACATTAAACCAAGCACAGGCCCCTTCTGAGCACAGTCTGAGTGTGACCATACAGGCTGCACACCCAGGAAGGCAGACCCACTCACAAGAGTGGGTTGTATGTTTATACTGCAGGCACTTTTCTAATTAGAAGGCTCAGGGCTTTCGTTAGAATCTCAAAGGGGTCCATGACTCTCTAAAGGTTAAGAACAATTTGGTAGCAGAAGGCTGGTGTTAGAGGTGTGGGTTTGAGTCCCAGGCACATGGTTTACTAGCTGTGGGGCCTGGACCAAGTTCCTTAACCTCTCTGAGCTATTTTCTCATCTGTAAAATAAGGGTTATAATAAAGCCTGCCTCACAAGGTTAGTGTGACAATAGTAAAACTGAGCAGGACCCTGTGGGGCTTCTGGGCAAGGAAGCCTTTCGGTGTTCCCCATTCCTTGTTTGTAGGGAACAGATTCCAGCCTCCACGACCTTCCCTGAGTTCCAAAGGGCAGATTCTTGAACAGTTGCTAATCAGCAAAGGGAGGGGATGAAAAGAGAGGGGAGGGGCAGCCGATAGCGCAGCCCTGGGGCAGGGCCCTGGCCTCAAGGGATATACACAATTATCTTCTGAGCTCTTTACAGAACTAAAACCCCCAACAATTGGAAGGTGTTAGCATTCTTTATAACAGGAAAGACCAGGTTGAAGGAACCAGAGAAGCTCATCAAAAGATTACCTGAGACCAGATTAGAAGAGGGCAGGCCCCGCATACCCCCTAATCCTTATCAGCAACCCCACCCTTGAACAATTACTATAAAACTCGTCACCAAATCCTCCCAGGATGGGACACATAGTAATCTTTGAGGGGCACAAGCCCACTGTGTCCCCCTTTGCCTGGCAAAACAATAAAGCGATTCTTTTCTATTTCACCCAAAACTCTGTCTCCGAGATTATTCAAGATTCGATTCAGCACCGGTGCACAGAGGCCGAGCTTTCAGCATCAATAGGGGCCATGAGATAAACAGCTTAGCACAGAGCCTGTCACATTAGCTCCCAGGAAGTAGTCGTTAATGAACTGAGTTCATTCTGTTTTGCTTGTTACATTTGACGTTACATCCTTTTGCCAGCTTGATCACAGCAAGCTGTGCCTTCTGTGGATGTCCTCAGCAGGCCCAGCACAGATCCTGGCAGGGGCTCTTGGGACCACGAGCTGGTGTTTCTGAAGACTGGCTTGGTGTCTTGGCTGGTCTCTCCCCCAGACCTTGCCCTGCTGGCTGACCTGACTGATTTGGTCTGCAATGCCTGGGCCACAAGGATATGTGACAGGTAGCAGCAACCTAGGGGGCCCTAGGGCTGGTGGATGATTTCTAGGTTGAGCTTGAGAGGACTGGGCCCCTCAAGAGGACCTCGTAGCTTTTAAGTCCAGTGTCACACTTGACAGAGCCTCTCTCTAAACTGGGGCACCCAGGAGAGGGTTCTTAGGAAACCTGGGGCCCAGTGGCCCTTGGCGGCCCGTATTTCCCCTCTGGTACCCACATGGTGGCTCCTCGGGGGCCTCTGTGGTGCTTCAGCAATTATCCCCACTGGGCCTGCCAGCATCACAGGGAGAAGAGCCACTGTGGCCCCGTCACCCCTTCCCTCCTTTCCTCCAGCCTGGTGCCACGGCCCACACCCCATCCCAACACGTTTCAGGGTGGAGACTCCTAGAAGAGAGGAAAAGGGAGAATCGGGACTGAGACCACCACACCACCCCCAGCGTGATCAGAGGGAAGTCTGCAGCCCCTCAGGGTCTCCATGGCCATATTTGTAACATGCAGGGGGAGCACCTTCATGTCTGCCTTGGAGAAGCCCTCACCCATACGCCCAGGAAGGTGTTTCAATACGTACAATGTGTATCTTTGTACAGAAGGAAACTCAGGATGAGAAAACACAGGCTACCGGCCCCAGATAGCTGTAGTGCATGTCAAAGGCATGATTTCAGTGAGCCCACACTCTTGCATCTTCCTATACATAGAAAAGTACTAAACTCCTTAACTTGAGATATCTTGTTTTCTTTTATTAACAGTAATCTTTTGATGTTCCGACTACCTGGTCTTTTGCTGGGAAAACTCCTGGCTCCCCGCCTTGCCCCTTCTGAACAGTTTTCTCACGGTTATCTGAGATGCTGTCTCATGGGCTTGAAGTCCTCAGAAAATCTGCCAAATAAAACATAACTCTCGGCTTTTAGGTTGTACTTTTTTTTTTTTTTTTCAGCCGACACAGTCATATTAGCAACGTTATCCAGCAGTTCTTAAAACCTAAGTGGGATGACACAGAAAGGTGCAGGATGTATTTTTGAGAGAAAAATGAAAATTGCAAGATAATATATACAGTGTAAGTCATTTCTGTAAATATAAACTATACATTCTCTAAACATATCTATGCACAGGGAAAGGTCTGGAAAGATGTATTTCAAGTTGATCATAGAGGCTGCCTCTGAGAAGGGAGGTGCTGAAGGGGTGGTCAAAAAGGACCTAAAGTCCACCCTTCTGGAGCCCTTGCCACAGGTCCTGCAAGCGTGTCCCAGACCCTGCTGGGATGGAATTCCTAACCCCGGGGCCAAGGCCATGCTGCACTGCTGGCATCTTGGGTGGAAATTCTGATTGGCTCGTGAATAACCAGCCTCCCATCCACTGATAGCAAAATTGTTCCAAACATCATTTATTAACTCCCCACCAAGGGCCAGGCATCCCACCCTCCCACAACAGGGTGGCTATTAGAGTCAGGCAGGGACTGCCAAGAACAAGAACGGTGGCAGGTCTGAGACTTTTCCTCTGCTTGTAAGCCGGCAGTCAGCCTGCCAGTGCCATGAATGCTGGCAGACTTCTGGGACAGAGACAACAGACTTATTAGGTAAAACAGGTGACACAAGCTCCATGTTTGCCTTGGTTCCCTTTGCTCCCTTGTCTCACGGGCCAAGTGGGAGACAGGCATGAGGAAACACTGTGCCCATAGGGGGTTTGCGTCTCGGCTGAGGAATCCTGAGATTAGGAAATCCCCAATCTTATAAAGTGGCTTCTATCAAACCTGCCCAATCTTTGCCTTGGAGGGAGACATTGTTTTTATTCTCCTGGAAAGCAAACAAATCTGCCCTCTACCCAAGGGAGACACTACATCTGCCAAGGCTGTTTGCTAGACAAACACCCTTGAAAAGATAGTCCAGAGCAAAAGGTGTCACGGGACTCCAGAAATTCCAGAGGCCCTCTGGAGAACTGTCTCCAGAACTAACACTGGCAGCCTGAGATGAGGCACTGAGATGTTGAGTTCCTTCCCCAGGGTCACACAGCTAGGACACAGCAGAGCTGGGGTTACACCAGGTAATCTGACTCCAGCGCCCTTGCTTTTTCCTCCCTGCCTTCAAAATGGGCTGCTGGGCCAGCCTGGTAACCAAAGAAACACAGACAACACTGCTTCAGAGGGAAAATCTACTCTGAGTTCCCAACGACGACCTACAGAACTGCAGGAACAGAGCCTGTCTGTGGCTTGGGACCAAGCACTGCCCACATGTTCCTGACCTGACTCCCCCGTGGGGATGAGAAAAGAAAATTCCTTTCCAGCTGCCCCTGGGTGATGTCAGAGAGGAGCTGGAAATAAGGAATGAGCTTCTGGAGACCGGATAAATGCTCTTTTCTTTTGCAGAAGGAAAATAATCTCACACCATTCCATATTGACTTAAACATGAAATTTATTTATGGAGTAGAAAGAGCTGGTGTTGGCTTTCAGCGCCCAACCAGGAAATGGTCTGGGCTTGTTTTTGTCTCCTCCAGCACCATGTCCCCCGGTGACCTAATCTGATTTTTCAGACTTGAAGGCTGGATCTTGTTCCCTGGTTCTCAGGCCTCCCCTGACCCACCTTCTCGTCTCTGGAGCCATTCCTCCGTGCCTGGAGGAGGCGCAGAGAGGGGCCAAGTCTGTCATTGAGGTTCCTCTATTGCTTACTCTCCTCATCTGTAAAATGGGGACACACATCTGCCTCACATCTCCCTCATCAATAAAAAGCAATTAATAGTAATAATAACAGTAATAGCAATAGCTTCTAATTTGGTGAGTTGCTAATACATGCATCTATGAGGTATTAGGATTCTTCTTTACAGATAGGGAGACTGGGATCAGGGATGCTGGCAAAATTGGCCACTGTCACATAGTCACCCTTAAAGAAATGTCTGCCTCCTGTCACTTTGCCCCTCCCGAACTCCTCCTTGCCACCGAGGAAGACACATCTCCAACATCTGCTCCTCTGAGCTCTGTCTGAAGTTGCACAAGGTTTATATACTCAGAGGCTTGGGCAGGGCTGAGGCTGGGATCTTGTCCTACAGACAGCAAGTCCCCTTCCCCAGGAGCTGCTCTATATGAGGCCCTTTAACGTTGTTTAATCTCATGGCAGCCCTGAGAGAAAGAGCTTTATCTCCATTTGCAGGTGGGCAAACTGAGGTTCTGAGAGTATTACATGGCCAGACCGTATGGCTGGCGGGGAGCAGGACAAAGGTCCCACTCTGTAGGCCTGGCTTCTTATCCCCACACCGCAAAGCCTCTGAACCAGCAGGTTGTGATATGGCCTCAGTTTCCCCTTCTGCAGCATACGGACAAGACCCGGCTTCTCGCCATCTGAGATCCTGAGGGGTTTCTATGTTGCCTTCAGATGAACTCTGTGCTATTAGTTTGGAAAGACACAGAGCGGATCCGTGACATGCCGAAAGTCACCCGGTGAGCCACAGCAGGGCCAGCCAAAGTCTGAGCCCTCTGCCTCAAAGCCAATGCTCAGTCACCCACACCTCACTGGCCAGGCCTCTTCAGAGAGGGGGTAGGTGGGCTGAGGCCCTGTCTCAGGGAGGGAGCTGAGGGAGCAGTCCCAGGTAAATCCCAAACAAGCTCCCACGATGGGAAATTACAGGGTAAGGTGGTTGGTGTCGAGGCCTGGGTGGGGCTGGAGGACGGAAAAAGAGGGAAGAGCAGGCCTGATGCTCACACTTTCCTCCCGGGGGTGGGGGTGGCTGGCAGCTGTGGGGACAGACACCTGCAGCCAGGTATATCTGGGGGCACCCACCTCAGGAAAATTCCACCAGCTGAGGCTGGCAGGCACGGGGTGGGGATGACCCAGGGGATGCCCCTCCCCACCTTCCCTGCAGGCAGGGTGATGAGCTATTGTCCTGCTAATTTAAAATTTTCGCTTGCCCTGCGGTTCCATAAGAATTAGGTCATTAGTCACTGCAGCTGCTGACTCTCAACACACCCCGGCATTCAGGGCGGAGATCAGGATGAGGCACTCTGTGCTCCAGGAAAACTGAGAGAACAGCCCTTCAGACAGGTAGGCATTTTCGGGCGAAATTTTTTATGAACGCGGATTCTTGCAACTTCCCATACTGTACTTAGAAAAGCACTAAAAGCACTAACTGAGGCATCTGCCCCTCGTGACCAGCAGCAACTTCTACTGAGATATGTGCTTGGCTGCAAGCACCCCCTTCATCAAAATCACATCTATGGGGCTTCCCTGGTGGCGCAGTGGTTGAGAGTCCGCCTGCCGATGCAGGGGACACGGGTTCGTGCCCCAGTCCGGGAAGATCCCACATGCCGCGGAGCGGCTGGGCCCGTGAGCCATAGCCGCTGAACCTGCGCATCCGGAGCCGGTGCTCCGCAACAGGAGAGGCCACAAAAATGAGAGGCTCACATACCTCAGAAGAAAAAAAAAAAATCACATCTATGCTGACCTCCTGCTCTACCTTTCAGAGCAGTTCCTCAGGGCTCTCTAAGAGGCTGTCTCCTGGCCTACAGTCCTCAGAAAGTTCCCCAATAAAACTGAAACTCGCAGCTCTCACGTTGTGCATACTTAGTTCTGCCTGGGACTCTTTCTGCCCCTCACCCGTCAGGTCTCAGTTTAAACTCTCCTTCTGCCTCCCTGACCTGCGTGAGTGGAGCAGCCCCGTCCTCAGCCCCACCTGCTGGGTGTTGGTGCCCAGTGACTGTTGGTTATCTGCTTTATTTCAGATTCATCGTCCTGGACCACCACCTGTGAGCCCCTCAGAGTCTCGGCCTTGCCTGGCTCTGCTTCACCGCTGCCGCCCAGTGCCCAGCTCGGGCTGACATGCAGCACATGCTTGGTCCCTATGAACAGGGCCCAGGATGGGCCTGCCCATTTAACTGCATAACAGGAGGGTGAGGGACTTGTCCTATGGTTCCAAGAAGCAGCAGAGAAGCAAAGCAGAGGACCTCTAAGGGGAATTGGGGCCCAGGATTTAAGAGAGCCCATCTGAGGCTAGACACCTCTCCCCAGAGCCCTCAGAGCCGGGTGAACTGACCCCACCCCAGCAGTCCCAACCCTCGCTTAGTCATAGAGTGTGGAGGATGGTCCCTTGTGGGGAAAAAATTCTGGTGACAAATAGCTCTTTCCACCTGGCCCCATGGTGGAAAGGTGGCTCACCCTGTCACCACCCCCAGCCCAGTGTTGGGGGGACTCTCAGAATTCTGCATGGAAACTTGAGGGTTCCTGCAAGCACGGGGGGCTGCCATCTGGTGACCCAGAAGCATAGGCGGGGTTCTCAGGAGAGTTTTCCCTGCGTCCCCAAGAGTTCTGGGATACTGGAAAGCAGAGAAGTGGGTTTGTGAAGGCAGGAGCTGAAGGATGTGTAGATTAGAGGTAGGGCCTGGTCCAACATGAAAATGCGGGGCCCTTGTTCCAAGCTTACTAAGCAAGTTTAACATCAACAGTGGTAAGTCATGTTGACCGCAGACTTTGATATGACGTGACGAGAAGGGCACTTTACTGCTGTGGGATCCCCCCACTCTCTGCGGGACCGCCTCCCCAGAGGCAACTATGGAGCAGGAATTGAGAAGAGGAAAGCCAGTGGCCAATACAAATTTGAAAAGACGCTCAGCCTCATGAGAGTTTAGGAAAATGCAAATTAAAGCCACACTGAAATCCTATTTTTCACCTGCGAGTAGTCAAGAATTTCAAACATCAAACAGCAACAGCCAGGGACACTGAGGGTGCCTGGGACAGGCAGCTGTGCTCTCCGTGAACACGCTGCATCACCCTTTCGGAAAATAATCTGACATTTTCTTCTGAAACACAAAATACACTCACTTTAGCCCAGCAGCCCCCCAAACTGACAAGTTTCCTAGAGGAACAAAAGCACCCACCAAAAGGATTTATAAAAAGGAGTGGTTTTCTGATATAGTTTGAAATAGTGGCCGGGGGGAACCCTAAGTATCTGAAGAGCCATTTCTCTACAAGAGAAATTATTGAATGAACATGGTAGGTAGATTCTTGCCGTTTCATATTATGCGTCTGTTGAAAAAAAAAAAGGATTAGGCACAGCTCCATTGTCTGAAGGGCTGTGCACATCCTGCTAAATTTAGAAAGCATGTTGCAGAGTTGGGACACTATGGGAACTGTAGGCGAGACGATCCAATGTGTAAAACTGTCCCACACATTACAGGATGTTCAGCATCCCTCGTCCCCTCATGGTCGTGCCAACTCTGCCCTCTCATTGTCAAAAAAAGAACAGCAGAAAAGCCTTAACATATTTCCAAATATTCCATGCTAAAAACCAGTGATGGTGAGGCCTGGGGTGAGGTTTTTGTTTTTTGTTCTTAATGAACATTAGCAAGACCCTAGCTGTATAGAAGTTTCCTCCTGCTTGGCTGTTGCGGGAATGGGGAAGGGGGAGGGAGAAGATCCCTATGCCTGGTTCCATTTTTGTATGGATTCACCAGGCAACACAGGTCACTCTTGTAATTACCAAAATTACCAAGGAGAAAAACCTTTTAAAAGAAAAATAATGAAAGAATAAAAAAAGCAAAAGTAAAATGGAAGGAAAGGAGGGAGGGAGGCTGCTCTAGACACCAAAGCCCCCACCCCGTAGCACTACATACACTACATATAGCCCCTGCCCCCGCCGGTGCAGCATCATCGGGGTGTGGACAGGGAACATTGCCGTCATCCCAGTTTTACAAGGACCAAGCCATTAGCCACTGCAGCTACCGCATTGGCGGCACACCCTGAGGGGAATTCAGGATGGAGAAAACCAGGAAATATTCTGTGCTTTGGATACTGGCCCTAGATAGTTAAGATGCATATCTAGGCAACCGATTCAATGAACCCAGATTCTTGCATCATCCCTTGCATAGTAGAGAGCTAAAATAATTAACTGGAGATGTCTGTTCTTTGTGAACTTTTGACATTCGACCACAGTTTTTTCCTGGCTCCTCCTTTATCTCTTTGGAGCAGTTCCTCAGAGCTAGCAGAGGCTGTCTCTCACGCTATGGTCCTCAGTAAGACCCCTGAATAAAACTGAATTTGTAACTTTCAGGTTGTGCTTTCTTTCTCCAATAGACAGGGGTCACCTGGTGACAGCACCTGCCGGCCACCTCCCTGGCCACATAGCTCTGGCAACCTCCTCGGGTCCGGCAGCCGTCCTCCGCTCGCCACAAAGGCCCCTTTCTCTGCTGGCTGTTTTCCTTGGGCCCTGCCCACCTCCGTGGGCAGCCTCTGGCCACTGCTGGTGGCACCAGGACAGGCCCTTGCCCGCTGCTGAAGACTTGCTTTATGGACACCCAGGCCCTTGGAAGGCAGCTGTTTCCACCTTCCTGCCACATTCCCGCCCCACTCCCCCAACCCCAGCTCCAGGAGGGAACACGCCGCTCCCGTTCTTCGTCATCCCACGACATAAGTCATTGCTCCCTGGGTAGGCAGTGAGGCCAGGTCCCCCACAGCCCACATCACAGGCATTCTTGACACCCTACTAGCTGGAAACCACACCCAGCACTTCCCCTCCACCCGGCCCTCTACCCTCCCCTCCCCTCCCTGGGTGAGGCTGAGCCAGGAGCCCCTGGCTGCACCCCAAGGCCACGGCAGGGGGCAGTTCCAACTCGTGTATTTCTCATTTTTAAAACACCGTATGTATTTAAACATGCCCTGTCTCGTTCCAAAAATATAAAACAGCCACAAGGACACACAAGATGCAACCAGCATAAACTAAGACCAGAAGATGCTCATAATAATCTTACGACAGAGATTTTTGGTATAGTTTAAAACATGAAAACTTTAGAAGCCACTTAACGTCCAACCATAGGAGACTAGTTAAGTAAATTACAATTTAGCCACACAATTGAATATTATGCAGTCATAAAAATTGAATTTATAGCTAGATAACCTAACTTATTTATAAATAGTTTACTTATTTATAGAACCTAATGTTAAATTTGTATGTCTATATGCCTCATGAGCTTCTTGAAATGACTGTGGCTCCCAGGAAATTAAAAGCCACTACCCTATAGAGGGGCATGTAACGACTAGATATTTATGTTGTATATAAAATGTATGCGTTACAAAGTCCCCCGCTATCTAGCCTGAGGGTGCAGGACAAATTTGACGTGGGGCTGAGGGGTCTGCCAGTACAAATGGTCTATCCATTTGGGGACAGACCCAAAGGGGAATGGCTTGCAGCCCCTCTACTGGCCCCATTCAGGAAAGGAGTCGACTCATTCCCTCACAGAGGGGTAGGGTGAGATGGGGTCAGAAACTCTCTCTGTTCACCTCTTAGGAGGACAGTCAGTGACACATCCCAAAGAGTCAGCCACGAATGGTGGACTTTCTGGCATAAGCAGCAGATTGTTTGCAGGTGACTGAAATCAGAACACAGAAAGCTATTCACTCCACCCAAGGCTAGGAGGTTCTTACTACCTATCTCCAGGAGAAAATCCCCAGAACACATTTTAGATTGCTCTGTTTACCTATTGCTGAGCAACAAATCAGCCCAAAACTTAGTGGCCCAAAGCAACAACAACCGTTTTATTATCTCTCATGGTTACTGTGGGCCAGGAAGTCAAGGATGGGCTCAGTTGGGTAGCTCTGGCTCAGGATCTCATAAGGTTGTAGTCAGATGGAGGCTGGTGTTGGAACAGCACGGGACTGGGCTGGCTGGGGG
Organism: Phocoena phocoena; assembly: GCF_963924675.1. Lineage (NCBI taxonomy): Eukaryota > Metazoa > Chordata > Mammalia > Artiodactyla > Phocoenidae > Phocoena > Phocoena phocoena. Next base: position 60,579,250 of record NC_089234.1, on the reverse strand, counting down.
ATGACCAAGCACCTCTCTCTCTCTTCCTGTAGTCTCAGGGCCTCTCCATGTGACTGCTTCATGTGTGATAGCTGGGCTTCCTAACAGCACGGTGGTTATCACACAGAGCCATCACCAATATCCCAGGTGGGCAGGACCACCTGAGGCAGATGGAAGCCCTATGACCTTTGATCCCTGTATATTTGACATCGACACCATTAGTCTATCTATCTTTTATCTACACAAAAGTCAGCCATTTCATGCCTCAGCTGACCCACAAACACTTTGAGCTACGATGGCACAGGGGTACTGTCAGCCAAGAAATGGACTTGGGCAGCGGCCATCTTTTTCTGAGTTTTAGACAATTATTTGAATATACTTTTGAGTTTTACCCATGATGTTTGATCATGGGTAAATGATCAAAACAGAAAACAGAAAAGTGAACTCGTTGATGGAAATGATGAAAAAGATACGGGCTCCAACCCCAGGCCAGTTAAGGCTGAGATGGAGTCAAGAGGGGCTCCACTGGCCTGAGTTGGATGGTGATCAATCTTGAGCGAGTTGGCTATGAGTTCTCTTGTGAAGAAAAAGAACAAAAGCAAAGGAACAAAATAGAAGAATGTATACTACTAAAGTATTTTGGATGAAATGACACAGTGTCTGGGATTTGCTTTGATATGCTCCAACAAACAAACAAAAAGTACAAGGAGGGGGCAAGATTGGTCATGAGCTGCTAATTGTTGAAGCATGGAGGTTCATTATTCCATTCCTTCCATTTTTGTGAATATTTATCATTTCCGTAATAAAAAGTAAATATAAATTTATATCACATATTAAAAATACAACATTAAGCGTCACATCTAAAAGCTAAACTGTGATTAGGTGTCATTAAATTCCTGGAAATGTCCCCTCCTAACTACTGTGCACTAATGATTTTTGTTTTATTTTGGGCCGCAGCATGCGGAATCTTAGTTTCTGGACTAGGGATTGAACCCGCGCCCTCTGCAGTGGAAGCACAGAGTCTTAACCCCTGGACTGCCAGGGAAGTCCTGATTTTTCACAAGGATTATCAGGGTCATATTTATATAGAAGTCAGTAACCATCTGTACTGATGTACTTAATTCCATTGCGCAAACTGCAGAACCTTCCTTGCAAGAGAAGGGTATTACATATGTGCAACCACAACAAAAGTAATCTCAATCCCTGAATTCAGAGCTCTTGAAGCAATGAGGGAGTGTTAATTAACAGAGATAGCAGGTGTTGGCAGCGGGAGCAGGAATATCCTGTATGGTTTGAATTTCCTTTTGCTGTGTGTATATGTGTCCATTTTTAAAGCTTAATTGATTTATTTAGAATAAGAAAAAGCTGTTGAATAGGTACTATTGGCTGTTCCTTTCTTTTTCCTATGGTATTATCTTTACTACTTTTGAACTCATTTTGTCTGCCAAGGAAGTAGGTATCACTAGCAAACAAGAGATACCAGGCATCGGGCTTCCCTGGTGGCGCAGTGGTTAAGAATCCGCCTGCCAATGCAGGGGATACGGGTTTGAGCCCTGGTCCGGGAAGATCTCACATGCTGCGGAGCAGCTAAGCCCGTGCGCCACAACTACTGAATCTGTGCTCTAGAGCCCGCGAGCCACAACTACTGAAGCCCACGAGCCACAACCACTGAAGCCCATGTGCCACAACTACAGAAGCCCGCGCGCCTAAAGCCCGTGCTCCACAACAAGAGAAGCCACCACAATGAGAAGCCTGTGCACCACAACAAAGAGTAGCCCCTGCTCTCAGCAACTAGAGGAAAACCCATGTGCAGCAGCGAAGACCCAACGCAGCCAAAAATTAAATAAATGGATAAAATAAAATAAAATTAAAAAAAAGAGATAACAGGCATCAAAGATAAAGAGAGAATGATGCAAAAGTTTTAAATGGAATAAACTCTGGTCATCAGCTTAATCCCACTTCTCTACTTTGCCCCCCACTCACCACCTCTGACTTGAAAAAAACCGGTTGTTCCATTTCAGCCCTAGGACGTCTCCCAGGCCTGCCCAATGCAATGACCAGCGCGCCATCTGGTGGCTTCTGGAAGAAGTGCATAGGCCGTGTTCTTTTCTGAGCTCACAAGCAAAGCTGTAGTTTCTACTGGGGGTCATAAACTGATGCTCCACAGGGCAAACCTGACATACAGATGTACTGTCTATAAATGTACAGCTGTATGGATCGCAATGCTTCTACAGGTTTTTAATATGTTGCCAACATTAAAAAATCCAGATGTGGGACTTCCCTAGTGGTCCAGTGGTAAAGAATCCACCTTACAATGCAGGGGACGCGGGTTAGATCCCTGGTCAGGGAACTAAGGTCCCACGTGCCGCAGGGCAACTAAGCCCGCGCGCCACAACTACTGAGCTCGGACGCCTCAACTAGAGAGCCTGTGTGCTGCAAACTACAGAGCCCACACGCCCTGGAGCCTGCGCCTCACAACTAGAGAGAAAACCCACACGCCACAGCTAGAGAGAAGCCCAAAGGCCACAATGAAACATCCCGCATGCCTCAACGAAGATCCCGCGTGCTGCAACTAAGACAGGACGCGGCCAAAATTACATAAATAATAAATCTTAAAAAAAAAAAAATCCAGATGTTTTACATAAAAAGTCTGATCTCTGGCTTCTTTTGAAAACTGGATCTGAGGATGCCTGGGGCTGAGGCCTGTGCTCTCCAGTTATCTGTGTCTGGCCTCTACTGTGGCCACTTTGGTTTCTGTTAGTTTGTCCTACACAGAATCCCTGTAGTGTGTTGAACAGTGTCTCCCAAATATACATGTCCACCTGGAACCTCAGAATGTGATCCTATTTGAAAAATAGGGTCTTTGTGGATCCAGTGAGTTAAGGATCTTGAGATCATCCTAAATCCAATGACTGATGTCTTTATAAGAAGAGGAGAGGGGGAATTCCCTGGTAGTCCAGTGGTTAGGACTCCGTGCTTTCACTGCTGAGGACGCAGGTTCAATCCCTGGTCTGGGAACTAAGATTCCACAAGCCACGCAGCACCACCAAAACGAACGACAAAAAAACAGGAGAGGACACAGAGACCATCATGTGGAAACAGAGACACTGGAATGATGTATCTACAAGCCCAGGAGCACCAAGGATCGCTGGCAAACACCAGAAGCTAGGAGAGAGGCATGGAGTGGATTCTCCCTCACAGCCCCCAGAAGTAACAACCCCACTGACACATTAAGTTTGGATTTTTGGCCTCCAGAACTGTGGGAGAATAAATTTCTGTTGCTTAAAACTACCGTTTGTGGTAATTTGTTACAGCAGCCCTGGGAGCCTGCTGACAGTTCCCAAGAGGTCCTCACCTATTTATAACATCCCCCAAACAGGCCTCTGCTCTAAAGCCTACGGGGACAGGGAACTTACTACCTCCCACCTGTGTGATGGACTAATTGTTGGAAAGTCTTTCTGCTAAACCAATACATAATACAAACAACATAAGATCAGGTTAGAGTCTATAAAGAGTGAGGGAAACCAAGGCCTAAGAAGAAAGAAATCCCTGCTGGTTATGGGCTCAGGGGTTTCATGGAGGAGGCAGCACTTGAACTGGGCCTTAAAGGATGGATATGATCAAAACAAGCAGAAACAGGTGTGGTGGCGGCCATGTTCCAGATGACAGAGCAGTGGATGGCCCAGAGGTAGGAAAGAGTGGGCCATGTACGGATCCATAGATTCATTCATTCATTCGTTCATTCCCTTCTAGGAATATTTATTCTCTGAGCAATGAGTAGTGAGCTTAGTTGGAAGGGAAGCGTGTAGCTGTGTGGCGTCAGTAGGTTGGAATTAATAGTGAAGCATCTAAATCTTTAAAAGTCCTGGTCTCCCAAGAGAGCTAAGTAAAATATGTGACATTTATCCACATCCCTGGGTTATTTTCTTCAGGCGAAACTACTCTGCTCACCGCTTGTATAGAGGACTGCTGGTTTGTATCTTTCCAGGAAGTTTCCCTGTGTCCCTTCCCCCGATCACAGCCCATGTTCTGGCCAAAAGGGTGGTTACGTGATCCAGGCTGACCACCCACAGCACCCGACTCACCTGGCAGCAGCGATGGGTCCGGTCAGAGTCTTTCCCTGCCACTGATGCGTAGACTCTGGGAGCAAGCAGCTCTCTCTTTGCTGGAGCAGCAACTTCTATGCCACGTGGAGAACGCCCATCAGGAGTCAGAGATTGAGGCCAACAGGTGAAAAGAAACAGTAAAGTGTTGATGAAAGATGGGCAGCACCGGGGAGAGCCCTGGGGGCACTCACCTCACAGTCGCTCTCCTGGAGGCCCTGGTTCCTAGACTTTTTCCTTCACTTCCAAGAGCTGCCCTAGTATCCTCCCCCTTCATGAGGGCCAGTAAATTCCTTCTCTGCCTAGGCCAGTGTGAGTTGAGTTTCTGTTGCTTGCACTGAAGGGTCCTGGGTGATATGGTCCTGTTTCCACACTCTCCCACCCCCACTGGCCAAGCAGCCAACGAGAGCAAAGGAGGGTGGTTCCCATCCAGGCCAGCAGCGCCCCCTCCAGTTGAGAGAGGTCACCCCATGCACTTTCTGGTGAGCATGTGAGCACTTGGTGCTGTTAGGGCGACACTGAAAAAGCACAGGGCTGTGACTCCAAGTAAAATCCAAGTAAATTGCAAATAACATAATGAATGAAAGCTTCTCTGTCTGTGATGTCTCTACCCCAAAAGACACCAATTTCCATCCTTAGAGAGTCATTCCTTTGGGCTAGGGCTCCTTTTGAAATATAAGCTGGGAGAGTAGTTCAGGAGGCAGTAAGCAGGCCAATTTGCCAAAAAATTTATACACTTGAATGCACCAAATTCACTAAATTTAAAAAATTATAAAAACTTGTTTATTTTAACTAAATATAAAAACTGGTTTCTTTTAACTAAATCTAATTTTCAGCACTTCATATAAAACGTTGACCTTTTGGTTTCCCACATAAAATTACTGGGACACTTTAGCTTGGCAGCAATTTGCAGAAAGTTTCTACAGGAAAGGGTAAAATTGTTTACGCACCTGAAGAGAAGTGAATCTCTAATGATAAACAGCACCAGGAGTGACGATTTTTTTTTTTGCAGTACGCGGGCCTCTCACTGCCGTGGCCTCTCCCGTTGCGGAGCACAGGCTCTGGACGCGCAGGCTCAGCGGCCATGGCTCACGGGCCCAGCTGCTCCGCGGCATGTGGGATCTTCCCGGATCTTCCGGCAGGCGGACTCTCAACCACTGCGCCACCAGGGAAGCCCGATATTTTAAAGGGGGATGTCAGGCTGACCTGGGACAAGATAATTCATCTAGTCACTCATTTATTTAACATATACATCCTGGTTACCTGTCCTGTGCCAGGCTCAGGACTCAAGGATACACATGTGACAAGACATGATCCATGCCCTCAAGGAACTCCAGCAGGGGAAAACCCAGGGAATCAAGGAGATGCAGCTCAGTGGTCTTAGGACAGAATATAGGCCTACACAAGGCCAATGAGGAACAGAAGTAGCTTGGTCCTCTCTGCCTGAGGAGGTGAGAAGGAGACATGACGTTTGAGTTGGGTTTTGAAGGATGTGTAGGAGTTCACCAGGTAAAGAAGAAGAATGGAGAAAATTTTCAGGCAGGAAGTACAGACTAAACTAAGGTTCTGAGGCACAGAAGGTGGAGAGGAAGATGAAGATGAGGAGGAACAAAAGGAGTGTGGTGGCCAAATCACCAGGCTTCTACAAAGCCAGTCAAAAGGAATTTGACTTTCACTCTGTGGGTAATAGGGAGCCACTGAAGGTATTATGTAGAGGAAGCAAATCACCCTGTCTCCATGGCAGCTGTGACCAAGATGGACCAACAGTGCTAGAAAGGAGGGGGCTAGAAGACAGGGTAGAGGCTGCTGCAGTTGTCCAAGCAATAGATGAACAGGGCTAAGTTAGAATTTATTCATTCAACAGATATTTATTGATCACCACCTGTCTAGAGACAGGTGCTAGCTCAGGTGATCGCTGCTGGGGATTCAGCAGTGGGTAGAAGCTGGGCGATAGAAGGGGAGGCAGAGGAAGATCATTCCAGCTGGAGGAAAGATCTACCTCTTTCTGTGGTCAGGGCAAAAGAGTTTGAGACCATCAGAATTCAGATATAGATTTGGCTCTTGTTTCAGACAAAACTAACAATGATTTAGACAAAATAACACCTACGTTTCTCTCCACTGGCTGGAACAGTGACTCCGGGGTGAGTGGGGCCCAGGCTCCTTCCCTTGGTTACGTCACCTCAAGATGGAGCTGCTGTATCTGTGTTCCTGGAAGTGGGAAGGGACAGAAGGAGTTGGAGGGGAGGCATGCCATGCTTCTCCTGAAGGCCACCACCAGGAAGTGGCATCTGTCACTTCTACTCTCATCCAACTTTCCAGCAGGGAGTCACCTGACTATGTGGAACTGCAAGGGAGGCTGGGAGGTGTGGCCTTTGTCTGGGCAGCCAGATGCCCAGCTAGAAATAGGGGGTTCTGTTGCTATACAAGGGGAGAGTGAACGTAGGGTCATCCTGCAGCCTCTGACCCCGCCTGTGTTTGAGGAACTGCTAGGGATCCCATGGGCTTTGGGATCTGTTGCCTGGGCATAGGCCCTGCAGGCTACATGCCAGGCCCTCCACCCCTGGAGGCCGGGGAGGCCTCCTCCCATCCTACTCCACACCCCGTGTCATCTCTCTGGATACCAATGGCCCCCAGAGCTCCCCACACTCTTTGGATTCTGTGAGGAGTGAAGAAGACGGCCCACGTGGCTGCTCCCACGGCACCAGGCCTGGTGCAGAGGAAGCCCTCTGTGAAGGAAGCCATCTGCATCCATGTTTCCTTCCACCTAACTTAGCATGTTTCCGCTCTCCTCCTAACTTAGTCCAGCTAACTGTCACAGCCCCCAGGAGTCCCCGATACCCAACGGTCTACGGATACCCTTCATCACTCACTCAGCCTTGTGCCCTTTGCCTCCTGTGCCTCAGCCTCAGCATCTATAAAGGGGGACTAGTGAGAGGACTTGGCACAGACAGTTGTGTGACGGTGTCCTCATCCATAAGATGATGAGGGCTGTTGTAAGGCTTAGATGAAGTCATGCACGAGAAGGCTCTGGCCGGGCTGGGCCTGAGATCACCATCTGCCCCGGGCACAGGCTGGGGAACTGTGTTAGCCACGTGACCTCCTCGGCCACCTCACTGTCAGGTGGCAGTGTGCACAGGCTGAAGGGGAGAGTGCTTGCCTTTCCCTTCCTGTTCCCCCAACTGTAGGAAACACCCTGCTCCAAAGTGTAGCCCCAGCCTTACCCACCTCCAAATGTCACCAGCAGAAGAACTCAGTCCTTTGAGCCTTCAGAAAGATGGCCGCCACGGCTCAACAGCCCTTCTCCAGCGTTCTTTTTAAAGCATAGTTAATTTTGCTTTGCAAATGTGTGAGCCCTTGGGGTTAATTAGAGGAAGTGTGGAGTGTGAGAGGGAGAGCAAGAAAATTTTGAGCCGGTCAGGATTCCTGCCTCTTCACGCTGGCACAAAATCACAAAACTGGGCAGTCTAGCCCAACCCCTTCATCTCACAGCTGGGGAAACTAAGGCTCGTGAAGAGGTGCTGACCAAAGTTTAGAGACAGGACCAGGTGAATTCCAGGTGTCCTCATTTCTTCCACGCTCTTCCCCGGCACTCAAGCTCCCATCCACGTTCACCCATGATTTATTTCCGAAGATGTGGGATCTCTGCGTTATTTATTGTCTCACTGTGGGAATCACAGAGCAGTGGCCGCAGAACGTGGAGGCTGACACTGGAGTCGGCCAGGCTGGGGTGACATCGCGGCCACAGGAGTGAACCAATGTCACTCCCCTGGAGGCTTAGTTGTTTCCTGTATAAATGGGGGTGGGTGGGTAACAATACTAGTCTCTTGGGTTTGTTGGGAAGATTAAACAACATACGGTAAAAAGCATGTAGGACGCTGATGGGAATATAGAGACATTTGTGTTTTCCTCCTTTCCCTCACCTTTGTTGCTCAAAAATAATTTAAAAAATTTTTTTAAAGTTAGTGGGGTTTTTGTTGCTGTTGTTTTGTGTTATTTTGTTTTGTCTTATTTTGTTCTTGGGCAAACCCACCCCCTCTCCGAACCCACCCCCCACAAAAAGTGTGAGACCAGCCAAAGGCACGGGGCGCACAGGGCAGGTGTGGGGAGGCTGGTTCTGTAGGGGTTTACGTGTGTTTTTGTTTGTAGATCTGTTCTCAGGTCCTGGCTGTTCACCTAAGAGCAGTCAATATACAGTCCTTGTCTCCAGGAGGCTAAATCCCGAGGAAGAACGAGGCGCCAGAACAAGCTGGCTCCCACAGTACGGGGGGGCGGGGAGGACCAAGGCTGAGGGGTCACATCCAGGAGAAGCAGTGGCAGCGGGCGTCCCAGGCAGCTCACTTACTGCTGTCAGCACTTGGGCCTGTCCTGGGAGATGCTCTTTGTCGATGGCCCTGGAAACCCAGGTGGCCGGGATATGGTGACAATGGATGAATTGTTCCAGTAGCCTGGGCCCTGACTGGCCTCTAACTCCCCATGGCGGGAACAAATGCTGATCATGAAGTGCAAACGCCAATATTTCCCTGCATGCTGAGGATACTCACGCAGAGGCTTCCCAAGGGGTGGATGCAGGCGCCCTCAGCAGGCTGCAGGCTCCTCGATGATCCAGTACCCAGGCCTGGCTTGGTGACTGATAAGATGTTAGATGAAACAATAAAATGGAAGCCCTCCTGTCCGGGGACCACTGGACCTCCTGGCTCCTGCCCTTGAACTGGCCTGCAGGCCTCACACTGTCCCCACCCAGAGATGAGGGCCCAGTCCTGGCTCCTCACAGGTGTATTCCTGCCCTGGCCTCTTGCACATCCTGCCCTCACCTAAGGGACACACCCTGCTTCTATCTGCTTAACCTGGAGGCACACATCTGGCTGCACGTCAGCAGCACCTAGTGATGGCCCCAACCCAGAACAATGAAATCAGAATCTCTGCGGGTGGGGCCTGGGGGCCTGGACTCCCCCAGGTGATTCTGATGTGTGGCCAGGGTTGAGCCACTAGATGATTCTTACCCATGTAGGGGGCCTAGCTGAAGTCCCATTCCTCCGGGAAGCCTTCCTGACTTACCCCTGTGAAGGTGATCATCCTCGGAGGAGGACCTGTGGGCCATGCAAGGAGCAGTCACTGGGCACTGATGGCAGCCTGCTTTGTGTGGGATGGTAATTAGGAAGCAGAATTCAGGCTTTGCCCCACACTAGCTGCATATCCTTGGTCAAGTTACCAAACCTGAGACTCAGTTTCCTCATCGGCAAAATGGGCATTAATAATAGTGCCTACCTCATGGGCTGGCATAAGATGCTTCCACTGACCAATCCAACCTCAAGGACCCCACACCTCCCCCATGGCTCCTCTATTTCCAAAACCACAGGTTCCCACAAGCCCAGAGAGTGCACCAGCTTCTAGGGATCTCCATCTGCATCTCCAACCTACTTTCTCCTGCATCCTGTGTGCTGGAAGAAGCTCCTGGGCAAGTCACATCCATCCTCACACTTCCTCCAGGAAGACTCCTGAGCCTCCAAGTCTGACCTTGCAGATGACAGTGAGAAACATCAAAGGGAAGAAAACCAGCCCGCACAGCCTCCCATCACCTAGGAGGTAGCTACCCTTCCTTGGTATCCATTCTAGCCAGACGGGCAGAGTCTGCCCTGGCTCTGAGCTGGCACGGGAGGCATAACTAGACATTTATGCAGGGTTTTCACTGTTGAGAAAGCACTTCTTTGTGATCCTTGTGAGACGACGACTTCTCCTCATCTGCAGATAACTTGACCAAGGTCACAGTTAGCAAGTTCTAGGGCTAGAGTTGAGAGTATCAAGAAATTGGAAACAACAGAAATATCCAAAAATAGGGCAATGGTTAAATTCATTAGAGAACATCCATACTGTGGAATACTCTGCAACTATTAAAGTCATGTCAGGGTGGGGGAGAGAGATAAATTAGGAGTTTGGGATTAAAATATATATACTACTATATATAAAACAGATAAGTAACAAGGATCTACTGTGCGGCACAGGCAACAATACTCAATGTCTTGTAATAACCTATAATGGAAGAGCATCTATATATATAACTGAATCATTCTGCTGTACACCTGAAACTAACACAACATTGTAAATCAACTATATTTCAATACAATTTTTTTAAGTCATGTCTTCAAATAATTTTAATGACATAGAGAAAGGTTCATAATAGGCTGAATAAAAAAAGCAGGACACAGAGTTTGATCTCTGTTTTGTGATACAGATGTATTTATTGGCCTATCTACAAACAGACATTGCATATATATTTGCAATAATACCAAAAATGTTTCTAAGTTGCTTCTGGTCCTCCCCTCAGTAAATCAGGCCTCTCCTCGCAGCCCCACCCTCTCGGAGGTCTAACATATGAAGGTGAATAAGGGAAGCGTGCTGACCACAAGCCTGAATCCTGGGACCTTGTTTTGTGAAAAATGACACCAAGGGGGAGAATAATCAGAGTAGTGCCAGTAGGTGGTGTTTATAAAGTTTTTATTTTCCGTTTTCTTAAAAATAACATTTGATTTCCTTTATGCATGTGTGGAGTGTACTTGTTTCCTTAGGCTGAGTTAATAGGCAGATAAAGACAACACGAGGCGGGGTCCCCAAGTGGAGGCGGGGGGCAGGGGTGAATGTGAGGGGAGGGGGGGCACAGGGGAGAGGAAGAGGGTGGGGTGACCCACGGGACGCTTGAGTGCCCATCAATGCACAGACACAGTCTAACACTTTGTTTTTCGATTTTTTTTTAAGACATCTAAAATTACTGAGAGATACGATTTCAGCACTTTAAATATACAGACGGAAATTCAAGCACTTGGAACACAATTCTTAACTCTAAGCTCAGTTATTGCACGTAACACAGTTTAAGGAGGCTTCAGGCTATAAAGCAATTTGCTCTGCTTGGGACTTCCTCGGATGTCTCGAGTCTCCTTTGGCACCCCCGGTGTCTCTTCCCTTTGACCCCTGCCAGCCCACAGCCTCACGACGATGCTGGGGGTCAGTGGATTAGCCACCCATTCTCCCCAAGGGCTGCGGGGGAGGCTTTGGTGAAATGGAGGGTTCCCATGTTGATCCCAATGGACCGCCACCCACTCAGGTGAAGCTGAAAGCAGATGGAGCTCATGAGAGGTGAGTGGGTGGCCTGCCCACTAAAACCAGGCAGGCTGGTGTGAGGACAGAAGTGTGACCATTGGCCACATGTGGCCACAGCCCCGGGGGGACAACGGGGGGCAGTCACACCCCCTCACACTCTCATCAGCTTCACCTCCCTCCTCCTTCTTCCTGAGCTCCCACACCTCCTTTCCCATCGCCCTGAACCCTCTCTGAGTGGTCTCTCAAGGCACATTTTTTCCCTCCAACTCCAACCTGCCCCATCTTAGACGTGCCCGTCTCTCCCAGCACCAGTGGGTAAGGAGGCCTGGGGTGGCCAAGGGCAGCTCCAGGGCCAGGCAAGAAACTTCTCTGAAATTGTGGTCGAGCTCTTTCCAACACAGCCCGAATCCCGCTGCCTGCCTAAGCCAGGGGAGTGGGGACAGGACAGAGAGAGGACACCGAGAAGAGGGACATGGGAGGGGCCAGGTGGCAGACAGCTTGGTCAAGGACACACATCCAAGAAGCTGAGGAAGGACCACCCTGCAACCTTGCTCACAAGGAAACCTGCACCTTGTCTGACAAGAAGTGACTTGGAGGCCTTCAGCCCACTGGGCACAAGCTGCTTGGTCTAACTTTGCAGGGGGCAGGTGACTTGGTCCCAGAGAGTGGGGTGAAAAGCAGCGTAGGGGCTTCAGAGACAGGGCAATGCTGGACCCCTGAGTCCCACCAGGGTCTACTTCAGCGCCTTTTGCTTTCTCTCTACAACATATTTACAAGGTCACAAAAACGTGCACAACCAGAAGACCCAGAGAGGGCATGTGCCCCCAGGAGGGGAGGGCAGAAGTAAGAGGAGAGGGGCACTCCTCCCTCTCTGCCCCCTCCCCACCCCAGAACACCCCAGCATCCTCAACAGCCACACCCAGGAGACGGTTCCAGAAGTCTGAGCCAGGGCAGAGGGAAGAGACAGACACACTCCAATCCTAGCGAGAGCAGGAAGTTTCAAGTAGCTCTGAGAGGAGCTGTGCTCAGACAGCAGAGGGCTGATGTGAACCGGAATTTCCCTGAACTGAGCCGGGGACCAGAGGAAGGACTGGGACGACAGGAAGGGGAGAGGGGGAGACAGGCGAGGGGGATCTGGAACAGCGCGACACCTCAACAATCAGAACTGTGCTGTGGAATGAGAAGCGGTTCATGGGACTAACTGGAGTTTCATTATTTCCCCCTAGGGAGGGCTTGTAAGATGTGGATTCCGGGGTGGAAGTAAAGAATCCGGGGAGCCAGGCTGGGAGGCTTGCCCAGGGAAACTTACGACGACGTGGACCCCACACCCTGCCACCACCTAGCACGCAGGGCGCTCCTCCTCATCTCCTCATGTGCCAGGCCCCCAGGGATGGTCCCTAGGCTCGTGCGTGCGTGGGCGCGCACACTCACACACACACACTGCACTCACACACACACACTGCACTCACCACACACCAAAGGGCATCAGAGGCCCAAATCCAGGCAAGAAATTCTTCACCAAAGGTGTTAAAAAATTTGCTTCAACAGGGAGAACTGGATAGAGTAAGAAAAAAAAAAACAAACCTTGGGGCACTTTCTCATCCATGCTGGCTGCCACACGGTAAGGAGATTTGGGGGAACAGTGAAGCATGGCCTCAGATTCTGGTTGCCCCGGACCTGTCCCCTCTGACTTTTCACAACCCTGAACACCTCAGAGCTTGAAAGGCCCTCCACTACAGCAGCCCTAGGGGACCCTCGAAGGGGACGGAGGGCAAGCCCGGGGGCTGAGAGGGGTGGGGCTGGAAATGGCCCAGGGGTGCCTCTCTCTTGAGGAGAGATGGGGAAACATCCTGGTCTCTGAGGGCAGAAGTTTGCAGCTTTCCACTGCTCCTCCTTCACAGGGTCTCAGGGACAATGCTTTCTGTTGGTCTGGATGGGAGGGGAGCAATTATTAAGGGGTCAGGGAGGATGTGGGTGCATACACACACCCCTGGGCAAGACCCAGGCTCTTCACCTGCAGCCTGATCCTCAGGTTCCTGGAGTGGGGGACCCCAGCAATGGAGACAGGGGAAGGTGTGGTCCTCCCTCAGAGCTAGGGGGAGCTCACCTGCATAACCACCACCCACTGCCCCTACAGAACAGCCCAGACCAGGCCCCTACCTGAGAGCCACAGAAAGAGGCCCGAGCTGTTCCAGGGCCTGGCATTCAGGGGTGTCCCATCTCCACTCCTAAGAGCTCTACCTGGATCTGCAAAGGCATACTCTCCCTGTCAAGCTGGCCCCTTCTCTTCCTCACATGGTCCACCCCTCCCCTCCCCAGCAGCTTGCCAAGGCCTTTTCCTCCCCCACCTCTCAGCTTCTGCCCCCAGCTCTTTCTCTGCCACCTCTGGTCACACTGGCTTGGGTTAGGAGGAGAGTCCAGCAAAGGGAAAGCGCTCACTGAGACAGGTGTCCCAGCCCCTCTCATCTGAGTCTGGTGGGCGTGTCACAGCCAAACTGGCCAGCATACAGCTCCCTGCCCTCCCTCCCCTCTGCCCCCAGGGATGGTCCCTAGGCCTCATCCCACAGGCCAGGGCTTGACTCCAGAAGGGAAAAAGAGAAGGGCAGGGGCAGGAGGAGGGAGGACTGACTGAGGAGAGGGTAGCAAATCAGGACAAGGAATCCCAGGGTGTCAGGGTGGGCCTGGATGGGGCTGGAGGACTGGCAACGGGGCATCTCATTTAATCAGCTTTGACCTTGCAGTGTGTGTATGTGTGTATTTTAAAACTAAAATGGAAAGAAAACAACTACAAGGAGGCCGAAGGGGCCTTTGGGTGACTCACTCTGCCAGTAGCAGTGTGGACCAAGGACACGTTTTTCAGTGCATGCCACACACACACACACACACACACACACACACACACTCACACACACTCACACATCCCGGCCATACATGCCACACACGTGCCATGCACACTTGCACATCGGGTCCTCCCCGTTGGAGCCAGGGTAGCTTCAGACTGTTATTTTCTGGATCCGTTCGCCATCTGCCTGCTCTGTCCAGGCCTCTGCTGGCCTGTCTCCCCGGCCGTCAGCACCCTGGCCTGCCCCAGCGCCCCGCGGGCCATCTACCAGATGTAGCCTCCATCATCCGCCTCGCCAGCCTCGCCCTCCTCTTCCGCCTCCTCGCCTGCTTCCTCTGTCTCCTTCTCCTCCTCGTCCTCCCAGCCGACACCGCTCCCAAAGTCCCCTGAGAAGCCCACGATGTCGTCTGTGAGGGGAACAAGCCAAGGGGCAGGTTAGCATCCTGCTAGCAGGAAACCTTGCCACACCGAGCTGGGCCTCTGGCGGCTGTCCGGCCCTTACCGCAGTCAGGGCTCCCGTGCGTGCGGGTGCCCGTCAGCTCCAGGCCCAGCTGGTCCACACACCAGCAGTCGCCGCTGCTCTGGTCGCACTGCATCTTCCGGTAGTAGCCATCCTCGTCACAGCTCGGGATGAAGACTCCTGAATGGGGCACGCCCCGCAGGGTCAGAGCAGGGGCCTCGGGGTGTGGGCTCTTCCCAGAGGTGGCCCTGGGACCTTGGGTTCACAGGGGCCCAGACCCCACCAGATCCCAGCCAGCGCAGGTACTGACCACCCAACAAGCTCAGACGTCCAGGGTTGGACGTCAGCATTTATTCCAGCTTGACTGACCAGAAACAAGAAAACCTGCCTTTCTAAACCACCTGCTCAGCCCCTACAATGGCTCCCATCTGCCTCCACAGTTCCCAAGCCCTGCAGGACGGCCAGTGTGACCTCGTTGTGCCAGACACCCTCCATCCTACAGCTGCTCCTCTGCCTGGCTGTCTCCTGCCAGCAACGCCAGCTTCTCCTCCCAGCCGTCTGATTCTGACCTGCCCTCAGGCTGCTCCTCTGTTCACTTAACAGACACCGGCTGACATCCCCACTCTGGGGCCCCAGTGATAGACTCTGCCCACGTAGTAGGGGTGAGATAACATAGAAATGTTAACACCAGTCACCCCAGGACATGTGCCCTAAGGCCCAGGGCAGGGGAATGCAGACCAGAGAGGATTGCTTCCAGGAGGAAGATCCTGGCTTCCTGGCAGAAGTGGCACTAGTGCCTGCCCCCAAAGGCCACTGGGTTCTCAGTCAATACGGCTTTGCAGGGAGGTTCCAGTGTTTGGTTTCATATGTGCCGGTCTCACTGCCCAGTTAAAGGCCAAGCTGCACCCAGGAGCTATAAGGCCCCATGGGATCTGCCCCTCGGACCTCTGTCCCCTCTACCACCACGCTCAGCCACACGGGTCCTTTCTGTGTCCCAAGAACGTTTTCCTGCCCTCAGCACTGCTCCTGGCTACCTCGTTCTCATCCCTCAGTTCTCCTCTTGAACACCAGCTCCCCAGAGAGGCCTTCGCTGACCCCAGGCTGACTTCTGTCCACTGTGCTCTCCCTCAGCACCTCAGCTACATACAGGAGCCACAACCTGTCGCTCTGTCTTCCTGGTGTGTCACCTTGTGGGTTGTGTTTCCCCAAGTAGCACGTGTGCTTTATGAGGCCAGGGACCACTACTGTCTTGCCCATCAGTTCTGATCTAGGCTGGGTTTGCTGTTGTCTCTCCAGGGCTGGCACTCAAATGTTTGCCGAGAACACGAGCATCTGCTATGGGCTTTGCACACACCCTGGCTGAAGTGAATTGAACAGAGAGTTCTAGGAACCTTCTGTATCCCTACCTCCAGTCCTGGCAGGAATGGGCACAAAATTAGTGTTTAAAACACACTTATTGAGGGGCTGGTTGGGAGACCTTTCCCTACCACGAGGATAAAGACAGGAGGGAGTTTCCCTCTCCTGTCTTCCTAAGCCAGGGCCTCCTCTGAACTCAGCATCTTCCATGATACCCAGTGGCTAGAGCCTCTGGGCCTCAGAGGGACCCCGGGGCACCTGACTCCTCCTCTGAGCCGAGCCCAGCCCCCTCACCTGGCTTCTTCTTGGCAGCCTCCTGGATCTGGATACGCTCCAGCTCTGCCAGGCAGGGGGGCTCTGCAGGGAGAGAATCAGCCTCTGATGGGGGCTGTCCCATGGTGCTGATGGGACTCACTGAGCCCCCTCAAGGCTTAGAAACCCAGTCAGAGGGCTCTGCAAGATGAAAATACCCAGGACCTGACACAGGGCTGCCCCACAGTGGGAGGCACTGATCCTTCTAAGGTCTCCAAAACTGGCACAGGGGCTCTGCCAGATGAGAACAACCAGGCTCCAACTGGGAGAGGCTGTTCCATGGCTGTGGGATGTGCTGAGGCCCCCCAAGAAGCCCAGGGGTATCTCTGAGGGTATTGGCCACTCATGGGATGGGTAAACAGGATTCAGAAGAGGAGGTGAATGCACAGATTCCCCAGGGTGAGAGGGCCCGGGGGCAACATAAGACTGGAGGGAACATTAGATGGAAGCCTGAAGATAACTGGCAGCCAAATCTAACTTGTCTGTGACCTTGAGAAGTCCCCTAGCCCTTCCCAGCGGGGGCCTGGCTGTCTGTAAAATGAGAGCAGCTCCCAGCCTCCTGCCCAAGAAGGCTACTATACAGAATGGACAGCACGAGCTCCAAAGGCCTGGGAAGTAAAAGTGCTGGAGCTGTGCAGAGAGAGCAGGAAGGCTGGGCAGTTATGGGCAGTAAAACTGGTCAAAATACCCCACACTGGCAGAGGGATTTGTGATTTACATGGTGCTCTGCACCCAGATTTTCTCACTTCATCTTCACAACAGTCTCTGAGGTATCGTTATCTCCCATTCAGATGAAGAAACTGAACTCGGAAAGATTCAGTTGCCTGCCCAGCGTCCCACACCAGCTATGGCGGAACCCGAGAGGAAGACCCAGCCTCGGGCCACAGTTGCTGTATACTCCCATCACACGACCACAGTGGGGACCAGGCCAAACACCAGGGGCAGAGCACAGGCTACCCCACCTCTGGCTGGTCAGCAGAGCCCTCGGAACCTCAGTTTAACCATCGATGTTGGTTATTCACTTGGCCTAGATGATCTCTAAGCACACGTCCTGCCCTGGCTCAGGATACATAAAGCTGACAAACGACGCTGTATCTCTAAGGCTAATGATCACAGGCATAATCACATATTTGGGGCAAGTACTGTGAGATGGGCCTAAAGGTGGAATCACTGAGAAGCCAACCTAGCTTCAGCTTCAGGAACCCTGAGCCCCTTCCAAGCCCTCTGAGGGGCCCTAGAAATTTTACATGTGTAGTTTTTAATACTCTTCCTTAAAGCAGGCCTCCGAAAGTGCATAAGCTTCAGGACCCACAAAATCCACCTTGGAGCCTGCCGAGGAAGGGAGTTCAAGTGCTGGCTTCCCTGGGCTCCAAGAGATGAGGTGCTGAGAGAGTGCAGGAAGTGGGGGAGCAGGAAAAGGGCATGGGGAGGTAGCCACCCCAACTCCCAAAGACAGCCTGGAGCAAGGGGCAGAGCCCGCACAGCAGGGCCGGGGGCCTGGGGCCCTGGGAGGGGCCACACTCACTCTCCCTCCAGAAGCAGAAGCACCACTCGGCGGTAGAAACACGGCCATCCTTGTAGGTGTCGCAGGAGTTGAAGAAGGGGCGGATGCAGACCTCGTACTTGTCCAGGTTGACGGCAGCCAGCTCCGTCTGGTCCAGGAAGAGGTCGGCACTGGTGTCCAGCTTGGAGAACATCCAGCCAATGGAGTCCTTGCAGCTGGCCCCCAGGCTCTTGTCCAGCCCTGGGGAGAAGGCCACGGTTCAGACCTGCTCAAGGTAAATCGCTCCATCCATCTGTCCATTCATCCCTCCACCTCTCTGTCAGCCCCAGCCCTCTGTTCAGGGTCAGGACAGCTCAGAATCCAACCATGGCGTTGAGAAATTCAAGAATGGCTGAAGGCCCATCCCTCGGCCTCTGCCTAGGACTGCACCCAAACCAGTCAAAACCCTGTTTTGAAAGCCCTTCAGGGAAAATAATTCCTTACCTTCCCTTGGCTACCCATTTCAGGGTTTAGCTTCCTTCCACTCATTTTAAGAAGTTCCTCCTGTTAGCTATCCCAAATCCCTCCTGTCTGATCAAGCCTCCCTCCCCTTGTTCTGAGGTTTAGGTTCTTTTAGGGGCTCAGGGTCTGGCAGGAAGGAGCAAAAGTGGGTGCTCCCCAGTGCAGCCAGGTGGCCCAGTGTACCCCCGTCCCCCCATCTCCCACCCTCCTCCCCTGCAGAGCAACCAGCTCCTGTACCACTGGCCGGGTGGGCCCCACTGCTGGCTGAGCCGTTCTGCTTGGAGTTCTCATGAAGGAGCTGGAACCAGTCCCGCAGCCGATCCCCCAAGTCAGCCAGGTCCTGGCCCGTGCAGGTCTCTGCAGTCGGCAGAACAGGGAGAAGAGGGTGGAGGGTGAAGGTGGGGTGAAGCAGCAAGCATGGTCTCAGCTGGGGGTGCTGCCCTACAGGCCTGGAGGCTGGGCAGTGGGATGCCAGAGGGAAGGGGAGTTAGAAATCAGAGGCTCTCTCTCCTCCTCTCCCACCTTCCTCCTCCACCTCACTCCCTAGCACTAAAAACACCCAGCGCAGTCTCCCTGGGATGAGGTCGGGGCCCTCCTGCTCCATGTAAACCAGACCTCCAGACCCACAGGTCCCTCAGGCCTGTCCCTGTCTTTGCTACTTCTCCTGAAGGAGGCGTCCCGGGGCCCTGGCAGTGAGCCGCCTCCCACCCCTTGCCTGGCTGCGGCCCAGCACTCATTACCTGGTTTGCCACCTGTGGAGGAGGTGGCGGCCTGCTCCGTGGGGCAGGGGCAGGGGCCCTCGCATCTCACCATCAGCTGCTTGCTGCTCAGGCATGCCTGCTGCTCCAGCTTACACTGCACAAAAAGAAAGGTCGGGCTGGGTGACGGGGACACTGCTAGGGGCACCCTCCAGCCAACCATGGCAGCCACATCTGCCTTCCTCCTTGGAGATGGGAGGGACAGACCCACGAACAGCCTGGAGCGGCCCTCCTAATCCCCCTGGAGGCCACAGGTGTACAGTGGTCAGGGGCAGCAGGCCCAGGAAGCGGGGGGACTCAAAGGCTCCCAGGAGCCCCACTCCGCACCAGCCTGCCTCTCTGCACAGTTGTCCTTCCCAGGAAACCCCCATCCCCTCACCCCCACTCACCCACCCCTCCTCGCCCTCTTGGCCTCTCCTCTTCCTCCCCACAGTCCCTTGGCCCCTAGGTAAGCGGCTGTGGGCCCCTCCCTCATGGCCTTCCCACAGTCACCTCCATGGGCTCTCTTGATAACAAACAGCTACTGGCTACTGAACATCTGCTAATTCCCTGGCCTTTACAGTTTCCAGAGGGGTTCATCCATTCCTCGCCCTTCAAGTGTTTTCCCCTGGTCGTGTCTGTTTTCTCCCCATGGGATGACCGCTCATGGAAGCGGGCCCTCGTAGCATTTTACAACGTGACCTCACCTGGCCCCCGACAGTTCTGTGAGGGAGGAATTGTGTTTCTCGTACTCAGCAGAGAACACGGAAGCTCAGAGAAGCCCAGTGACTCAGCCAAGGCCACGGGGCTGGGCTGGAAGCCAGACCTCCCGATGACCTCCACCTCCCCACAGGGCAGCACTGGGACCCTCAGACCACAGCCTCCTGCCCAAACCCTGCTTTGCCCTCAGGTGGCGTGACTCAGCGCTCTCCTCTCTCTCTACCAGCTCCGCCTGCGTCCTCTGTACCCCTCCTCCATGCAGCTTCTGCCCCTTTGCTTATTCTCTCTCCCTGCCTTATTCTCCCTGGGTGACCTCATCCCCTCCCCAGCGTCAATCATCACCCACAACGGGTGACTCTCACCCCAAAAGGGTTCCTAAGCCCCAGAACCCAACTCCAGCTAACAGTCCATGCCCTCCAGACACCAAGCAACTCCTCACAGCTAGCAGAAGCATTCACAATTAGAACCCGCATTTCTAGGGTACTTTAAAGTTTATAAAATGCTTTCACAAATACTGTCTCATTTAACCCTCACAAAAATCCCATCAAGTTGGAATTCATTCACCCAACCACTGTTCCCTCCCACATTGTCGTCTCACGGAGGATTACTTCCTCCTGCCCCAGAATGCCTGGTGCTTGCTGGTGAACCATCCTGTCCACGTGGATATCCACCCATGGGAAGATTTCAACCCCCAGCACCTAGACGACGGAGCTCCTTCCTTCCATTGCCCTCCATACTTTCATGAGGCCCTTTCCTCACTTACTCTGACTTGCAGTTACCGGTCTCCTCCAGGCCCCAGCCCCCACCTGCACCTGCCCGAGGTCAGGGGCAGGGTCTGGCTCAGACTCCTGGGCTTGGTGCCCCTGCTGTGGTCGGCCACGCTGAATGCGCTGACAAGTGCATGTGGCCCCACAGCAGTACTGGGAGCCCCACAGAAGGCCCAGCTGAGCTGTCCTCTCTGCTCCCTGCGGACTCCAGTGCACCCCACCCCCACCCCTCCTGGGGCCAGGGCTTCTCACCACTGAGCTGTAAGTGTGGCCATCAGAGCCGCAGACGGAGGCAAGGTGGGCCATGTGACAGGGCTTACACATGTTGTCTTTGTTTCCATGTAGTTTCAGGGCAGGCTGCTTGATCCTACAGGAGGAGCAGAATGGGAGGGCACAGGGGTGGAAGCAAAAATGAGAGACGGACAGGGCAAGGGAGGTTTCAGGAGACTGGTTCCAAAAAGAAGTTGCTCTTGGTGATCTGTAGTAGATGCAGCTGCCTCCCTGCCCCTGCCCACCTCCCATCACCCCCAGCCAGACCCTCTTCTAGCTCATAAAGGTGGAACCAACAGGGCAGGGTATAGACCCCCAGCTTCCCCTTTCCAGCAGGGCCCTCAGGTTGCAACTCCAGGCCCAAGTGTAAGATGTAAAAGGGACTCACACTTGCGTAAGGGGTAAGACCAAATCAAAGATTGCAAACTGATGGCCCATGGGTCACATCTGGCCTGTAGGATCATTTTGTTTGACCACCAAGGGTTTTTGTTTTTAATTGGGTTATTCATGAACATTTGCAAAATGGAAGAGTTCACATAAAAAACCCTGGATTTCTGGCCTAGTTAAAATGGAAGATATGGGAGTCCTGGTCCTGCATTTCCACAAGGCCTGGGCTCACCAGAGTGGTCTGTCACCAAGCTCTCTTCATGCATTTACATTACCTGCCGGGCCCCTACAGGCATCTAAGATTGCAACCCCAAGTCTCCGGTCTCTGATTCTATGATTAAGGAGAAAGGGAGGGAAATGGGACCTTCTCCAGGGGGTCTTGGAGTCAGGCAGGGTCTTGTCCTTGGGCTGGAGCTAAGGCCTCAAATGCCCCTCACTCCTTCCCTCCTCTAAAAGCCTCAGAAGCTACAACCTTAAATATTTCATGAAGTGGCTCCATGTCAGAGCTGGAAGGAACCTCAAACTATCTGGGCCAACCTATTTGTCTTACGGATATGGACACCGAGGCCCAGAAGGGAAATGTGCTTTTCCCTGGGTCCCACAGTTTGGTGTCTGATCTCATACAGTGTGGTGGTTTTGAAATATGTCCACAGATTCTTTGACACTCCTCCCTTCAAAACATGGAACCTAATTCCCCTCCCCTAGAGTGTGGCAGTACTTAAGACTCGCTCTTAACAAATAGAGGTGGCAGAAGTAACAATGTGTGACTTCTAAGACTAAGTCATAAATGTGGCTTCCTCCTTGCTCTTTCTCCCTTGAATGACTTGCCTTACAGGAAGCCAGCTGCCATGTTGTGAGGACACTCAAGCAGCCCTATGGAGAGGTCCCCTTGACTAGGGCCAACAGCCAAGTGAGTGAGCTTGGAAGTGGATCCTCCAGCCTGAGTGCAGCCTTCAGATGATGCAGCCTCAGCCAGCATCTTGACTGTAACCTCCTGACAGTCCCTAAGCCAGAACCATCCAACAGAACCACATCTGATTCCTGACAGAAACTGTGTGAGATAACACACATTTGTTGTTTTAAGCCACTAAGCTTTGGAGTAGTTTGTTCCGAAGCAAAAGATAACTGATCCTCTCCTATGTATTAGTTAAGCCCTTGCTCTTTAAGCAAACCCCCTCCAGGCCTCCCACCTCCCCAAGGCCCTCACCTGTGCTCCAGCTTCTTGCGGCTGATGCACATTGCCCGCTGGTAGCCCTGGGCAATGCACACTTTGTGACGGCTGCACTTCACCTTCTGGCAGGGGTCCTTGGTGGTATCCAGGGCTGCAGGGACACAGAGTTAGGACACAGGTCACCTGTTAGAGAGCCCAGGAGCCCCCAGCCCCCCTTCTGAGCTGGGAAGCCCCTCTCTCTATCAGCCCTTGATAACCAGAGCTCCTCGGCTTGGAAATTCCATCCCCATTTGGTCTGGCTCCCCAAGGAGCCTCCAAAGCCATGATCAGGACTTGCCCTCTGGTCTCAAGTCCTCATGGGTGTCAGTCACCTTCCCCAATGTGGGAGGGGCATGTTACCTTCATCTCCTTGCTGACTGTCTTCCCAGCTCCTGATGTAGTCGTCCTAGGGAAGGACAGAGCAGGTGAGGGAGAAGGGAAGGGCTAAGATTTACATCCTAGAGCCGAAGTTCAACTCCAGAGCCAACGAAGCCTGGGCCACTGCTTCCGCATGCCAACTGCCACCATCCTCGTGGTTTCCCAGATGACCCCTGTCCACCCAGGCCCTGCCAGCTGCCTCCCCCAGACCTCGATCCCCCTAAACCCATGTCCAGAATCTCTTCCGGCCTCTCCCCTATTCCCTTATCTCCTTATTCCACACCCCCCTTCCCACACTGGATGACGCAGGGGAGGAGAAACTGGGGTGAGTGTGCAAGTGGGAAGAGAAGAGAGTGGGGTGTGTAGCTGCAGACACATATGCAGTGGAGCCCCAGGCAGCACTCACCTCTACCTCCTGGGGATCAGCAAGCAGCAGCAGGCCACGGGAACCGGAGCAGGAGGAGAGAGGGAGAGACGAGTATTTTAGTGTGAGGCCTACCCTCAGACCATGTGGTCAGGGTTCCCCAGGCCTCATCACGTGACTGTGGATGCTGGGCAATGGTCTTTGATTGCTACCATCCTCTGACCTCTATGGCCTCCAACTGGAGAACAGTACTCCTATGTCTTTACAAAAGAGAGCTTGAGGCCGGGGCCCGCTCAGGGCTGGCCTTAGGAGCAGTAGAGGTGAGGCCCATGGCTTTAAGGGTGAGGCCCCATCCCTCTACTTCAGGCCCTGAAGCTGGTCCCAAAGGAACAAGCCCTCACCCCACCATCAGGACAGATGTCTGAGGGGCCCATACTGCCTGGGAAGTGATTCTCATGCCTATGCCCTGGCTGTTCCAGAAACACCCTCTCTCCTTCTACCAGGGCCCCTCCCTTCCTAGGCAGTCCCCTCCCCTGACACCTGTTTTTCAGTCAAGGTCTGACTTGCGTGCAGAACTCAGATGGTGCACTGAGAGAAAGGGGGACCATGGCCCCTCCCAACAGCTTACTCAGTTACCATCGTCCAGCTGCAAATCCTCAGACTCAGAAGATCCTGAAAAGGCCCTCTGAGGTCATCTGTCCCAGCCCCTTCTATGTGCAGGAGAGGCCGGGAAGTCCAGAGACAAGAAATGACCTGACCCAAGTCCCACCGTCTCAGAACCCAGGTCACCCAATGCCCAGCACAGACCTCTCTTCTGGATACCGCACACTGTCGGGCACCCAGGGCACACGGGAGCTCTCTCCTCACCCTCCTCCGGCTGCAAGTCCCTCCCCTGGGCCTGTGGACCCCGCAGTGGCCAGAGGCAGAGCAGCTCCCACCCAGCCTAGCTCACTGGCATAAAACCCCAGCTCTTCTGGTTTCCCCACTTTCTCCTGTGGGGTGGAGGCAGCAGCTGAAAACCAGTAAACAGCTCCCAAGGTGCTCCCAGTAGCAGCTCTGCCAGGCAGGCGGGAGAGGGCTTCTCTGGACTGGAGGCTGGCAGTGCCAAGGAGCCAGCTGCCGGCCTCCTCTGCATGGGGCTCCAGGTGCTGGAGGACAAGGGGCAGGAGAAGCCACGTGCAGCTGCCTCCTCGTCGTGAGTCCCACCCAAGGATCAAAACTATGCAAGGATGAGGGCAGAGGCCACACTGTGGGGTAGGGGTGGGAAGGGACCAGACTCCTGTCAGGCCTGGGGAAGAGGGCATGGGGGTCCTGCACCAGAGGGCACCCAGAGGGCCTTGAAAGCCCAAGGGCTCTGAGGCCTCTGATGTGTCCCCTGGAAGTTGACAAGCATCAGGAACAGGCAGGGGCAAGAGTCCTTATCAACACAGCCTCCTGGGCAAAGGCCAGAGAGGGGCCATGCTGATCAAGCAGTTGGCGTCAGACCCAGGTAGAGCACGCTGGGGTCAGGTGCAAACCTGAGTGTGTGCTTCTGCACACACACACGTGTGTGCATTCATTTGGGTCTTCACACGTGCACACTCATGGGCGTGTGTCCCAAAGCACCTGTGTGTGCAGGCATGCGTGTCCTCGTCTGTGAGCATCTGTACCCATGCACACACGTGAAGCAACAGTGTGTGCTGGGTGTTCGTAGGAAAGGGCACTTCAAGACAGTTCACCCAATGCCAGTTGGTTTTTATCTAGAAACTAAGTAACAACCCACATATGTGTCCAAGCAGCCAAGTGTCCTGCAGTCCTTGGACCCAGGAGCAGCAGGAGGAAAGCCACAGGAGGGGCTTCTGGAGAACCTGGCCTGGGCGGCCCCCTGGACACTCAACAGACCAGCCCAGGTTACTGGCTCAGGCACCCACCCAATTCCACGGGACGTGGCTGGAACCCTCTTGAGCCCCTGGGCAAGCTTCTAAGAAGACCGCCAGGCAGCCGACAGGGAACTGCGGCATAATTTCCCCTTATGCCAGGGCCAAAGGAACCTAGCCCAGACCCAGCCCTTCTTCTCCAGGAACTCATCAGGGTGGAGGGGTCCCTCACCTGGTGTCCACTCACCACAGATGGGAAATGAGGCTGAGCATGGCCAAGTGGTGGAGGCCAGGGTTACAAGTTGGGGCAAAAGTAGGGACTGGCCTTCATGGAGTTGGGGTCTTCACATCTGCTCCATCATCCTCTGGAAGGGGAGTGGGCATGAGGTTGTGAAGAGGACGGGGCAAGTGGCTTGTGTGAGTCACCTGCTTTCAACCAACAAGGTCTGTGTGCCCCAGAACCCACCCACAGCTGGACTGGAGCAGGGAGGGGTGTTAGCCGAGGGCCCTGACGCCTGCTCATTCTCCCCCTCACTCTGGACCTAACCTAATGCCTTAACCTCCAACCAGGCTGTGAGCAGAAGCCTTTGGGACTCAGAACAAAGAAGGTTCTCAAAGGTCAATACCAAAAATTTCTGATTAGAAATCCAGGGGGGAGTGGGCTGGGGGAAGAGAGAGTTCAAAGAAAGGGCTATTTCATCATCCAGCTGCTTTGCGAGAGCCCTGGTGGGGAGCCATCTCCACCCACCCCAGCCCAAGTGAGGCTAAGACTCCCCCTGATTCAGGATACAGGGATTGAGCCCCTTTTGTATACAAGGGTTGCCCTGGGTTCTAGCTAAGCTCCTTGTCTCCACTGTGGTGGATGAGGTTGAGGGAGGCCAAAGTGGTTCTGGATCCCAGGACCCTCAGTTCCAGGAGAATGGGAGCAGCCAGCCAAAGAGCGGGATGAGGGGGAGAGAGGGCCCTGGAGTCCCACAGAAGCCCATGCTCCCTTACCAGCGTACCTCGGGCAAGCACCTCGGCCTGTAGGAGCTCAGCACCTAACTCCTGGACCGCTCAGAGATGAAAGGAGATGGTATCTGAAGGGTGCCTGGTGTCCACAAAATACTCAACAAATAAAAGCTGTTATAGCAGAAGAGACCAGAGACTTCAGGTGGAAAAAATGGTGGAGGGACAGGAAATGGGCAGGGAGAGGCCACATGAGGGGCCCCTGCAAATGGAGAAGAGAGTGGTCACCACTGGGAGAGCTAGAGACCAGTGGGGTGTGAGGAGAGTCCTGTCCACTCCACCTCCTGCTCTCTCTCCAGCCTGCCTTCCCCTCACCATGCCCACTGGTCCCACCCTAGCAACCCCGGCCTCACTTACTGCAGGGTCTCCTCTGGGCTCTCCCTGACCCCGCCCATCTTCCACACCCCTGCAGCCACAGGGATCTGTCTAGAAGATAATTCTGATCATGTTTCTCCCACCTTAAAACCCTTTGCTAAATATATAGCTTGCTCTTATTTTGAAAAAAAAATGTTTAAAGATGATTAGGTAAAAAGCATTCATATCAAAATGTTAACAGTAGTTTCCTCTGGGGGAGAGGAGTAGAGAATCTGGGCATCTTTCTGCCTTTTTCCAAGTTTCTAAAATTTCTAAAATGAACATGTATTACTTTTGTAATGAAGGGGGAAAAAAACCACAATAAATATTATATTTAAAAACCCTCACAGGGTTCCCTGTCACCTACAGAAGAAAGCCCATCTTCTCTGAGTCTCTTCCTGTCCCCATGTCCTTCCAGTGGATGTATCACTCTGGCCAGGCCTCGGCACAGCCTTCTTCCCTCTCTGGAATATATGTTTGCACCCAGCCCCTGAACTTCTATTTATCTTTCAAAACCTGGCTTTCACACTTCATCTTCCCTAACCTCGCCCCGTATCTAGTTTTCCTTCAGGTGGACTGCACCTAGTAGAAGTTATTATTGCTCTGGTTACACCAAGCAATGCCATTGCTTCTGCCCTATTTAGGTGGCCAGTTCCTCGAGGGCAGAGACCATATAAAGTTCACCTTTCTATGCCCAGCACCTAGCAATAGTAAAAATACACTAATAATAGCTAACATCTTTTGAGCAATTACTATGTGGCAGGCATTGCGCTATGCACTTTGCACTCATTGGCTCATTTTACTCTTCATGAGAATTTAAGAGAAAATCACTATTATCATCCTATTTCTCAGGTGATAAAATTGAGGCTTGGAGAGGTTAAGTGACTTATACAGGATCACACATCAACAGCACAGCAGAAGAGTATTGGTACCCCTAGAACTGGGATTCCAGAATCTGTGCCCCTAACCAGGACCCTGTATTGCTCCATAAATTTTCGCAGATAAAGAAAGTCCCGGGCCACGACTGGACCCAGGAGGCCCAATCCCAGCCCATGGGTGGTTTCTCCCACCACACCAGCTCTGCTCCAACCCCTAGGCAGGGAGTCTTGTAAGCAGAGTGGAGAGACTGGCAGTGGTGGGGGAAGACACCTGGGGGCCCCCCTTCTCCAGGCATTTCCAGAACCCTCTTCACCCGCCCCTGGTACGGCTGGTTTGGAGCTAACCCATCTCCTGCTTTGATCTCAGCAGCTCAGCCCGGTTGCCATGGAGACAGGGCCCACTGTGCCAAGCTGGGGGAGAAACGGCAGTGAGTGCGCAAGCCTAGTCGGGCTTAGGGGGCACATGCTGGGTGTTTCCAAGCGCTGTTTACTTCCTGTCATTTTAATTAGCACCCAAATCACCCGCTCACTTCACAGCTTGAATTAACCCAATCTCCCCCAGCCTCTCCATCTGGTGGGGAGGATGGGACACAGCAGTGAATCACGCAGAAGAGCAGCGCCCCAGGGCTAGAAACTACCTGGGCAAATCTCCACCTGCCTCTTTGCAGCACCGTGTGATGGAAAGACTGACACCCCCCACCCTCGCCCTGGCGTTGAATCAGGGCACTGGGTACTGGCCTGGCCTCTGACTGCCAACAAGACTGTGGCCTAGAGAGCCTTGCCCTCACTGGAGCCCCTTCCCTTGCCTATAAAGTAAGGGTGACTCCCTTGCCTTCCTCCCTGAGCTGCGGAGGGACCCAGTGCGATAACAGCTGTGAGAGCACTTTGTAAACTGTGAAGCTCTATACTTGCAAAACTCACGAAACAGGAGCACTGAAGCTGGGTTCTTCGGCACATACGGTGGGAGTCTGGGGGACAAGGTGGACAAGAGGCACTTCTGGGTCTCACAGTCACAAGGAGCCTCAAACGCAGACTTCTGACGTCTCCAATTGAGGCGCTACAGCCAGAGGCACACCGACAGGACCAAAAGATGTGCATCATGAGACTTTAAAGAAACCATAACTTCTGTAACCCTATTATGGCACTTCTTCATTTCTTAATAGATCGAGAACCTCTAAAAATGGAAGTGGGCCAGGCCTCTCTCAACCTCTGAAAGGCCCCGTAGCCAGCATTATTTTGGCCTCATTCCTCAGGCGAGGGAACCTCTGATGCAACCCAGTCCACTGAGAAGGCCCAGGAGTGGGGAACTTGTAGCTGGGGGCTCCTCCTACCTCTCCCTGCAAAGAGCCGGGGAGCACAGAGGGAAGGACCCAGACAGGAACAAGCAGGGGTAAAGTGGGGCCCGCCTGGCTCCTTCTCAGCTGAGGCCTGACACCCCTGTCACAGGCCCAGGCAGAAGGCATCTTGAGGGGGCGGCACCCTCCACATGGAGGAGGCTGGGAGGGGGGCAGTCATTAAATATTTGCCCCTCTCTCAGAGGGAGCGGCAGAGGCTGTTAGGTCTGGACAAACAGACGGAGTCAGGCATCTGGCAGACTCCCCGCCTCCCACCTCCTCTCTGCTCAGAGGAATTTCCTTGGAGGACAAAAATGTGCTTATCACTGCCAGCATGCCAGGAGCTCCACCTGGCCTCAGGTATGTCCGCGCTGACCCCCATCCCCACACTCCGCGGGGCCTGAGCTCTCCACAGCTCCAGGGGCATCTCGGCCCCAGTCTTTGGGTTTCTGGTTCAGGCAGTGGCCCCAGGGGTCCATAGAGGGCAGAGAACAAGAGAGAGGTATAGGGGAGGGTGGGCCTGGAGTTCTGTTCTGAGCTGCCTCAGGACCTCTGTTTCCTTTCTGGAACATGAGTGGGGGGCAGGATTTAAATCCCAGGGATCTCTGAGGAGGGCCAGACACTGGAGCTAAGGAAACACAGACATGGGGTTGTGAAAGAGCACATGGGCTTGGGTGTGCTCGGTTCCTTTATCTGTAAACCGTGGAGGCTCAGTGCTCAGTGCTTAATGCTGCTGAGGCTCCGCAGTTCTGCTCCCCCCCTCTCCTAAACTGAGAACTTTGAGAAGAGGGGAAAAGGAGCCTGAACAAGTTCAGACTCTTCCACGTCCTCTAACCTGTGCAAGGGAGCAAGGGATCAGGGAAGGAGCCAGCAGCTTGCGTCCAAGCAGGAGTAAGACACTGGCCCAGCCTGGCTTGTCCTTCCTGCTGTGTGCAGCCTTGACCTCTTCTCAGATGTCAGAGAAGAGAGCCACAGGGGCAGGATGCCCTGCCTCAGGGAACCTGGTCTCCACCTGAGAAAGCCCTGGGCTCACCCACCCACAGGTCTGATGGGTGGGTCACCTGCTTGGTGGGCCCACTGAGGTGGGGGGAAATTTTGAGCCCCCTACTTCCCAGGAGAAAGGGGAAGGCTGGCTGCAGCCGGGTCCAGGCCCACAGACACAGGGGAGAACAGGGAGGCCTGCGGGATAATGTTCCTTCACAGTAGTATGTACTCCCTTATCCTACAAATGAATCATTGGAGTCAGGGTGCCGGGGTTCTAGTTGTGACTATGCCAACCTTTCAGGGTCCAGAAAGAGGAAGAGCTCACCCCAAATAGTCAGCGTGGCTCAGCCCCAGCTCTCCCTTTGCCCTCTACCTCCTGAATCCACAGTGCTGCTCCCTGGGAAAAAGAGGGAGGGGCTCAGAGGACAGGTGAGTTGAGACCCTTCCTGCCTTTCCTATTCCACGGTGCATATACTTATACTGAGCACCTACTGTGTGCACAAAAACCCCATGCAATGCTCTGAGGACAGGGTGGTAAGGTCACAAAGCAGTCTATCCCCAGACCCTACCCTCAGGGACTTACCTTGGGAGGAATGTGATAAACACCAGCAGGAGGACTCTTGAGATACAAGCCCACAGCATAAGTGATGATGCAAAGCAGCACCAACATGTGCCAAATGTGTTTATGACCAATAAGTGCTGCAGCAACCCCGAGGAAGGGGCTACACATACAACTGAACACTGGCTGAGCCCTCAGGGGGTCAGAGGCTGCGACATTTCAAGAATCACATCACCCTACAGCTTGCAGCTGGGCCTGGGTCTGCCCGCCAAGGTTAGACACATTTTCCCTGTCTATAGCCCTAAGAAGACCCACATTACACTTACAAGGGAACCTACACAGCGGCAGTATGGCCATCCTCAGCCTGGTGTATGCCCCAGGATGCCATTAGGCCTCATTTCTCAGGTTTCTTGGTCTCTGGTTAATACATACTCAACCCTGACCTGGTCACAGATACCTCCTCAGGAGCAAAAAGAAAATCCTTTTCCTAAACCCAAAGTCCTGCTGCTCAGCTTGTGGCAAGGGGGCAGTTGAGGGGGGTGGGGGGTGTGTGCAGGTGGAGGGCTGTGGACGGGCTCTAGCGTCATCTTCCGGAGTCACAGAATGACAAGGGCTGCCTTTTAAACCAAGGGAAAAATCAAGGGCCAGAAACTGGAAGTGGCTCCCCCAGGGAGGAAGACAAGCTGAGCACCCTCCCAGGGCCCTTGGGGCTCAGGGTAGGATA
Organism: Phocoena phocoena; assembly: GCF_963924675.1. Classification (NCBI taxonomy): domain Eukaryota; kingdom Metazoa; phylum Chordata; class Mammalia; order Artiodactyla; family Phocoenidae; genus Phocoena; species Phocoena phocoena. The sequence continues at coordinate 60,548,571 of NC_089234.1, read as the reverse complement.
GAGCTCTTCCACTCCTCCGGACAGCCCTCTGACCTTCTGGAGAATGGAGGGGGTGGTGTTGGCTGGCCATCCCCTGCAGACTGCCTGGAAGTTGAGAGGAGACTCAGACGGCCTCTCTAGGCAAAGAGTGCTCTTCTCTCCCTCTCTTCCCAAGGCCTGGAGCCCCACTGGCTGTTCAAGAGGCTCTCACTGCACTACACTGCTCTGGGTGACGCCAGCCCCTCCAGCGTGGGAGTGGATTTGAACCCAAAGTGGAGGTGGAAGAGGAGGAGGACAGGGCAGGACCCAGCCTCCCATCCCCAGATCCCAATGATGGAATCCATCTGACCCAGTTTGGGGCTCTTCTCACACACCCACACTTATCCACGAACACCTGTGCAGCTCATCCCCACACCTGCACTGGCTCAGCAGTGCGGGGTGGGGAGAGCGGAGGGGTGGTAACAAGGGAGGCCCTTTGTGGCTGAAACTTGCTACTGGCCTACTTGGTGTTCATAAAAACATGAGAATCCTAAGTAGCCAGCAGGCGACGTTTCCCTGGGCCAGACCCCAGGTTCATGGTGAAGCCACAGGCCTAGAGGAGGTGCTCAGATCTGCAGTGAATGAGCGAATTAGTAAACATACATCGGTGTCATTCTCATGGAGCCAGAGGCGTGGTGTGGGCTAGCCCCAGAGACACTGATCCATCTGGCGGTTTTTCTATGGGGTTGGAGTTTCTTTCTATATTACCTGAAATGGATGCCCCCCAGCCCCCTGACAAGATGTCTTCATGTTCACGTGTCCGTTTCAGTCTCCTAGACTGAAACTGAAGTTCAGAGAGGTTATGTGACGTACCTGGCATAATGTTGCCAGGCAGTGGCAGAATCAGAACCTGAACCCAGGCCTCATGCCTCTCCTGGGTAGAGAGCTGCTCTGGAGGGTCGCTAGGCCAGGCTGGTGGCAGGCTGCCAAAGACACTGAGAGCCTTGGCCCCCCCCCTTCCTAGGAGGTGCTGCTCCTGCCCAGGCATCCTTGAGCCCATAGGGCACAAGCCAGGGTAGACTCTTCTTTTCCATCTCCACTAAGGGTTAGGCTTAGAGTTCTCTAAAAAGCAAAGTTGAGTTAGAGGACCTGGGTTCAAATCCCAGCTCTGCTGCTTACTTGCTATTTGACCGTGGATAAGTTACTCAGCTTCTCTGTGCCTCTGTGTCCTATATAGGGTGGAATATAAAGTAATGGTAACTATCTCACAGGTTGTTGGAGGGCACAAGAGGCCACAGGGATAAAGTGCTGACTGCAGGGACTGGCAGATGTAAGCACTCCCTGCAACCAGTGATTCAACACGTGCTAACTGCATGCCTCCGGGGTGCCCAGCACTGTGCTGGATCCTCATAAGTATCATTAAAATGTAATGGAAGTGGGGTACAAAGCAGAGAAGAGCCAAGAAGAAAAAGAACGGTCAGTGCTGTCCAGCCAGCTCTTGGAAGCTGCCAGGAAGAATGCTGTGTAATGGGCCTGTCTCCTCTCAAGTGTCCATCTCTATCTACCAGGCTCTGGATGTTCTGTTCCAAAGACTGCGGTAAAATCCACCCACTTCTGCAGGGAGTGAATTCGGAGATAGTAGCACTAGGGAGCAGGGCTCCAAAAAACCCAGGCCTGCACAGAGCAGGGCACAGCTAGATCCCCATCTCCTCTGACTTGAAATTCCCTCCTCCCGGCAGCAGGGCAGAGATCTCTCCTGACACATGGGAGAGCCCCGCGCCCACTGGAGGGGAGGATTACTCTGCCAGTAAATCCTTCACAACACCCCACCCCACTAATAATCCTAGTGCTCAGAGGAAGAATGCTAAGCTGAACTCCCCACTAACCAGCTCAGACCAATTCCACACTGGAGCAACGGCCCACGCTTTCCTTCTCTCCTTCCTTCTCCTGACCACTTCGACATGATTCTCTCAATCTCCCCCCTCAATTCAGTCCAACCATTAAATGGAGACATTTCCCTCACCCACACTATCGACTCCTTGATCCTATTCCCCAAGAATATTCCACTCCCCCTGCTTGCTTGCCTCCCTTCCACTGAGGCAGAGTGGGGGCCCTGCACCATTTTGTGACTGATTATCAACAAGGTTCTGGCTCCATCTGGCAATGCCTCAGAGGTTCAAAAGAAACTCCTACCTCTCTTTTGAGAAGCGAAGGAGCATATTTTCAAGAAAGCTTGCCTGATGAAATGTACATAAAGCCGATGCTACTGGGCCCAGCTAGAGGGCCTTCAGTCCTTAGGGTGGCAAGTGGGGCCTCTGCTAACAGGGGAGGAATGAGAACTGTCTGCAGTCCTGGCAGAGCCCCTGTGCATGGTCTGTGCACTGCACAACTCCAGGGGGCACCATTCACACCATGGCACCCCTAGAGTTATGCAATGCAGTGGCTCTGAGCTAGCAGCCTCCTGCATTTCTGCAGAAGCTGCCAAAGGATCCCTATAGCCAGGTCCTCCTGCCCACCCTTCCTTGTCCTCCTTCTCTCCCTGACCCCATTCTCCTATACCCAGGGCTACCTTAAATGGGGTTTTAGAGGAAAACTACCCTATAAATGCCTGAGGTCATGCAAACCAACACATGCTTTTAAGTTTTCCATGAATCCTATGGGGGCAGGTCCTGCAGAATTTCATTCTGGTGGCTTTTTTCTGATGAGCATGGGAGGAAGGGGGAAGTGACTGGCATCAGTACAGGGAGACAGGTGGGCAGCCCTGTGCCAGGGGTCATGCAGTCAGTCATCTATCCTCACCCACAGAGTTGGCTATTGGAAGTCAGTGGAAGGGAGGTGGGTAGGAACCTTTTGTTTTTAAACCTGTACTGTTCTGATTAAGCATTTCTTTTCCCTCTGACCTTCACTAGGCCCATTATGGAAGATCAAACTGCCAACGAGTCAGAGGGAGGCCTGGACAAGTGACACATGGATTCAGGATGGGCCAGCCTGCTGCCACGCTCTCGATGCTGTGGCCGGGCTGCTTCCCAGGCAGCGGCAGGAGACTGCAGCTAATCTGTGCTGGGCCTGCAGGGGACGTGGAAAAGGTCTTGCTGGAGCTCCAGGCTCCTGTCACTGGACCAGCCGTGGGGTGGTACAAACCACCCACTCGGGCCCAGGCCACTCAGCCCTGAGGACCAGGCAGCATGCGAGTCCTGATGAATTACAACCTACCAGTTTGACTTTGGAGATAAACAGTCACTTGTTTCAGGGTAACAAAAAGATGCATATTTCTGCCTGTTTCCATCATGTGGCTGGAAATCATATGAAGCATGTGTGTTTTAAACACATTGCTAAGGAACTTCTGGATGCACACAATTTAAGATGAGAAAGGTCACGGTGTGGCCTGTGTTATACTAGGTGGGTCTGATGAGAGAATCTGGGGAATGAGGGGCAAGAATTGGGGTCGTAGGAGAGGTTTTCTGGGGACAGGGTGTTGGAAAGCACCAGATCGTGGGGTACCATCGTTCCTCTCCTCCGGAGCATCCGGGCGCATCCAGCACCTCACACCCCTGCCCGGACCCTTCTCTGGGTCCCAGCCACGCCCTCTGCCCTCCCCTCCTCACTCCTACTTCCCCTTCTGCGAACATGGCAGCCTTCAGTTCCCCCTCTGATCTACAGGTGCCCGTAAACAAAGTGCTGCAGCGACGCCCGCTCCTCCGCAGCCGCCTCCCCACCCCCCTACCCGGCAAAGTCCGGCACAAGGTTAAGCCTGGGTTCCATCGGGCGTCCCCGAAGGGCTCCCATACCCAGCTACTGGGCTCTCCCCTCTGCTTTTCAAGTCCACTGGGCTAGGGAGTCTTCCCTCCAGGTTGGAGCTCCCCAACTTCTGGGCCGCGTTCCCCCGTGAAAGGTTGGTCCTGGAAAACCAGCCTCCATTAGTGTTCGCGTCCCTCAGCATGGGGACCCCAGACCTGGCTCTGGGGGCCACCCAGAGGTGGCCTCCGGTATTTTCACTGCCTTCACCAGCCCCCCCATCACGGACACGCCTTTCACCATCTCGCCTTAGGAGGACTGCTAAGAGCGCCCCCCGACCCCAACTCAAAGCGCCAACCAAGGGCCCTGTCCCCTTCTGTCTCTCCTTTACCCAAAGCCCAAGATGGGAATAGAAGGCAAGCGCAAGACGATATTACTGTCCCTGACCGGCCCCACCCAGACCAGCCCCTTCTGCAGTGGCCCGTATTTGGAACCTGCAGCATCCACCCAGGGGGACACCTGGGGATGGCTCACCAAAAAAAAAGAGGAGCAGGTCGGAGGCCCAGGCAAAGCCAGGGTCCCCGCCCCTCCCTCCCTACTCCCCTCCGCCCCCTTCCCCCCGCCCCACTGCAACCCGCAACCCTCTCCGCACCCAGCCTGAAGGGGAGACCTCGTCGCTTACGCACGCCCCCAGAGTAACTCCTCGCTCTGGGAGGGTGTGGGACTGGGGGTCCCAAGACCGCCAGCTCCTGGGCTGGGGAGTACATGAGGAGGGGTCTCAGGAGCCCGGTGGGTGCTCGTTGTTTACTCTTGGTGCAATTAACCGGCTAGGCTGCGGGAGCCTGTGGCTGCGACATGCAGCCGCCACTCCCAGCCCCAGGGTCTCTGCTCCAAAGCTCCCTCCCCAAACCCCCAGCCCCAGCCCTCGGCCCTCTCAGACCCGCAGACTCACGTCTCGGAAGCGGTTCCAGTGCTTGATCTTGCCGCTGTACTGCGAGATGGACGACAGCCATTGCTCGTCCTCCATGAAATTGCCGGGGGTCTCGCCCTCCTTGAGTCTTTTGGCGTCGCCTTCGGCCAGGGTAGCTACTGTGAGGAGCAGCAGCGGCAGCGCCAGCCGCCCGCAGTCCGGAGCGCGCATCGTGGTCTGAATTCGACCTGAGGTGAGGGGGTGGGGGTCTTGACTTCTGCAGTATTTTAATGTCCTTCTTCCCACCCCGCAGTTGGGGGAGCAAACGCCGTCGTCTTCCTCAGCCCTCCTCCTGCGGTCTGACTCCGGTGACAGACGGATAGTGGGTCGCAGCTGAAATGTGACCTGGTTAGGAGATGCACTTGTCTGAAAAAAAACCCAGCGCCGGACGTAGAGAGGAAGAGAGAATCAGAGAGGCTGCGCCAGCAGGGGCCGTGTCTGTAACTGTAGCATTAGCATCACGTTTGACATCATCATACCTGGTTTAAAAAAAAAAAAAAAAAAAAAAAAGGAGGGGGTAGATTTCAAAGGGAAGCGCTAGATCAGAGCGCCAAACGCCAGCCATCCGCTGCCGCCGCAGAGCCCAGCCCAGCCCAGCCCAGCACTTAGGGAGTTGCAAACCAAGGAATCTAGACCCGGAGATGTCCCTGCTGTCTCTCCAAGGCTGGAGAGCAAGAAGGGTGCCGGGTCTCCTCAGGGAAGATGGGAGTGAGGAAAAGACGAAACTCTCTGGTTACAAAGCCAGGCTCAGGTGTCTAAAAGGGAATTTGGCCACAGACACTCTTTCTCTCCCCTTGCCTCCCACCCAGAGGGGCCTGTGCCACAGCCCTGACAGCTGGCTTCCTGCGAGTTATGGCTCTACAGTAATGGGTGGCTTCGTTAAGACAAAAGCCATATAACAACTGGCTGCCTGAGAACTATTGCCCAGCCCCACATGCTCTTTTCAAGGCAAGGCCTGAGCACTGAATAGCTGGTAAAACAGAGGCAGATGTCCTCCTCCCCAAGCAACTGTTTAAGGGCTGTCACCCTTTTTGTTAGCTCTTCTTAGGGCAACCCTAAAAGGCAAATGTCTGGCTATGTCATCTGCCTTGAAGTAAATTTGAAAAAGGCACATTTGCTATGGTTTTGACTTCAGTTGATTTTAATAAGCCACTGGGGAAAGGGGTGTGGGGAGGCTGGGTTTGTTTGAGGTGTTTAAGTTTTTGTTAAAATTGTGATCCTTATCATTGCCTTTAGAAATGTGTTGACATACACATTTCTGGGCACAGTCCCAGGATCAGAGCAGAAATGGGGTGAGGTTTACATCACAAATAAATTAAAAAGGAAACAGATAATCTGACAGGACAAAACATATTAAACTTTTGGGACCCAAGCCCTAGATTGTGTTTTTATTTAAAAAAACAAAGAACTTGGCTGCTGTGATGTTAAAAAAAAAAAAAATCAAAGGCAATGAATAACATGATCTTAATCAGTAGGAAAGAAACACAGGTTGAAAGGTTCTTAGTCACCCTGAGTCTGGCTTGCCTGGGAATTCTGAATGCATCAATGGCTTGGGTTGGGGTCCCTTGGGAAAACAGAAAACAACAACTCCCTTTCCATGTTTTCTTTTTCTGTGCAGTTGGATTTAGAGGTGGTGCTGCAATGAGGCCCTGGCCATTGATGTCTACATCTCACAGTAAATAAAGCAGGCTTGCCTTGCCCAGTTGTACACAGCCGCAGTGTACAACGGAAGAGCAATCTGTTGTCATATAGACTGGGGATGGAATCCCTCTTACTAGCTGCGTTCTTGGGCAAAATACTTAATCTATCTTCTATCTATAAATTAATGATACCACCCATCTCAGAAAATTGCTGTGAAACCCATGCAAAATTACATACTAAGTGCCTGGGCATAGTGAACATTTTTGAAATGTTAGGTCTTCTTCCCTCAGGTTGGGAAGAGGTAGCTATGATGTCCCATAGTTCTGAATACGTACTAACATTTGCTAACTTTTTCCATTTCAATCCTCGTCTTTTAGCAAACCTAATTACATGTCTCCAAGACATTGAGGAGGTAGATCCTAGATGTCACATCTCTCCCATTGTAATACTATCTTATGAAGTCCCTGGTCTTCTGAAATTACTACAGTTGCCCAATAAAGAGTTTGGAAAGGCACTAACAAGATACCCATCAATAAGATAATAGCTCTTTCCAGATCCCTGAAGGTCAAAATGTTTCCCACACTCCTCCAATGGGACCTGCCTTCTGTAGCACCTTCAAGCTGGGTCAATATTAGCCCTGGGCTTAAATCAATAACAGTCCAGGACTGTTAGTTAATCCAATAGTAAAGCTATTTAGGAGGGAAAATCCAAATTTCCAGATGAGGGAGAAAAGAGCTGTAGAAAATGGACAATAACTATTGTTTATAAAGAAGAAAAGGTTTTCCTAAATTTTGAGGGACTTACTGGCAGGTCAGCCTTGAAAGGGGCCCCAAAGCTGCTGGGTGTATCTGATAAATGGTACATATGTTTCATGCTTTTCTTCTGTTTGTATTTAATATTTAGCAATACAAAATGGAGGAAGGAACCTCAGTTTCCAAACAAGAAACTTAAATTTAACCACATCTTTAAAACCATTTAATCTCATTTCTAGATGACCTCACAAACATAAAAAGACAAACATACAAAGATGTTCAATCCAGGATTATTTATAATAGCCAAACCTGGAAACCAAATCAAGGTCCATTAGTTAGGGATCAACAAGTTAAATTATAATACATACAACAGGCTATGGTACAGACATTAAAAGTAATGTAGATCTGTATCTACTGACAACTAATGTGATCCACTACATATTACTGGGTAAGACAAGCTCATTATAGAAAACCATGTATCACTTGATCCCATTTGAAAGGAAGTGACAGTATAGTGCAGCAGTTCTCAAACTTTCTGGTCTCAGGAGTCCTGTACACTGAAAGATTACTGAGGACCCCAAAGAACTTTTGTTTTTGTTTATGTGAGATATACAGTATAGACATTGATATACTGTACTTGAAAATAAAACTAAGCCTGCCTCTCAATTTTTCTGTGAACCTAAAACTGCTCTAAAAAATCTTTCAAAAAAAACTTAATTAAAAAAGTGTATTTAAAAATAACGATACCAAACCCATATTAACAAAATAACATATTTTATGAAAAAACTTATATTTTCCCTACCCCCCCACACACCAAATTAATAAGAGTAGTCGTATTGTTACTGTTTTACACTTTGGCAAATCTCTTTAATGTCTGGCTCAAAAGAAGAAAGGTAGATTACCTTCTGCATTATAACAAGTGTATTAGTTTGTTAGGGCTGCCATAACAAAATACCACAGACTAGGTGGCTTAAACAACAGCATTTATTTTCTCAATAAATTCTGGAGGCTAGAAGTCCAAGATTAAAGTGTTGGCAGACTTGGGAATTCCCTGGTGTTCAGTGGTTAAGACTCCCTGCTTTCACTGCCAAGGGCCTGGGTTCAATACCTGGTCGGGGAACTAAGATCCCACAAGCAGCAAAGCACGGCCAGAAAAAAAAGGTGTTGGTAGACTTGGTTTCTCCTGTCTCTTCCTGGCTTGCAGATGGCTGCCTTCTTGCTGTCATACATGGTCTTTCCTCTGTGCATGCACATATCTGATGTTTTTCTTTCTTTCTTTTTTGGTTGTCAAATGATCCTTTATTGAAATATTTTCCTTTGCTGTCCTTAACTAGCTGGGCATTCCACTGCACCACTGTTGATGTCATCCATGATGTCACGAGGGTGGCAGCCATCAACATTGCAGTCCACAGACTGTGGAGTCCCTGGGATCTCTTTAATGGTTCCAGACAGTTCTTGAGCTAAAAATAAGTGCCACATCTGTTGGGCAGTGTTGACAATCTCATCAAAAATTGTATGTCCACTGTGCTTAATGTTCTGCTTCTTTCTGTCTCTTGGCCATTCCTTGAAGGCTTTGATGATCAGGGCAGAGGCAGAAGGAACTTCCTCAGTCTGGCCCTGTCTGTTCTGAATTGGTCGGTTTCACTGTCATTCTCGGACCCTTCCAATCACCAGTTACTAGGCAATATTATCAACCAAACTTTTTTGGAGACAGACCCAGGGAGATGATCTCCGTAGTCAGGGGTCCGATGTTTCTTTGTGTGTCCAAATTTCCTCTAGTTATAAGGACATCAGTCAGAGTGGCTTAGGGCCCACCCTAACAGCCTCAGCCTCATTTTAACTTAATCACCTCTTTAAAGGCCTTATCTCCAAACAGTCACATTCTGAGGTACTAGGGGGTGAGTGCTTCAACATATGAATTCTCAGGGGACACAATTCAGCCCATAATAGTAGCTATAATGGGAAGTAGCTAGTAAAAGCACAGCAGAAGTATTGAGAGCAAACTGAGTTTCTCTCTAAAAACATGTATCTATAACCTAAACCTACCAACTTACAAAATTCTAGAAAACACAAAAATATACAAACATATATTCTATTAACCATTAGTGTGATGATGTTACCATATCATATAGCCTCTGGAAAACTCCACTGTACACTCAGGAGAGAATCAGAGTGAAAAAGGCTAATTATGCCTTAATATTTTTATGAAAATAGTAGGACATTCCCACCCCTCCAAAGGATCTCAGGGACTCTGAGGGGTACAAAGACCACATTTTAAGAACCACAGATACAAGCACTATGACCTCAGGCAAATTTCTTAACCTTGTTAAGCCTCAGTTTCTAAAATGAGGTTAATGATAACACCAACTTAAGAGGGCTTGTAAAGATTTAATGAATAAATACCCATTATTCACAAATAAATGACAAATGTGAGCATTCTGCTAATATTAGCTGTTATCATTTGTGAAAAATACTTAGCAACATGATTCATGTGCTTAAATGCATAGGAAGTAGTAACCTCTGGATGAGGAAATTTATTTTTTAAACAAATATTTAAATTGAAGCATAACACTGGAAAAAGCATAAGACAAAGTAGATAGCTTGATGATTTTTCACACAGTAATCTTATTTTACCTTTGTTTGAGAGATCATTTTATTAATAACAACAAAAAAGTTATTGATAAACAACCACAACAGCAGCCCCTTTTCTCACCTATAGCATCCTTGGGTTTTGCTACCCATCTCCCTGTAAGCATCAAGACAGAATCTGAGAAGTGTTCCTTAACTCAATACCCCTCTGGTACCATCAGGTTCTCTTTGGCACAAGGAAAAGCGCACAGTGCAAGAGCAAACCTGAACCAAGCTTTGTGTCATTATGAAGCTGGATTGTCATCCGTGTCCAATTTAGTAAACTCTGAAGTTCACTTAAAAAATAACCATTATAGGACTTCCCTGGTGGTCCAGTGGTTAAGAATCCGCCAATGCAGAGGACACAGGTTCAAACCCTGGTCCGGGAAGATCCCACATGACATTGGGCAGCTAAGCACATGCACCACAACTACTGAGCCTGCACTCTAGAGCCCACGAGCCGCAGCTACTGAGCCCGCACCCCACAACTACTGAAGCCTGCACACTGCAACTACTGAGCCAACGCATTGCAACTACTGAAGCCCACACGCTCTGGGGCCCGTGTGCCACAACTACTGAGTCGCGTGCTGCAACTACTGAAGCCTGCACGCCTAGAGCCCGTGTTCCGCAACAAAGAGAAGCCACCGCAATGAGAAGCCCGTGCACTGCAACAAAGAGTAGCTCCCACTCGCCCCAACTAGAGAAAATCCCACGTGCAGCAATGAAGACCCAACGCAGCCAAAAATAAGTAAATAACCATTATAAGAAACATTTGTCATGTTTCTACCAAGGGTATAGAGTTCATTTGGGGGTAACTCATTGTGCCCCTTCAAAAAAACACCAATATTATTCTCCATAACAAAGTTCCGTATATAATAACACAGATCTTGTGTAATAATCATGGTGAGAGATTTTTTTCCCCTTCTCCTCTTAGAGGAGTTGAGGGTGAATTCAGTGCCTCAAAAACCAACTGGAGTGATGTTAGGTGCAATTTAACTCTATTTCAGTGCAGAATGAACTGCAAAGTGGTAATACTAAGGGAGACTGGATTATAAGCACAGAAGTAAATCCTCCATCCTTGACCCCATTACAGTTTGTTGAAAGGGGACCTGAAATCTTGAAAAATTCTTTTAGCTCCATCAAAAATTATTTGCTCTCTAACACTGTTGCTCTTCTCTAAAAGTTCTACATCAAAACTACCTGCTACTCCCCCTTCTACAACAGTAAAGTGTATTTTCTTTAGAGCTACATTGTCTCAAAAATTTGTCTATTGGCTTCTAGAAAGAAAACTTAAAACATAAAAATTTTTTCCCAATTCTACCAATACCTACAAACTTACAAAACAAACAAAAATACATAAGCACACACTCTATTAACCATTAGAGTGATGATGTCACCATATCACATAGCTGCTGGAAAACTCCACTTTACAAGTATCAGAGAATGACAGTGAAAAAGACAAACAACTTGTGAAAAATTACTTGTGAAAAATTACAGTATGATAAGTCCTTAAACGCATAGTTACCTCTAAATACTAAATAATAGAATTTCTAATTCTGTTAAGAATTTAGCATTTGATATATAAAGTTACATTTTCCAAAGACAAAAATTTTTTCCTAAAAACGTTAAGTCATACCTCTGATACTCAAAAGAAGACATCTTTACTTCCTGGTCAAGGTTGCCCAACGGCAGCTGTCAGAAAGAAATCAGTAAGACAGAAGCGGGACCAAGAAGAGATGAGGGCACTGAATTTCAGTCAACTCTGCTATTCAGTACTACCTCTGGGAGCGCTCATTCCCATATGCCATTTAACAATCAGAGGTGAGTGAGGTAAAAGCTCAACTTAAATTAAAAAATGAATATTACCAGTAGAAAGCTTTTTTGGGAAAAAGCAACCCTTTTTTTGTGTGGGGGGGTGGGGAAAAGCAAGCACCAATATGTAACTCCTGGATGAAAAATATGCTATGCTATTGAATAAGTGATGGCAGCAATGTATCCCAACACACACTGACTAAGGGGGTCAAACTGAAACTATATAATAATACTAAAAGAAAAACACAGTTACTTTAGAAATTCATTTATTCACAAATGATCTGTGCAGTCACACTGATAGATCTCTGAGTGTTATACACAGCCCTTACCATGCCGTGGCCTTATTAACACACGGGATTCAGAATCATACTTCTCAAATAGAAAGTAAGAATCAAGATTAAGACTAAGCAATGAAGGAAAAAGAGAGGCCATGGAGGGAGAAAGGCTGTGAAGGGGGTAGAGATGAGAGGTAACAACAGTGAGGCTGGAGCTCCCCAGCAGAGAGTGTGGCAGGACTGATGGGTGGGGCAAACCTGTGCTGGGAGCTCCCTCCCTTTGCTGGTCTGCAGCAAAGGAGGAGTGAGTGCCTTCTGTGGCTGACACTCTCCCAGGGAACTCTGCATAGTCCTGATGGTATCACCATTGCTTTGATTGCTGCTGCCCTGAGAAGTAAACAGAAAAGAGCTACAATACTGCAGCTCCATCCGTGGCATGGGAAGGCAAGGGTTAGGGTAGGGTGAAGGAACAGGAATCTAAGAAATATAAAAGGTATCAACTTCAGAAGAAAAAGGACAGATCAAAGTAAAAGGTAAAAACTTTACCAGTTATTTTGCTAAAGTTTAAATTCTAAGTAGTAAAGGAATTGAAAGCAGGGTCTCAGATATTTGTACACCCATGTTCATAGGGCATTATTCACAACAGCCAAGAAGTGGAAGGAACCCAAGTGTCCATCGATGGAAGACTGGATGAACAAAATGTGGTTCAGTCGGCCCTCCATATCCATGGGTTCCACATCCGTGGAGTCAACCAACTGCAGACCAAAAATATTGAGAAAAAAAATTACAGAAAGTTACAGAAAGGAAAACTTGAATTTACTGTGTGCCGGCAAATATTTACATGGCATTTACATTGTGTTTGGTATTATAAATAACTTAGAGATGATTTAAAGTATACAGGAGGGTATACATAGGTTATATGCAAATATTATGCCATTTTATATAAGGGACTTGAGAATCCACAGATACCAAGAGAGGTACTGAAACCAAAGGAAACCGAGGGATGAGTGTATATACATCAGATGGAATATTACTAAGCCTTAAAAAGGAAGGAAGTCCTGACACATGCTACAAAATGGATGAACCTTGAGGACATTATGCTAAGTAGAATAAGCCAGTCACAAAAAGACAAATACTGTATGATTCCACTTATATGAGGTATCTCAAGTACTCAAATCCATAGAAAGAGAAAGTAGAATGGTGGTTGCCAGGGGCCTGTAGGGGTGGGGGGGGAAGAAGAGTTGCTTAAATGGGTACAGAGTTTCAGATTTGCAAGACAAAGAAGTTCTAGAGATATTTCACAACAATATGAATATACCTAACACTACCAAACTGTATATTTGAAAATGGCTTAAGATGGTAAAATTTAGGTTATGTGTGTTTTACCACAATAAAAAACAAATTCTGGGTATTGATTAAAAGGGGGAAGGAAAAAATACAAACCTTCTACAATCTGTAGATATTATCTAGGTGGAGAGATTAATAAGATCACACACCTGTAATTCTCTTTTAAAGTATTAATATAAGTTTAAATGGTTGAGGCAAAATCAGTAGGTATATAAGAAATAATGCAAATCTGAGCTCCACTGGGCTTCAGAGGTACATTTTCAGAGAAGAGCTTTGGAAAGAGAGGTAGACCCTGTGAAAGACGAACAAGCTAAGGGTTACAGTCGTATGTTCTCCCTGTGCTCACAACCATCTCGCTGACAGTGCAATGACTGTGGACCACCATTAGACACCATGGTATCCTTGGGGAATCACCCAGGAAAGTTATCACCCAAATTTCCACATCCCTCCTTGGCAATTAAAATGATGATACTTTCCCTCAGCACCTTGTGAGGATGTTTAATTTCCAGTGTTTCCCAAGATCCACCTCAGGAGAAGTCAATTTGTCCACAGGAGGCATAGTTTCCAAAGCTGTCTACTGTGAACCTCTGAGAGATGTGAATTGAATTGAGCTTTAGGGTACCAAAGCAGAAGTTCTCAAATAGCTGAAAAGGAAGAATAAAAACTCAGAGTGAATATCCAAAGAATATCATAGATGAAAACATTAAACATCGGATTCTCTTGTAAAAACACCACAACAATCCCGACAAATCTCCTGTGCTTTCTTCTCAGTATTTATTCTGAAAAATGATCCTGGAGAGGAGGGATAGGAGCGGGAGTGAGAAAAGAACAGTAGCTCTTCGTTGATTAATTGAAAAGCCTCCTCTGACAAAATGCACTAGAGAAAGAGGTCTGAGAAGTCAACTCCAAAATGTATCTAGTGAGCAGATATGACCAGGAACTTGTAACAAACATCCTAGGGCCATACCCTGATCCATAGGGCCTAACAAAGCTGCTTCTATGACTTTCAGTTACTGACCATGCAGGATGTTAGTTTTGTTACAGCCAGGATAAAATTTGATATATTCCCCCACCTCATCAACAACATTTATTAGAAACACTGACTAAAATAAACAGTAGATAAGGTTCCTGCCCTACAAATAATTCTGATAACCCAGTGAGGAGTACAGAACACTTTCGCACAAAAAACAGCTAGAGGAACACTTCTATTGAATGATATAACAAATACAAATGATAATATTTATCAAAAGCCTTTCATTAGACTTTGGATTCAAGCCAGCGTCCTAAAGTAAATGCTCTTTACTACAATTCTTTATTTAAAAAGCTTTCAACTTTGTCAGAGGGAGGGATGAGCCACACTCAGAAAGACCTGCTTTTGTGATCAGCACATTTACAAGGCAGAATGCAAAATGACATCAGAATTCATTTGAGGAAAATTAAGCCACACTGCTTAGATAATGAGTGTCAAAGAGTAAAGAGCTGACCTTCCTCTGTTAGGATGGAAGAGCTGCTCTTTCTTAAAATGCCAGCACAATCCTGAGAAAGCCTTTCAGTACGTGAACCAACAATGCTTGAGTAGAACCTAAAGCTGAGACCTTTGCACGTTAGCAACTGACTGTCTTGTCTCTTCACTTATTTTTATAGTATCTCTATAGCCATGGACTTCAGCCACTGTCACCTTTCCTCTTCCTGCAATTAATGGCCTAGCGAAATGCCCGGGGTTCATTTAAAGTCTAACTTTATAAAGCCCAGTAAATACTGATTCTTCAACATGACATCAACTTGACCCCAAACATCTATTTAGAGGTTGTGTGCCGCATTGTCTTGTCTTTCAGAAAGGTGATCAGCTCTTGCCTGCATTGATTTACACAATTAACTTCTCTTCCTGGCTTCAGCAGCCTGTTCAAACCATATCCACCCTTTTGTGTAAAGAAATACAGCCCGAAATGTTTATCGGCTAATCCCTTTGCTGAACGTTAATTTGAAGTGAAAGCCATGCCAACAAGACTGACAGATTTACAGCTTTACAAACTGAAGCCTTCTAGGTACAAAGAAGACATAACCAAAGGGGCAATAAAAGACAAGGCAAAACAAAACTAAAAGGGAACTCATAATACTTTCAACAAGTTAGTTTTTAGGGATTAGCAGTCCATGGTTCTTCTCTTTGTACCTATGCTTCCAAGTGATGGAGACACCACAGCTAGGAGCTGGAAAGTACTTACCTCTGACTTCACTTTGCCTTTTAAATACTTATAACCTCCAGACGGCATGATTTGCCAGGGAGATTTCTCATGCTTTAGGTTTGAAGCAAAGAGTAAATACGGTGATAATGAAGTTAGCTGGGATGTGATTTCAAGGCAGTAATTACACAAATTAAGAGAAGACTGAACACAAATTCCCATGCTCCTTTAAGACAAGAGCAGCAGGTGGAAAGACTGAAGTCAGTCGAAACTTACGACAGGCACGTGGGAGCCAGGTGGCTATGGACAGACAACACCACCCATGGTACAAGATCATAATGGGTAAGACTCAATAAGATGAACAAGTCGAAGTACCTTCCTTGTAAACTGTAAAGCACTCCTGAAAAGTAAATAGTTCCTATGATGTTTACAACATCTCTCTGCTCTTCTTAACCGGTCCTTATTCTACCTTCATAGGCTGCCATCTTCTTCCGCACCTTTTGATAACATCATAATCAAATGGATTTCTTATCGAAAGTCCCTAGTGCAAGGCCAAGCTTCATTTTAGCCTTTCCTGTCCCCATGTTCTTGTTCTCTCTCTCTGTTTATGATGATTTAGTAACAATTTTTCATAGTTTTTTTATTGTTTAGTCATTGTTTTATCTTTAGTCTTAAGCTTCCCTTTTAGCCTTTCCTGTCCCCATGTTCTTGTTCTCTATGTTTATGATGATTTAGTAACAATTTTTCATAGTTACTTTATTGTTTAGTCATTGTTTTATCTTTAGTCTTAAGCTTCTCTTTTAGTTCTGCCAATTATTTCTGGTGACTCGTTAAAATATAAGCTCTACAGAAGAAAGATCTTTTATGCTCTTCAAAGCTGAATCCCACTATATGCTGTAACTGTATCTTTGCATATGATCAATAAGCATTTGTTGGATAAAATGACACCAAAATCGAATGTTGGAGATGTCTGTGTACTTTGTGTAGGAAAAGAGAAAACTATAACATGGCCTTGTTTAGATGGATATAAAAATCTCATTTATAGATCACCACCTAGGAATGCTTGAACAAGACTTACCCAATGGTATTACCTCTAATGTAACCTCAACTGTAACTACTTGTGAAGAAAGAATTTATAGTTATTAGTAATGGAAATTTCACATATTCCTTTAAATTTCTATGTGTTTCTTATTTGTCAAAGCCTAGTCTTAGCTCAAATTTCTGATCTAGAATGTCACTGAGCACCTGATATTATGCATTTTCATGTAAAGAGGCATATGATGTGGTGTTGTCTCCCAGGCAACTGCCATCTGGTTAGGGAGGATGGGGTATGTGTCAGAAGAGAGGCATGTTGATGACACGGGTGTGTTCACCTTGTGAAAAGTTACTGTATTATGTACTCAATTAAAGTTTACCTAAAACAATATAGGTGGCAAAGGTTAAGTGTGGGAGGAGAGGTAAAGGCAATTAATAAATGCAGCGGGAGGTAAGAAAACAATGGATGTAGAGGGCTGGGGCATCTAGAAAAGCCATCTGGAAGAGTCAGAAACTGAGCTGGGCCTTGTAGCAAGTCTAAGACTTAGTGAAGAGGAGGAGGGAGGGCAGCATGAAGGCGGAAATGGGTATATGGAGGGTCAAGTAGGCCAGGTTAGATGTCATGGAGGGTTCCTAAAAAGAAGCAGTGAGAAGACTAAGGCTAGAGACATAAGGAGAGAAAATCAGATTAAGGGGGGCCCTGAGGGTCAGGTTCAGAAGTTAGACTTCATTCTAGACGGTGGGGAAACACTGAAGGCTTCTGAGTAAGCTGGTGACCCAAGATGAAAACCAAGGGAAATTAATCTGGGTGTGGCATATTGATTGTGCTGACTGGAGAAAGGAACAAGAGAAGAAAGAAAAGGAGACCAGGGTAGCAGTTAAACTGTGAGATACTGAGTGTCTACTGACTAAAAATAGTAGTAGTGGGCCTGGAAAGATTGGAGCAGATGTTAATACTATGAATGAAACACAGAACAGACTCCGTGATTTTCTGGATGAGAGGAAGGAGATACAAAAAGAAGATGAGAAAAGTCATGGATGACAGGGTAAAGGGATATGTGAGGGTACCACTGATAGCGACAGAACATTTCTGAGTGGGAGCTATTTTATGGGGAAAAACAAAAAAAATTCAGATCTGTTTACACACTCATTCTGTGTCTTTAGCTGTGTGTCTCAAGCCCTTCTCCAACCAAGGGTCTGCCTGGTATGCTCTGAGAATATATATTAAAGACATGAAATCCGTAGCACAGTTAAGTGGAAGCACATCACCATAAACAGTTTACAACTGTCTACTTTTTAAATTGAGTAGTAGTTCTCTATGTATTAGGGAAATGAACTCTGTGTGATGAACTGCAAATATATTTTCCCCCAATTTGTCATCTGTCTTTTGACTTTACTTATGGTGATTTTTACCATGTCAATTTAAATTTTTATAAACTCAAAAATATCGTAACATTTTTAAAACAAAGTTACCTAATGCCAATATTGTTATATATTAAAAAATCAAGGTGAACAACAGATATATATGTTGACAACAACACTAATGAAGTAAAGATCATAAGAGCTAAAGTTTACTGAGCAAGCATGCATGCCAGGCATTATACTTCGGGCTCTATGTGATCATCTGACTGCCTCCTCACAACCCCAAGAAGCAGATACTATTATTAACCCCCATTTTAGGGTTGAAGCTGAAATTTAAAAGGCTAAAGTAACTTGCCCAAGAATACACAGCAAGTAAACAGTGGAAAATTGACATTCATAAAGCTGGAAAAGAAAAAGAAAAGGAAATTAAGATTCAAACCCAGCACTTATATACAAAACAGAAACAGACCCACAGACATAGAAAACAAATTTATGATTATCAAAGGGGAAAGGTGGGGGAGGGATAAATTAGGAGTTTGGGATTAACATATATACACTATTATACACAAAATAGATAGCCAACAAGGACCTACTGTATAGCACAGGGAACTACACTCGATATTGTGTGATAATCTACATGAGAAAAGAATCTGAAAAAAAAAAGATATATATGTATGTATAACTGAATCACTTTGCTGTACACCTGAAACTAACACAACACTGTACATCAACTATACTTCAATTATAAAAAGAAAAAAATATTCAAACCCAGGTAGCCTAACTCTGAAGTCTGAACTCTTTAACCTCTGTACTCTACAGCCTCTCCTTGTGGGTGATGCCCCTTAAAACCTGGCCCTGTTAAACCACGGAGATTAAGCTTGACTCACAAAACTCCCAAAGACTGAAATGAACATATTTTTTCCTTGTTATTCCTACTTTCATTGTCACTTCTTATCCTGGACCTCGTTTAAGAATCAGATGGCTATAGTTCAGCTAGAAGAATTTTAATTGAATTCTGGATGAAAATAAGCACAAATCAACTAAATGGCTCCATTTAATTAGGTACCTGAATGGAGAAGAGGAAAAAGCTTAAACTACACGTTTAAAAAAAGAAACTTGGTTGTTCTTTATAGGCTAAAGTAGTTCAAGAAGAGCAAAGTGGTCTATTGTTTAGAAAATAAAAGACCTAACAGGAAAAATTTAAATTAAAAAAGAACCATGGCAAGGTATTTAAATCATATTGAGTTTTTTCCCCTCACTGTTGTTTTATAACAATTCCTTGGGGATTTTGAAACCTAAACCTTTTTCTTTCTGAAAACATTTCTCTCTGATGCACACACAGAGCCCTGTTGTGTTGGAAGCCAGCATTTTTTAAAGCCTGTCGTAAAGGAACAAAACAATGAACAGCTGCACGAAACTACAAATATTTGATAAGGAAACAAACATAGAATTTAAGACTGCCAATATTTGTGATATCACTTGTAAGTAATAAGTACTGATTTGGACAATTTAAGAAAATTTAAAACCCAAGTTAAGTGTTAAGTATGACATTTGAAAACTGTTAAGCATACAGCTGCTATCCTTTATTGACCACTCACAGTTATCTTCAGAAAATTAAAGTTTTCCTATTACCAAGAGACAAATGTGGACCACCAAGATGAAAGGTTTTTAGTCAAAACCAAAGCTTCCCTGACAGAATCTCGAGACAAAGATCTAACCATCCTGCTGTCCCTTGCTCACATGATCTGTGAAGCCTACCATTTTTAGTTTGTACATGTTTGTTTCCTAGGGAGAACACAGAAGAAATTACTGATTTTTGGTAGTGTAGTGGTATACACTGAAAGAAAACAAAAAGCAAGATTTAAGGGCTAACTGTGGTCATTTTCCCTTGCATTCATTTCAGACCTTCTACTCCTTCCTCTCAGGCTCTATGAAACAACCATAAAAGACCAGAAATAATTCCACATGTGACTAGGCTGCAAAGATGAGCCTCAAAATCTCAGCGAGAGTTAGGGAGGAGAGTAAAGAGGAACCTCCTAATATCTGTGACCTCAAGCTACAAAACTGAATGAATGGCCAATCCTCAACAGCATAATGACAGACATGTTGGGGATCCCTGTCCATTGGGCTTCCCAAATGAGGCTCGCTCTCTTTCTTCAATCTTAGACAAAGTAGTGGTCACTCTCTTCAAAGATCTCTCCTTTAAGAAAATCTATTTCTTGTGCTGGGTGGCCTCAGTGAACTATCTGGTATCTGATTTGACTTCAAAAAGAGGAAATTCAGTTTTGAAGTCTAAAATGAAGATTCGAAATATGTAAGTCCTGGCAAAATAAATGAAAGCAAAAATGAACGAATGGGATCTAGTTAAATTTAAGAGCTTTTGCACAGCAAAGGAAACCAGTGACAAAATGAAAAGACAACCTAATGAATGGGAGAAAATATTTGCAAATGATATGGCTGACAAGGGGTTAATAGCCATACTATACAAACAGCTCATACAGTTCAATAACAAAAAAACCCAATTAAAAAATGGGCAGAAGACCTGAACAGACATTTTCCCAAAGACATACAGATGGCTAAAAGGCACATGAAAAGATGTTCAACAACGTTAATTATCAGGCAAATGCAAATCAAAACAACAATAAGATAACACCTCACACTTGTCAGAATGGCTATCATCAAAAAGTCTATAAATAACAAATGTTGGTGAGGATGTGGAGAAAAGGGACCCCCTCTACAAGGGAACCCCTCTACAAGGGAACCCCCCTGTAAACTCGTGCAGCCACTATGGAAAACAGTATGGAGGTTCCTTATAAAACTAAAATAGAGTTACCATATGATCCAGCCATTCCACTCCTGGGGATATATGCCCCCCAAATTTCAAAACACTAATTCAGAAATATATATGTACCTTAATGTTCACAGCAGCACTATTACATCATAGCCAAGATACGGAAGCAAACTCTATCTATCAGCAGATGAATGAATAAAGAATGTGGTATATACATATATTTGTGTGTGTGTGTGTGTGTGTGTGTGTGTGTGGTATATACAGGACTATTACTGTGCCATAAAAAAGAATGAAATTCTGTTATTTTCAACAATGTGGATGGACCAAGAGAGTATTATGCTTAGTTAAATAAGTCAGACAGAAAAAGACAAATACTATATGTTATCACTTATATGTAAAATCTAAAAAATAAAAGAAATGAATGCACATAGCAAAACAGAAAAAGACTCACAGATATAGAAAACAAACTAGTGGACAGCAGTGAGGAGAGGGAAGTGGGGAGGGGTAAGATAGGAGTATGAGATTAAGAGACACAAAATACTATGTATAAAATAGATAAGCAACAAGGATATATTGTACAGCATAGGGAATTACAGCCATTACTTTGAAATAACTTTTTTTTTTTTTTTTGGCCGCACCATGTGGCATGCGGGATCTTAGTTCCCCCACCAGGATCAAACCCATACACCCTGCAGTGTAAGCATGGAGTCTCAACCACTGGACCACCAGGGAAGTCCTAAAATAACTTTAAATGGAGCATACTCTATAAAAATACTGAATCACTCTGCTGTACACCTGAAACTAATACAATATTGTAAATCAACTATACAGTTTATTTATTTATTTATTTATTTTTGGCTGCGTTGGGTCTTCATTGCCGTGCGCAGGCTTTCTCTAGTTGCAGTGAGCAGGGGCTACTCTTCATTGCGGTGCACGGGCTTCTCATTGCGGTGGCTTCTCTTCTTGCAGAGCACGGGCTTCAGTAGTTGTGGCTCGCGGGCTCTAGACCGCAGGCTCAGTAGCTGTGGCGCACGCGCTTAGTTGCTCCGTGGCATGTAGGATCCTCCCGGACCAGGGATTGAACCCATGTCCCCTGCATCGGTAGGCAGATTCTTAACCACTGCACCACCAGGGAGGTCCTTATACAATTTTTTTAAAATGTTAAGTCCTATGAAATTTATAGTCATTCCTGGTATGTGCAAGTTAAACTAACCCTTAGTACATAATCTGGTACAAATGAAAGTAAGTACTGGTGTTCAATTAATGCAAGGATTTAGAAGGATGCAGCGGGTCCTGTTTCTCCCCCAAGAAGGGATTATTTCTATTGTTTTCATGTATGGCAATTAGACTTCTGAAACCTAAAGTAAACAGGAATGGCAAACGCATGCTACTTTGAAGTTTTCCCAGTGTTTTTCTTCTATAATCTGTTTTACCAACTTCTATTTCTCACAATTACCCCCTGTTTACAGATAAAAGTAACAGTAATAACACTATTTTGTACTTAATAATAATGCTCCCCCACCTACCTCCCTACCAGGGATGGTATGAGGATGAATGGAAGACAGTCTGACAAGCACTTTGAGCTCTTTGGAAGGTACTCCCACAGAAAGCCTTGCTGAGGCTAAATAACACCTTTCATCTAAGGATCTAAAAAGTATCTCACAAAGCCCAGCTCATTAACCCTTCAAAAAAATCACTGTGACATAAACCCAAGCTCAGCATTATTATCCCCATTTAAAAGATAAGAAACAGAGACAGGCTAGGACCACTAACATTGTGATATAAATTTAAGAGTTCCTGGGACCAGGCCTAGAACACAGGCCAGTAGAAGGCCATGTCCACATGGCAGTGTGCATTTGTCTCACAATCTGAATAACAAATCTGTACCAAAGAATGCCAAGTGGGGAAGAAGTCCTATCCTTGGGCTATGCATATGCAATCAGACAGCAAAGGAAGCGTCCACTTGGTTTTGTGGCCAAGAAAGATAAGTAATGTGAAAAAACTATAATCACAGCCCTTGGAAGATTCTAATTGAAAAACAACAAAACAAATAATGGTATATTTCAGAAGCATTCTTCACAAAATTGTACCTCCAGGTACAAAAATGATAAGACTTTAGGTAGTAAACAGAAAGATATGGACAACAGCCTAAAAATATAATAGACTTGAAAACTATCACAGCTCTTCATATGTCATATTGCCAATGTCACTTAGAATTAGGATCACAAGTAAGTTTTTTCCTTTCCCACAGGTAAGTTTTGTTGGTTAAAACTCCCCAAACCTAAAAAAATGATTCTGAGTTTCTGCCAAGGTACCAGGCAATTCAAATTCTCAAGCCTTCCCATACCTTGCATTTTTCTTCTGGCTACGTGCAAGATTACTCTTGAAGAGAGCAAATATGAGAGATGTGAAGAGACAAGAAGGAAAATGGTGATCTAACACATCAGGTCAAAAACACCTTCCATCTACTTGAAACTATTTACACAGGCTGCACTCACATTGATTCTTTCTAAATCGTCACAAAAGAACACAATGGAGCCTATTCACACTAAGGTAAGCCATGCCACTCTACGTATACACAAACATACCCAACTTCACCTGGAAACCAAAGGTAGAAACTTCTTTTCTATTGAAGAGAGAGATCAAAACAGTTCTTAGGGCAAACTAGACTTCAATGCTTTCCTATCAATAACCACATAGCTACTCTCTCCCTCAATTTTTCCACCTTTGAACAGGGACAATACCTTACAAGGATATTCTGCAGTTACAGGAAGATAAATTATCAGATGGAATTTTGAGCTCTATTATTGTCACTCACCAACTATAACATCCAATGCATCATTACATGACAAAAAGCAGCTTCCTTAAAAGAAAAAAAGAAAAGGTCTAGAAGGAACTCTGATAGCTTACAGTCTCTGCAGTCATCAACTGGTTTCACAGGGCTATATTTTTAAAGAATGGAATAGAAACATCTACTTCAGAATAAAAGACAATGTGATTGTTAGGTGGTTACTATCCTAGAGTCATCTCCAAATACAGCCCTAACTCCGCCTGAGATACCACATCTAATCTGAAACCTCAAACTGCAGTGATCAGTGGTGAGAGAGCCAATAATGATAGCTAATAATAGCCAATAAAAATAGGACATAATGTACTTCCAAAAGGCCGAGGGCACCTCAGATCAAGGGAGCAAGTCAAGGCCAGTCTGTGGGAGGAGTAATTCTTATCATCAATTACCTCTAAAAGGAAAGAGCAAGAAGAATGTAATCAGTGTATCAGCTATGATTTTTCAACCTATCAGCACATCACTCCTGCTTTGGGCATCTCCATTAAAACAGTACCAAAAAGCTCGCATGTCACCAGAGCCTAAGTCTGCCCACTGACTGCAGTGGCATAGGAACATTATCAAGCCGCTCACACAGAATGGGAACGTGAACTTCCCTCTTTGATTCTGCTCTCCCAAACCACCTGCCTCTCTCAGCTGCAGAGAGCACAAGGAATGTTATAGGCCCGACCTGAAGAGGCGCCAGGCAGAAGCCAAACAGCCAGGGAATGAAGGCTTTAACACCTCCTTCAAACAATCACGCAGGGTTGCACTTTTGGATGTTTGCCCTGAGCCTCACTGCTGACGTGAGGATTATCAAGTTTAAGGCTCTGCTGGTAAGGTCAAATGACCTATTAGAGAGTGAATTAAAACTGCTATATACAAACAGGATGCCAGGCAGTTCTGCTGAGCACCTCAATACTCAAAATGCCAAAGGACTTCCCCTCCCTGCAGAGTCTTTCAGTTTTAAAAAGTAGCAATAAAAAAATGTGGGTGGAAGTAGGAGACAGGAGAGAAGAGGCTGTGCTGACATGGCTGAAGAACCCAGACCTCATCTCAGCACACAGCAGCACGCTCTGCTGGTTTCCACAGCAGCAGGTAGAATTAGCATCAGAGATGGGCTGCTGGGAGTTGAGTTTGCTGCAAAATTTCTTCCAGAAAAAGCCCTGCCTTCAGGCATGGATATTACTGCTTCACTAGGGAAAAACTGCCCCAGGTGGCTGCTGGCTAGCAGGGTCTCTTCAATGCCCTAAGCCTGTGACCACCAACCCTAGGGGCAGATGCCCTTTCAGAACTAATCTAGATAATGTTTCTGCAGATAAATTCTTTCCCTCAGAAGGAGACTGCTTGATGCTCATTCAAATCTGTTACCACTCTTACTTTCAGTTTGGTCATCTTCCCTCAGGGATTACTCATAATTGTCCCTCAAACAATAGCAACAGGAGGTAAGTGTTTGATCTCTGTATTATATATGAGACAGGAAGTGCAAGTCAGCAAAAAGGAGCAGAGATGATTTCTGCTCAGCCTGGGGGTCGCTAGGCAAATGGCTTTAGGGAGGCAGGGCACAAAGAGGCTGACTAGTGTGCCAAGTGACAAATTCAGAACAAGAACAGTGAGAAAAGAGGAAAGGTCATCAGGTGCAGCCACCTCCACTCCAACTTTTCCAACAGGAGAACAGCAACAAGAAAAGTTAAAGAGCAAATCAGATGTCCCTTGGCAACATCAGGCACCGGCAAGAGCATATATACATATAAATAAGAGCTGTCCAAAAAATAGCTGTTTGAAATGCTTCCTTGTAAGGTGAGAGAGAGGTTGCCACATGTTATCTTAGATTTTCAACTAAGTCATCTCATCTTATTAGACAACGAGACGTGAAATATTTATTTTGTCCTCTTTCAGGACCACAGGAAACCTGCCTTCAGTAGCACCACTGGAACATTATCTATTATGACACACACTTACTTACTTGCCTGTAATCCAGCCCAGATGACCTCCTTCCCCTCTGCAAAGGTGTGGGCTAAATGTCAGACAAAAGGCCCTGGAAGAGGGATAGGGTTATCATCCCCACACACACCACAGGAGTTGCAAGACCTCTACAATTTAACAAACTGGTATCAATGTTTTAACCTACAACTGAGAGTGCAAACTTTGAACTGGAATTCTGGTTTACTTACATCTTGTTTTTCTACTTTTATTTTGTAATAATAATGTTCATCTATGAGCATTAGTTCTAAAACTGTTTCACCATTGAGATATGGGAAAGAGGACATGATTTCTTAAGAAATTGTCACAGCTTCATCACATGGTGAAGTTCACTCTCACTTCTTTTCTCTTTCCACAATGTCCTCTAACATTTGGAATAACACTTAGACATTGCTGGCACCAAGCCACCTAATCTAATATGGTTTCATTTGGCCTGGTCTCTAAACAATAGGCTGTCTCAAAGAATACAGTGCCCTGTCACCATCTCTAGGTGCAGATTTATATTTGGTTACTGGTGTGTTTACACTGTAGCTAAAAAACCACAATGGAATATATACATACAATGGAATATTACTCAGTCTTAAAAAGAAACTAAATCCTGATACATGCTACAATGTGTATGAAACTTGGAAACATTATATAACTGAAATAAGCCAGAATCAAGGTAAATACTGTATAATTCCACTTATATGTGGTACCTATAGAGCCAAATTCATAGAGACAGAAAGTAGAATTATGGTTGCCAAGGGCGGAGGGGAGGGGAGAATGAAGAGTTACTGTTTAATGGGTACACAGTTTCAATTTGGGATGGTGAAAAAGTTCTGGAGATGGATGGTGGTGATGGTTATACAACAATGTGAACGTGCTTATTAATGACACTGAATTATACACTTAAAGTGGTTAGAATGGTAAATCTATGTCACGTATATTTTACCACAACTTAAAAAAAAAAACAGACTGAAGTGAACCATAATCCAACTCCCTTCAGTTGTGAACTACACCCAAAATGATACACTAGACTCCTACAAATGAATATATAAAAGAAATAAATATTCCCCACAATAGTAACAGGCATCTTGTCAAAAGAGTTCATAGGAATGGGATCAGAGGGACCAAACAATCGAATATTTATCCCCATCCCCCACAAATGCACCAAGCACATAGCTTAGTGTTTTATCTTCAGCAGGTATTCAATAAAATACTTTTCATCCTGATAAAAACCAGAAATGATTTGAAGAAAAGTAATTTTAATCTCATAATTCTTTTTTACTCTTATTGTCTTTGCCTATTTCTTGTCTTTGTGTTAGGTTAGACTTTCCAAACCCATCATTCCCTGCCTGAGCAAAGACAAGGCATGAAGTATCCCAGTACCACTGCAAAGATGAATAACCAATAAACATAAATTCAAAAGAGAGTGAAGGGAGAAAAAAAAACATCTTGTATGAACAGAGCAACAGACCAGGGAGGGTGCATCTTTCTAGAACAGATGTTGGCTCTATCAAAAATCAGCCAACTGTTCATTTTCCAGTTTCATTTTAACGATGGTTGTGCCTCACTGACAGTCATATCTTTAGTTGCTCTCATCAGTGTTTTAAGATTTCACTTTCCAGGCAAAGTGACACATAAAACAAATTCAGAGGATAAGTTTTGGTGAAATACTGCTTGGATGTGAATCTTCCCCTGCCCCCAACCCAATAATCTAAAACAAGATAGTACCAAACCAAACTGAAGCATTTCAAACTGCACTTTTCCTTATATATCTGATGCTCTAAGAAATTGCTCAATCACCTGTCAGAAGTCTTTCAGATTTTTAACACTTAATACGTTATTTCTATTACTAGCAAAATATGAAAAGCCCCTAATGATTTCCTGCATCTCCCATTTGCTCAAGTTTTGTTTTGTAATCATCAAGAATGGAGGCAGACTGTGAAAGTGGAAAAGGGGGGAAATGTACTGGACTGCCTTCTGTTTTCATAGAAAACCTTATAATACTTGTTATTTCTTTAAACCATGCATATGTATAACTTTTGTCTTTAAAAGAATGTAAGTTTCCTGATGGCAGGGACCATGAGAGTCTTGTTCTATTAAAAACCCCAGTGCTCCCCCTGAAGTAGCTGTTCAAAAAGTATTTGTTGGGGGCTTCCCTGGTGGCGCAGTGGTTGAGAGTCCGCCTGCCGATGCAGGGGACACGGGTTTGTGCCCCGGTCCAGGAAGATCCCACATGCCGTGGGGCGGCTAGGCCCGTGAGCCATGGCGTCCAGAGTCTGTCCTCCGCAACGGGAGAGGCCACAACAGTGAGAGGCCCGCGTACCAGAAAAAAAAAAAAAGTATTTGTTGGGGCTGCCCTGGTGGTGCAGTGGTTGAGAGTCTGCATGCCGATGCAGGGGACGCGGGTTCGTGCCCCGGTCTGGGAGGATCCCATGTGCCGCGGAGCGGCTGGGCCCGTGAGCCATGGCCGATGAGCCTGCGCGTCCGGAGCCTGTGCTCCTCAGCGGGAGAGGCCACAGCAGTGAGAGGCCCGCGTAGCGCAAGAGAAAAAAAAAAAAAGTATTTGTTATTCAAGTAACTGAAGTCACCGTTCTTGAAGCTCTAAATGGCTCCTCATAAGGCACAGCATTAAGATCACAATGCTTGTGATGCCTCCAGGGACTGCAGGCAGGGTCTGGTCCCTGAAACACTCCTCTCCCTGACTCTTCCTCTAGTGCCTCTTTCAGGTGCTCACATGCACATTGTTCCTTCCTGCCTCAGGAAATTTGCACATGCTGTTCCTTCTACCTAAAAAAGCTCTTCGCCACCATCACGTAGTTCTCTCCCGTAAGTCGGTAGACTTCAGCTCAAATGTCACTTCCTCCAGGAGATCCTCCCTGTCTCCCGTCCCCCTCTCTTCACCAGCCTGATGGGGCCACGGTAGGCCTATCCCAGTATCCCCAAGGACCTTGTAGGTTATGTTAAGGCATTTACTCTTCTATCTAGAAGAGAACAGGGAGCCAGCAAAGTGTTGCCAGCCAGGAAAGATAATATCCAATATGCTGGTAGGTCTGGGGTTCAGAGAATTATGAACAGCAGCAAGCAGCTTACTTGGGACACAGATGACCTTTGCTCAACAAACAGTGGCCTCATCCTACCTCCCCAGGATACCTCCAGTAATTCGCTATGGTAGTGTTTTCCAGAATGGGGCATGACTATCACTGGGGGCTCTAGGGATAATTTTATTGGCATATAACTAAATACTTTTCTAAGATTAACATATTTGTTTCAATGGGGATTCAAATATAAAACTTGCATTCTAAACCCATGGGAAAAAAAAAAAAGAATGGAGACAGAGCCATATTTTATCACTAACAGAGCAAAGCAAGAGTGGGCCGTATTTTGGCAAGATGTCTTGTCACAGGTTCCTTTCTAAATGCCACATTTTTCTGCTACTCATGCTAATTTTATTTATTTATTTATTTTAAATTTTATTTATTTTTATTTATCTTTGGCTGCATTGGGTCTTCGCTGCTGCACACGGGCTTTCTCTAGTTGTGGCAAGCAGGGGCTACTCTTCGTTGAGGTGCATGGGCTTCTCATTGCTACAGCTTCTCTTGTTGCAGAGCACGGGCTCCAGGCACGTGGGCTTCAGTAATTGTGACTCGCGGGCTCTAGAGCACAAGCTCAGTAGTTGTGGTGCACAGGCTTAGCTGCTCCACGGCATGTGGGATCTTTCAGGACCAGGGCTTGAACCCGTGTCCCTTGCATTGGCAGGCGGATTCTTAACCACTGCACCACCAGGGAAGCCCTATTCATGCTAATTTTAAAATTAACACAGGTTTACTTACAAGTTCACTGGTCTTTAGTTTTCATTCAATACTTTTTATTAATACATTCGGTAATAAGGCATAAATGAAAATGCAAAATAAATCACTGTTCATGTTTAAAGTTAATTAGTGCACACCACAGAGAAACAAAATTATTTTTGGATGTATTTTGAAATAAAAGGAATTTAAATGTAAATTCAAGCTCATTATTATTCCTATCAGCTGAACCTTGCTGATGTGAAGTAATAAAGTTGCAGTCAAATTTAACTGAAAAATGAACTTCACTTATTAATGGAGGGTTGTGAGTATGAGTTACAGGTTTATTTGACTTGGGGCTCTCTTTTCTTGAATTTAGTAAACTAATTTTTAAAAAGAAACATTTGCTAGAAAAGAGTTAAGTAAATGAAAATTCAATAGGACTGACTGCTGCTAACTAAATATTTATGACATAAATATCTTGAAGGTCTATTAAATACAAGCATCATATCTAATCATAAAGCAGAAAGGGCACTGGGTGAAATTAAAAAATTGAACTAAACACTAACCTTTAAGACAGTGGTCAGCAAACATTTTCCATAAGGGGTCAGGTGGTCATACGTTGTTCGTCACAACTACTTAACTTTGGTACTGTGGCACAAAAGCAATCAGTGCATAAACAAATGAGGACAACTGTGTTCCAATAAAATTTTATTTAGAGACCCTCATATTTGAATTGCATATAATTTTTACATGTCATAAATTATTCTTCTTTTAATTTTTTTCAACCATTAAAAAAATATAAACACCATTCGTAGTTTGAGGGCCATACAAAACAGGGGACAGGCCAAATTTGGTCCTTAGACCATAGCTTACAGGACCCTGCTCTGAGAGTTACAATTTCAAGTAAGAGGCAAAAAATATCCCCTTTGTCAATCAAAATCTTTTTCTTTTCTTCTGCCAAAGGAAGATTCTATGGAAATTTATAGATTTCTGATTTCTACGGAAAAAAGTTTTAGTTAGCCAATCCAGAAAAAGCTTCCTGAATGCTTGCCAGGCACAAAAGACATTGCTAAGCGCTGAGAGGCATGTGAATGGTGTCTGCACAAAGTAAGGAGAGGAGGGAAGGCACTGAGAGGTGAAAGCATGCCATAGACTGGGATGGTCCTTACCATTATGGAGGAGGTAACACCTGTACTGGACTTTGAAGAATGAGTAGGATTTGGATAGAACAAGATTGCAGTAAAAGAAAAATAGAGAGATAAGGACAAAACTTTAGGAAGTAGTCATACAAGGCAGTGAATTAAAAAAAAAGTAGAACCAGAAAAAGGAAAAAACTGCCACTGAAGCCAAGAGAAGAGAACATTTGAAAGAGAAAAGGGCTTAAAACTCTCAATGTGGTTACTGGGAAAAAATTAAAGTAGGTTAAGGCACTAGACAAAAGGGGGCTACTGGTGCCTTTTTACAGTGCGGTTTCAGTGTAATGACAGAGCTGACAGATAGGTTTCATGGAATTAAATGGAATAGTTTGAAAAGGATGTTGGTGGGAGGAATGGCTTTAAAGAGAAATGGACTCTATTTTCTTAAATAAAACAAAACAAAAAACATTCTAGTGAAAGATGCAGCTACCTTATTAGTAGCTTGCTCAATATGAAACATCCTAATCAGGAAGTTGTTCCTTACCTTAAATTCTTATACCCCTTGAAATCAAATGGGCCAAATTTTGTAGTAAGATCAGGAATTAACAGAAGTTACATCTATCCTAAACGCTGGAACAAAACATAGGCAAGACTTCAACAAACTTTTCTGGAAGATGGTTATTAAAAAAAAAAACCACAACCATAACAAATGGTTAGTGTTCTATTCCCCTCCCAAGAGCATGTCTGTCTTCCATCTTCTTTTATTTTTTGTAATTTTTTACAATGATGTAGTTTCAGTCTTTCAGAAAAGTTACAAAAATAGTAAAGAGAATTCCTGGATACCTTTTTCCCTTCTTTCTTTTTTTTTATAACCTACGTTAAGAAAAGCATTCTTTCACTGATTTCCTGTGTTTTGTTCTTTGTAATGTGGATACTGCCAACAAACTCTAGACATTCATTTTAAAAAGTGCTGGGGCCTTTTTAAAGTAGTTTAGTTCATGTCGTCCATGATTCACTCACAAGTTGTAGGAAAGAAAAGTGCAATATAGGCTCACTCAACATAACTGTTTGGAATTCATTTGGCTTCTTAATCTGTAGGTTGATGTCTTTCATCAGCTCTGGCCCATTCTCTCTTTCCTCTCCTTCTGGGACTCCAATTAAATGTATATTAGATCTTCTCACTCTATCCTATATGTCTCTTTTTCTCTCATCTGTAATTTTTACCTTCCCCCTCTGCCCATGCAACATGCTGGATAATTTCTTGTGACAATTTCCACTTCACTACTTCCCTCTGCAGCTCTATCTAATTTGCTAACTTCCTGCTAAACCCCATCCACTGAGCTCTTAAGTTCAGTTATTGCATTTTTACAGTTCTAGCATTTCTACTTGGTTCTTTTCAAAACTGCTACATCACTTTTTCTTTGCAATAGTTCCCAATTACCTGATAAAAAAGTTGTTTTAGCCTAAGTCTGATAATTCTAGTATTTCATGTCTTTATGAGTTCTGGATGTCTGTTTGCTTATGGTGAGTGGTTTCCTCATATGCCTAGTTATCTTTGTGTATTGGCTGTTTTGGGGGCAAAAGTTCCTTGGAAGAATACTTTTAGGCAGAGGGTGATAGAACTTTCTTCCAGAAAGGATTTTTCTTTACTATTGCCAAGTACCTGGGAGCACTACCAGTCCAGAGGCTCTTTCATCCAAGTTCAAGACTCCAAGGTCTGTTTTCTCCTTTTAGAACCCTAACAGTTAATTTTTGCACTGCCTGAGGATCCTCTTTGTCAGATTTTCCCCTCATATTTTCTATCTCTCCACTTTGCCAGAGATTTCCTTAGCTTTATCTTCCAATCCTTAATTAATATATACATATGTGAGTATATATGTTATTTCTATGAACTCTCTTCTCACAGAAGCCTTTTCCACAACATCTTGCTTTTATTTTCCAAGTGAAATTCTCTAGAAAGTTGTACATTTGCTCCTCTAACAAGCTGCCTATTTTACATGATTGTCAAGAATGATGTGATTGCTTCCAATGCTGTGGATAAAAGCTCTTACAAAATATTAGTATGCCCAAGTGAAGTTAATAAATGTCAACAGTGTATAAGCATAAATAGCTTAAATAGAAAGTGACACCTGCTTAGTGATTTTACTTAAATTAAAATTTCAGGAATTCCCTGGCAGTCCAATGGTTGGGACTCGGCACTTTCACTGCTGGGGCCCAGGTTCAATCCCCTGATCAGGGAACTAAGATCCCGCAAGCCATGCAATGCGGCCAAAAAAAAAAAAATTTCAAGTCATAGAAATATCAAGTAGTAAAAATGACACCATAGCTACGGTGGTAATGAGACATAGCAACTTTTTTCTACATTCAATTTGCTGTTATTCATAGTGATATAATAGTGCAATGGAACATTTAGTGATAGATTTTTCAAGGAAAGGCTTTCTGCGAAAGGTGAGTTTTGAAAAAAAAAATTCTAAAGAAGAGCCATGTGACTAAGAAGTAATTTTCAAGAACAGTATGTAACGTGGCTTAATACTGAATTGGATAATAAAAAACACAATATTTTCTTCCTTAGAAATAATATACTTTCTAAATGCTAGTCTTCCTCTGTAGTCATTAATATCTTTTTTTAAAAAATTACTACCGAGTTCTCAATCTAATCTCTCTTCCCTTGAAAAAATAAATTCATCTTTTCAATATTCTTCTAATACTCTGAAACAAGTAATCATTGAAAACAAGCCTCTTCACTAAGAGTATTTAAGAACTTAATTGTGCCTTTGTTACCTTAGGACAAATTGACCACAGAGTTGGCCAGGGAAGGACATGTGAGGCACATTCTGCTTCTTGACCTTGGTAGTAGTTACAGTGTTCACTTTATGATTATTTGTTTAAAAGTACACATATGTTTTATGAACTTTTACCAAAGAGAATAAATAGTATGTATTTTTAAACAGCTTCCTTTATAGAAACTTCTCTAAGTAAAGAAAACTAAATAAAGCTCTCATTTAAATGCATTCATTCTAACTGTCCTTTTAAAGAACTTTAAGAGGCAGCAATGGAGCAAAGCAAAAATGAATGAAATACTTGAGTTACTCTCATTTACATCTTTCAAGAAAAGTCTCAATGTACCTAGCTAGATTTAAAACATATTTTCAGATAAAGTACTATTAAATATTAATATAGTTAAATACTGCCAATTCCCTCTTTCTCTAAATTTAAATATTCTTATATATAAAAAAAAATTCATCTCTTTTTTTACTTGCTTTATATGTTCCAGGATTTTTTTTAGCATCTTTATTGCAGTATAATTGCTTTACAATGTTGTGTTAATTTCTACTGTGTAACAAAGTGAATCAGCTATGCATATACATATATCCCCATATTCCCTCCCTCTTGCGTCTCCCCCCCACCCTCCTTATCCCACCCCTCTAGGTGGTCACAAAGCACCGAGATGATCTCCCAGTGCTATGTGACTGCTTTCCACTAGCTATCTATTTTACATTTGGTAGTGTATATATGTCCATGCCACTCTCTCACTTCGTCCAGCTTACCCTTCCCCCTCCCCGTGTCCTCAAGTCCATTCTCTATGTCTGCGTCTTTATTCCTGTCCTGCCCCTAGGTTCTTCAGAACCTTTTTTTTTTTTTAGATTCCATATATATGTGTTAGCATACAGTATTTGTTTTTCTCTTTCTGACTTACTTCACTCTGTATGACAGACTCTAGGTCCATCCACCTCACTACAAATAACTCAATTTCACTTCTTTTTATGGCTGAGTAATATTCCATTGTATATATGTGCCACATCTTCTTTATCCATTCATCTGTTGATGGACACTTAGGCTGCTTCCATGTCCTGACTATTGTAAATAGAGCTGCAATGAACATTGTGGTACATGACTCTTTTTGAATTATGGTTTTCTCAGGGTATATGCCCAGTAGTGGGATTGCTGGGTCGTATGGTAGTTCTATTTCTAGTTTTTTAAGGAACCTCCATACTGCTCTCCATAGTGGCTGTATAAATTTACATTCCCACCAACAGTGCAAGAGGGTTCCCTTTTCTCCACACCCTCTCCAGCATTTATTGTTTGTAGATTTTTTGATGATGGCCATTCTGACTGGTGTGAGGTGATACCTCATTGTAGTTTTGACTTGCATTTCTCTAATGATTAGTGATGTTGAGCATCCTTTCATGTGTTTGTTGGCAATCTGTATATCTTCTTTGGAGAAATGTCTATTTAGGTCTTCTGCCCATCTTTGGATTGGATTGTTTGTTTTTTTGATATTGAGCTGTAAGAGCTGCTTATAAATTTTGGAGATTAATCCTTTGTCAGTTGGTTCATTTGCAAATATTTTCTCCCATTCTGAGGGTTGTCTTTTTGTCTTGTTTATGGTTTCCTTTGCTGTGCAAAAGCTTTTAAGTTTCATTATGTCCCATTTGTTTATTTTTGTTTTTATTTCCATTTCTCTAGGAGTTGGGTCAAAAAGGATCTTGCTGTTATTTATGTCAAAGAGCGTTCTTCCTACGTTTTCCTCTAAGAGTTTTATAGTTTCTGGCCTTACATTTAGGTCTTTAATCCATTTTGAGTTTATTTTTATGTATGGTGTTAGGGAGTGTTCTAATTTCATTCTTCTACATGAAGCTGTCCAGTCTTCCCAGCATCACTTTGTTCCAGGACTTTTAAGTATCTAAAGAAATGGCACTTTCACAGTGTCCTTTGATTTTGGACCCATAGTACTGTCTATTCCTTCCCAAATATATTATTGTGCCTTTATTTATACCAAATCATCTCTGGTGAGTACAACCTAGGGCTCTAATGTCTCCTCTTCACTTTGCAGTTAGAAGCTATGCTTTTAAACAGTTACTACTGGACCCCTATTCAATCTGCTGAGAGCACAGTCTTGGAATACTGATTCGATTGCATAAGACCATTTCATTAAGTCCCCCAAACAGACTGCCATTAAGACCACTTCTCTCTCCAGAAACTGGCAGTTAATGACCATTCTACTTTTAGCTAGCGAGGGAGCAGTTATTTCCTGCATTACATCTTTAGATCAGCATGATTTCTCCATTTACAAGTTTATCACTGCATTATAGACAAACAAACTACATCTTTGCTCCTATCTGTTAGATGAGAAATGGAAACCCTCTGACAGGACACTATCCTATTAATTTGGCCTAGGTCTTCTTCACTTGTATATCCTCCTTTCAGAGCTATCTGTCAGTCTTCCATAAAAAAATGTTACTACTAAATACATTCCTTTTCTGGTTTGAAAAACACGCGGAATGATTCTTTAGTTGTCAGTTCTTCTTTCAAAGTCTTTCTTAGGGTAAGAAAATTCTTATTTTAACTAGGGATAACCAGATACTAGTCTATAATAGCTGCAACAACTCTCAAAAGAGCTATACAAAAGAAAAATGTGGCTTCTACCTCCAAGAGTCGGAGTTTTTTTTTTCTTATTAAGGCATCCGAAACACATAATACTACACCAAGCCAAAAGGACCAATTCTCTTCATGGAGTAGAATAGCAATTGGCTGTTACTCATTAAATTCTTACAGCAATGAGCAATGACTTGCATTCTCGTTTTGTTTCTCTTTGAATAGCAGATGAAGTTGATTTTTTTCCAAGGCTGCTTCCCATCACCAGCATTCCTGATCCTTGACCTATGTAGCTGTTAATATGCTGTACACATATGCAGTTAACCTTTCTGTTTATTCCAAGTCAGTTCCTACCTTGTTAATGAAGTGATTTTTTTCCCTTTCTAAACATAATAATTATATCTGGTACAAAAACTATGTATAATCCATCAGTTAAAAAAATTTTTTTTTTGCAAGGGATTCAGGGGCCATGGGTTCTAATGTTCTAGTTGAGAAAGACTTGTCTTGTAATTCCAAAAAGTGGGCTGCTATAGCTACTTCATAAATACAGTTATTACTGCTTGTGTGTTTGGGGGGCTAGTTGTTGGATGCCACATTTTATCTTTATTCTCAAAGAAAAGTTAATTCCTTTGATTAAATGTAAGTGAAAGATTATATTTTGTGGAACTAATGATTAAAAAGTAATATACTGGGGGGACTTCCCTGGTGGCACAGTGGTTAAGAATCTACCTGCCAATGCAGGGGACACGGGTTTGAGCCCTGGTCTGGGAAGATCCCACATGCTGCAGAGCAACTAAGCCTGTGTGCCACGACTACTGAGGCTGTGCTCTAGAGCCCACGTGTCACAACTACTGAAGCCCACACGCCTAGAGCCCGTGCTGCACAAAAAGAGAGGCCGCTGCAATGAGAAGCCCATGCACCACAATGAAACCCAATGCAGCCAAAAATAAATAAATAAGTTTACAAAAAAAAGTAATATATTGGAAATTCTATCAAAAGATACTTTTTTACAACTACCTGTGCTCAAAGGTACTTCCCCTCCATTTCATAATTTGTCCCCATCATTTTATATGGTAATTACCTATTAACCAGCTGTATCTCTCAAAGACAGGAAGCTCGTGGAAGGTAAGGACTGTATCATAATGACTTTTATCTATAGGGCACATAGTCTGACAGATGGTATACAGTCAATAAGTATTTCTGTTGGTGTTAGTATTATATTCAACTCAAAAGTCTAATTCTTAATTAGCCAGTTTTAGACTAACTGGCACACCCATTGCCTCAACATTTATGTCTAGTCAGATAT
Source organism: Phocoena phocoena (assembly GCF_963924675.1). Taxonomy (NCBI): domain Eukaryota; kingdom Metazoa; phylum Chordata; class Mammalia; order Artiodactyla; family Phocoenidae; genus Phocoena; species Phocoena phocoena. The sequence continues at coordinate 60,511,684 of NC_089234.1, read as the reverse complement.
TTTCACAATTCAGATAGGCCCAGTTTCAATCTACTGATTTCTACCTAAACACTGAGCATCTTTATGGAAAAGAGTAGAGACATTGCTAACTTGTGAGCTTTGGATCTTTTTGTTCTGATTCAGACTCTGCTACTATCTAGCGTTAACCTTTGGCAAAACATTTTAACCATATTGGATCTCACACCCTTAGAGAGTAAAATGAGGAACTGGATTAAATAGTTTCCAAGTACCTAGCTGGGCCCAGCTCTAAAATTCCAATTAGGCCTTAACAGTAAGGGTACAACTACTATAGCAAGCTTTTGTCAACACTAGAGGGAGCTACAGCCGTGTCATCACTGGGGTGGGTTAGGAAGATTTCCAAGCCAAGCATCTTTAAATGGAAAACTGACTTTCCAGAATGAGAGAAATTAAATATTCAATGAGAGATCCATACTGTTCATACAGCAACTTCTCAGGCTCCCTGCTGTTACCTCCCTCTTACAGATGTTAAAGCACCTCACACTCCACTTGCATCAACATACCTTTTGGGCTTTAATTCTAATTTCAAAGGAACCAAGTTGGCTTGAGTCATTCCAACAGATTTCTTTCCCCATCCGCCTAGTTTTTTTCTTAATCAAATTAACAATAACAAAAAAGTAAAGTAATTAATGCTATTATTTAAAAAGCCCCAGGAAATGAGCTAGAGGAGGAGAAAGATTCATACAATGAAGCTGTGGCCTGGGAAAATAAGTAAACTGCAACTGAATTCATAAGCAGCTTGACACTCAAACCAAATCTACAATAGCTACTTTGAAGACAAGAAAATTACTCAAAGAGAGAAAAGGTATCAAGTAAAAGAAGGAATCCACAAAGCCCTGCAAAGCCCCTTCCCCACAAGGCAGGAATGCCTGCCTAAGTGAATGCTGTCATTGCTCTGTTGGGCTCGCAGTGAGGAGCTTGCAGCTGCTGAAGAGTGATGTCATTAATTATACGCAATGAGGTCATATTAGGCATTGGGCAACAAAACTGTCAAGTGATAAGATAAGGGAATGGAGGAAGGAAGGAAGGAAAAAGAAAAAACATTTTTAAAGCTAGAGCTTATTCTGAAGTTATTATATACATACTCTCCCTCCCAGCTCCAAAAAACACCCATGGCCTTGAAAATGTATGACCTACATCATTATAGAACAAGTAAAATGAAGAATCAAAAACCTCTCTTTTGATATCAACTTATGTTTCTCTCTGCACAGAGGCACAATGGTATGTTAACCTGATAGAGAGAGCATAAACTGTGGATGTTACAGAACGTGGTCTGTGGTAGAAAGATAAATGCAATCCTAAAGAACCCCTTTTATTTGAATTTCATAGGTTAATTTAACGCTCAGAAGCAAATCCTCAACAGTCAGAAATGGACCACCGAGCTTTTAGTACATGGGCTGTTCCTGAGTAAAAATAGATTATACAGGAACTTTGGAGAGCGACTTTGTGGGTGAAGAGAAAAATCTACTAGAACAAGACAAACTATTCTTTTTCACTTAAAAAAATGCACACTCAGTCCTCCAGAGGTAAAATACAGAGCAAGACTCACAAGGTTAAAATCAACTTATTCCTATGGATCCAAATAGTCACTATACTTGTTTCTTAAATCATCAGTTTCAAGTACTCTAAGAGATACCAACAGCCTTTTAACAAGTCAAAAAAGATTTCTCTTTTAGGACAATGAAAAACAATTTTAACAGTCCTTTCAATCAATAATCCTCATGGGAAATATGAGAAAAATATACTTTACTGTTAAAAGGAGAACCACTTATTGTCCTCCCTTATTTTAGGACACATGCCAAAGGTTTCCAATTCACTCTGCTTCATACTGACCTTCAAAATGTTCCGGCCATCAAATGATTCTCTTTCCTTGAAGACATATTTGCTATCTGTTGTGTAGAGGTTGTACCTGCCTTCAGCTGTAAATATTCCAAAGACAATGTTAGAAGAGAAGCTTGGGTTATGTATCTGTTTTCTCTTGGACTTCTACAGGGACAACTAGCAAGATCTTCATGTACTACCTGGAAAGTGACATAATATGGAGGGAAATACATCAGGCTATGAGTCAAGAGACCCAGCATCTAGTCTCAGCTCTGTCATCAACTGATATATATTTATTCATTGAACACTGTCCAAGTACTCACTGTATATAAACTACATAACTAACCATATTCTTAGGCAGTTTATGTCTCCTCTATGGACCTCAGTTCCTCATTTACAAAGTTAGAGGTTAAGACAAGGTGATTTCCAAAGGTTCCTTGTAGTCTAAAACCCCAAGATTTTATATAAGCTGCATGCATTTCTAAATACATAAAAATATACAGAAGTTCACACATTAACTAGTCAAAAATGCTGGCAACTATGCTTTGGGTTGATTTAAGGACTCTCCCCCCAATGAGAAAAACCTCTTCAGTTGCAGTCAAAGGTATCCTGACATTCTACACAGAAATTTGCAAATCTATGACCTTAGCCTCATCAAAGCTGTATTCTAACTCCTCGCATTAATTTAGCTTGCTTATCCCAAAAGATGTCCTTCAAATGCAGCAGAAAAAAGGATATCAAAGGAAAGGGATAACTGGCAAGTAAAAGCAAAACAATGTATTCTATAGCCTTTTCAAGAGAAAAACACAAGACAGAGAAGAATCCAGAGTATATAAAATTCAAAGCATCTTCAAAAATTATTTATCAGAATATTTTCTGAAATATCAACCCTTTCCTGCCCATCAACAGACACTCAAAAATATTTGTGGGCTTCCCTGGTGGCGCAGTGGTTGAGAGTCCGCCTGCCGATGCAGGGGACGCAGGTTCGTGCCCCGGTCCGGGAAGATCCCACATGCCGCGGGGCGGCTGGGCCCGTGAGCCATGGCCGCTGAGCCTGCGCGTCCGGAGCCCGTGCTCCGCAACGGGAGAGGCCACAGCAGTGAGAGGCCCGCGTACCGCAAAAGAAAAAAAAAAATTTGTATTTCTACTTCCGAGTATATTCTTTTATTGTATGGAGATTCTTTTATTGTATGGAGCTTCTTTTATTGTATGGAGATTACTACGTCAGAACTGATAAAATACATCCAAAGTGCTAACTCCATGAACATAATATATTTTAGCTAGCCCACTGGAATTATACCTGGGTACCTACAGGACAATTTTTCCAATGAGAACTATTCTCTTAATCCAAGATCCCAATCCCATGCATATTTCACAACTTAAAAATAGGTTCCTTGTTAAAAGGAGATGTGAAAATTTAAAGTAAATTCATACTAAGTAAATGTCAATAAAAAAGCAGTAATGAAATCTGAAGATTAAAATGTTTAATGACAGGTGCAAAATCTGTAAGTAGCACTAGCCATAAGGGGAATGTAAATCAAAGTCACAATGAGATACCACTTCACACCCCAAATGATGGCAATAATAAAAAAGTAATAACAAGTGCAGATAAAGATGTAGAGAAATTGAGACCCTCATATACTGTCGTCCCCCCTTATTCATGGTCTTGCTTTCCATGGTTTCAGTTACCCATGGTCAACCGAGGTCCAAAAATATTAAATAGAAAATTCCAGAAATAAACAATTCCTAAGTTTTGAATTGTGCACCATTCTGAGTAGCGTGATCTGTCCCACCCAGAAAGTGTCATCCCTTTGTCCAGCGTATCCCACCCTCTCTGTTATCCGACTGACTGTCAAGGTATTGCAGTGCTTGTAATCAAGTCACCCTTATTTTACTTAATAATGGCCCCAAAGGCAAGAATAACGATGCCAGCAATTCGGATATGCCAAAGAAAAGCCATAAAGCGCTTCCTTTAAGTGAAATGGTGAAAGTTCTTGACTTAATAAGGAAAGAAAAAGATCATATGCTGAGGTTTGCTAATATCTACATTAAGAACAAATCTTCTATCCGTGAAATTAGGAAGAAGGAAAAAGAGATTCATACTAGTTTTGCTGTCACACCTCAAAAACTGCAAAAGTTACAGTCACAGTGCATGGTAAGTGCTTAGTGAAAATGGAAAAGGCACTACATTTGTACAATAAAAAATTCTGAGAGAGACAGACAGCACTCACATACTTTTAATTACAGTATATCGTTTAATTCTTCTATTTTATTATTAGTTGTTAATCTCTTACTGCACCTAATTTATAAATTAAACTTTATCATAGGTATGTATGCATAGGAAAAATACAGAATGTGGTATGTAGTTTCAGGCATCCACTGGGGATCTTGGAACGTATCTCCCGCGGATAAGGGGGAACTACTGTACTGCTTGTGGGAATGTAAAATGGTGCAGCCACTCTGGAAAACAGTTTGGCAGTTCCTCAGAAAGTTAAACATACTGATATCATGATGCAGCAATTTCACACTTAAGTATATACCTAATAGAAATGAAAACATACGCCCACACAAAAACACATACATAAATGTTCACAGCAGCATTATTCATAATAGCCAAAAAGTGGAAACAACAGAAATGTCCATCAGTTGATGAATGGATAAATAAAATGTGTTATGTCCATACAATGGATTATTATTTGGTAATAAAAAGGAATGACATTTGATACATGTTATAACATGGATGAACCTTATAAACATTATGCTAAGTGAAAGAAGTCAGTCACAGAAGATCACACATTGCATGATTCTATTTATATGAAATATGCAAAAAAGGCAAATTCATTGGACAAAAATTAGACTGGTGGTGCCTAAGGACTGAAGAGTAAGGGGAAAACGGGGAGTCACTGCCAATAACTATGGAGTTTCTTTTTGGGGTGATGAAAATGTTCTAAAATTTACTGTGGTAATGGTTACATTACTCACTATACTTTAAATAGGTGAATTATATGGTATATGAATTACATCTCACTAAAGCTGTTATATTTAAAATATATGTCAACAGGAAAGGATAACTAGACTGTGAACACAGAACATTTTCTTTCGTGAAGCTCTGGTGCCAACTGAATATACATCTGGATCCACACAATTTATAAGACACAGATTCCTATATAATTCAACTCTTTTATGTTAAGAGGTTAGTTAATAATGGGGTATGGTATAGTTGTAAGAGTTCTGAACTAAGATTTAAGGACTAGGACAGATGCAGAATGTATTACTGATAGTATCACATGTCTAATAAAATACTGCACTGTCCAAAACAGTAGCCACTAGCCACATGTGATTATTTAAATTTCTTTTGTTTTTGGCCATGCCATGCTGCATACAGTATCTTAGTTCCCTGACCAGGGATCGAACCTGTGCCCCCTGCATTGTGAGCTCGAAGTCTTAACCACTGGACCTCCAGGGAAGTACTTATTTAAATTTAAATTAATTAAAAGTTCACTTTCTCAGTCTCACTAGCCAGCCATCTTCAAGTACTCAATAACCACATGTGGATAGTGGCTACCATATTGAATTTCACAGATATGGAATATTTCTATCATCATAGAAAGTCCTACTGGATGGTGCTAGATACAATGTAACTTCTGAACCAATGAATTAGAGCAGCAGTCCCCAACCTCTTTGGCACCAGGGACTGGTTTCATGGAAGACAATTTTTCCACAGACCAGGGTGGAGGGAATGGTTCAGGCAGTAATGAGACCAATGGGGAGCGGCAGATGAAGCTTCCCTTGCTTGCCCGCCACTCACCTCCTGCTTTGCGCCCTGGGGGTTGGGGACCCCTGAATTAGAGTGTACCTTATTTTTAATTAATTAATTAATTAACTTGGCTGTGCCGGGTCTTAGTTGCAGCACACAGGATCTTAGTTGCGGCATACATGAAGGATCTAGTTCCCTGACCAGGGATCGAACCCGGGCCCCCTGCATTGAGCACAGAGTCTTAACTGCTGGACCACCAGGGAAGTCCCTAGAGTGTACATTAGAGTTCTGAACCTCTGTCTTTACATGATGATGTTAAAATGTACACCACCTCAGGGGATCTAACAATGTTTTCCAAGATTAAAACTGACTGTCCGGGGCTCCCCTGGTGGCGCAGTGGTTAAGAATCCACCTGCCAATGCAGGGGACACGGGTTCAAGTTCTGGTCCGGGAAGACCCCACATGCTGTGGAGCAACTAAGCCCGTGTGCCACAACCACTGAGCCCGCGTGCCACGACTACTGAAGCCCATGTGCCTAGAGCCCGTGCACTGCAACGAAGAGTAGCCTCCGCTCGGCACAACTAGAGAAAGCCTGCGCGCAGCAACAAAGACCCAATGCAGCCAAAAATAAATTAATTAAGATAAATAAATTTTTAAAACTGTCCAGAACAAAATAAATACCACAAACTCCTTTAAATGTTCCCATTAGATAACTTACATTATAATTTATATCAAATATTCCATAAAAAAATTTTTTTCTGGAATTCCAAATGGTCTTCTGCAACACCACTATCCAAATGAAAGAAATATATTCCATCAGAACAAGAATAAGTAGAGAGCTTTGGATTCTACTAACTACCCAGAGTCCATAGGCTTTGACTGAGTCATTTGAATGTTTTTTGATCTCAGTGCTCTGAAAGGTAAAACACTGATTTATTTAGAAAAGTCTTAAAGAAAATACAATGTAGCATCATAAAACAGTTAACACTAGAACTAAGAATTGGATTAGCTACATATCTCTTAGTCCAACAATGGCGCTAACCAAACCAAACAACTTACAGTTGAGTTCTCTGGTATATATCTGAAGAAATTAAAAGATGTACTTTGGTAAAAAGGGACACAAAAACTGTCCTAAACTATAAATCTATAAATAGTTCATGGGTTCTGATGGAGTCCTGATGTAGTCCTCTTCCAACGTAGACTTTCTAAAACCAAGGTCAGGGTCCTAACAAATATAATAAAACCTGAATATGGAGTTTTGGTGCTGGTATATTTTAAACAACAGGTCTTTGAAGAAGAAGCTGCACATAACTTGAATTTGTATCTCCTGATCAGATAGATGCTGAATGTGTGCTAGACAGCTTTGACTTGGTGGGTGAGGATGGGAAGAAAAATAATCCTTATTAAAATGTAGATTATTATCGCAAATAAAGGGTTAAAACAGGCATTTTTATATGAAGGTTTAGATTCATGAGGGAAAAAAACATTAACACAAGGTTTTTCAACCTTGGTGCTACTGACATTTGGGGCTGAATAATTCTTTGTTATGAGGGGTTGTCCTGTGCATTGTAGAGGGTTAAGCAGAACCCCTGACCTCTACCCATTAGATGCCAGTAGCAACTCACTCCCAGCCCCCTAACTGTGACAACCAAAAATGTCTTCAGACAATCCAAATGTCCTCTGGGGGTAAAACTGTCTCTAGTTGAGAATCACTGCTCTAACATTTACCTTTACTAGTTAATCTTCTTTCTTGTTTTATAAAAAAAAGAAAAAGCTGCCATGTATTTCATGGGACATACCTACACTAAAACAATTATTCATTTTCCACCTGAAATTTACTTGGGCATCCTGTATGTTTATTTGCTATATCTGGCAACCCTATGTGCGACAGAAATAAAAGATTTGGAATGCTACAGTCCCATGCTAGATATGTCCCTGCCCCCTTCCACTGGGCTCATCAAAACAAGCTAATGGATCTAAAACAGAAGATGTAGCAGAGATTTTTTTTTTTTTTTTGGCAGTACGCGGACCTCTCACTGTTGTGGCCTCTCCCTCTCCCGCAGCCTCAGAGGCCATGGCGCACGGGCCTAGCCGCTACGCGGCATGTGGGATCTTCCCGGACCGGGGCACGAACTCGTGTCCCCTGCATCGGCAGGCGGACTCTCAACCACTGCGCCACCAGGGAAGCCCAGCAGAGATTCTTTGATAGCCCATTCTCTTCAAACCCCAGGGACATCATTAGGCCTTGTTGATCACAAACTGTGCTGTGGTTCTATGAAGCACTTACCATTGGGGTCTTTCCTGAATAGAGTATTCATGACTGTAGCATGGAGTTTCACACTATTCCACTCTTTCACTATTAGTCCAGATGCCTGAAAACGTTCCAGTACTCGATCAACCAATTCCTGCAGCCTGGAGAAATTGAAGAAAGAAGTACAGAAATCTCAGTAAACTCCTGAACCCTGATTACTAATTCACATTTATGAAGCATCTACTCTGAGCCAGTCACCGTACAAGGCCCTCAAAAGAAGAGGAAGTAAATAAGGCTGCAGTCCCCACCATCATGAAGCACAAAGCTTTGTGTGAACAAGACACCTGGAAACAACTGCACAGCATCATGGTGAGTGTAAGGGAGTGATCAACTATACTTGGAGGGGCCAGGTTTTCACAGGAGGTTTAAGCATGGCTTTGAAGGAAGATGGAAGTTTATGATCTTGGAAATCTTACACAAGAAGCCAGGCTCAGCAGAGAGCTGTCTAAAAGAAGGTGCTTTATTGGTTCATCCAGTCACAGAACCAAAAGCTACTGTGGTTGATGTGTTTCTGCCAGGATCAAATGAGGTCTGGCATGACTCTCAGACATTTGCTCACTGGGAAGGAGCAGGCACTGTGAAAATCCCAGCAGCCCTGGCCACTACATCAGTGTTCACTAAGGCAGAAGTGTAGTACCAATGAAGATAACTATAGGAAAATCCACAGGCCACATAACTGATGTCTCCAAATGGACTCCAGCTGGCTCTAAGCACTAACGGTTCTGCAGCGGGTGAGTTCTATCTTGATGATGGCTGTTCATTCCAATACCTCCACCAGAAACAATTCTTGCACAGGAAGTTTTCACTCTGTTCAGGTGTTTTGATCAACAGCTTAAAGAACTCTCTTTAACATTTCTTGTAAGGCTGGTCTAGTGGCAATGAACTCCTTCAGTTTTTGTTTGTCTGAAAAACTCTTTATCTCCCCTTCAATTCTGAAGAACTTTGCCAGTTGCGCCACTGAGAGGGGGTCATTATCCCATCGAGGATGTGGTGGAGCAGATCTTGGCCCTAGGCCTCAGAAAGCAGCCATCTTCTGTGACCACTCACTCATCTGATGGTGAAATTCAGCCTGTGGCTTTTACATAGTGTGACCAGATGTCCAACCTGAGCCTGAAGTTCTCACTGAACATGGGTGCTGATGTGGAGGTCTGCATCAAATGACAGAGCAGTGCACCTGATGAGCGCAGGAAGCAGCCTGTTCCTTTCAACCTTTCCCTTGGCTTTTTTTGAGATTTGTGCTGCATGCTATTTGACTTCCCCACCTCAAAATCTTTCATTCGTTGCCAGTGTACTAATGAACAATAGATTTCACATTTTTTAAGATTTTACATTTTAGATGTACATACTAGTAATACTCTTTGTGCCACATACCATTTCTTTTCCCAGATGCAAGTGGCCCTGAGATATCTGCAGAGTTTGTGAATCTTCCACTGCTTCTTGGGCCATGGCTTGCGGTAAAACACTGTAGCCCAGTGAGCAGCTTCTCCTTGAGCAGCGCTGGATGGGTCTGTTTTATGTGAGATGTGTGCCAAACCCACCTTGCGTGGCCCATTTGTGGGAGTTTTCCTGAGGCCACAGGGCAGTCTCTCTGGTTGCAGCAGCTGAGTTGCTCAATGCCTGTCTCCACACGGATAGAGCAGCCTCTGGTACCCCTACCCCCCAGTTATCTTTCACCCATTTAGACATGGGCAAAACAACCCTTTTCCGCTTGCACTCATACGCTGCAGCAAGAGGGAGTTATCTTCCCCTAGAGATTGAGTGAGAAGCACAAAGGATTCTTTTCCCTTTCATGTTTTTCAGGCTCCAAAGTTCCAAATTAATCTTCTTATAATTCTAACTTCTCTATCTTAATTGTTTTTATTTTGTCTACTAACCAAAGAATATTTAAACATGAGTAAGCTATAATTGTTTTATTTTTTGGCCACATGGCATGTGGGATCTTCATTCCCTGACCAGGGATCGATCCCGTGCCCCCTGTAGTAGAAGCATGGAGTCTTCACCACTGGACCACCAGGGAAGTAGCAAGTAAGCTATAATTAATCATAATAAAATAAATACCCATACCCTCACCATTGACCTCCAGAAACAACACAGGGCTGGGACTAAAATGATCAGACCATGGGAAGCCATGGAAATCTTTTAAAAGGGAATGATGTGGTCAGCTACCCATTTGTGAAGCTGACTGTGTGGCACAGTGGAAAATGCTTTAGAAGGGGAAAGAGACCAGCGGTACTGAGGTCAGTTATGTGGTACTAAAAGTACTAATAGTAGAAATAATAACAAACACGATGTGTCACACACTATTCTAAGCACTTTGTATCTGTTAAATCATTTAATCCTCACGATAAATTATTATCCCTACCTTACCAATGAGGAAACTGAGGCACAGAGAAGTTATAAAACTTGACTAAAGTCACACAACTAATAAGTGATAGATCCAAAATGAGAACCCATGAAGTCTGGCTTCAGAGGACAAATTTTAAGGACCATGCTATAAAGTAGAAAGGGATGAAGATCTAAACTATGACAGGGGCAGTGAGAACCGAGACAAGGGAATGGATTCAAAAGAGCTTGTGAGAGAGAAGTTGGGGCCCTCAGATACGACAGTGTTATAGCAGAGGAAGCAGCTGAGAGCTACTCCCACGAGTTCACCTTAAATGAGCAGATGGGTCACTGACCAAGATGGGGAGTGGTGGAGAGGGTTAATAGTGTGTATACTTTTTCATGTGTGGCACCAGATTTCAAGTGCGACATGTCCAGGAGACAGATGGAAATAACAAGCCTGAAGCTCAAGAGAAAAATCTGGGCAAAAGACACAGATCTGGGAGTTATCAGTGCAAAAAAAGTAGTTAAAAGCATGGGACAGATGCAGTCACAGGGTGAGGGGAAATCAGAGCAAGCAAGAAGAGAGCTAAGGACGGAGCCTTTATGGGACACTCGTATGTAAGGGGCAGAGAAGGAACCAGTAAGGACAATCGATAAGGATGAGGAACAAGAAAAGGAAGACTTCAGGAAGGCTGAAAAGAGAATTACAAGGGGTGCGAAAAGAGGAATAATCAGTATAGTACAATGCTATAAAAAGTAAAGTACGAAAAGGAGCAAAAAATGCTTACTTATTTCTTACAATCAGAACATTATTAGAGGTCTTTGCCAGAGCAGTTTCGCTGGCACACTGGCGAAGGGAAGCCTTATTGAAGAGGACAAGGGAGAGGCCAGACAGACGGGAAGGGGATACACGCACATAAACTCAAGAAACTTGCAAAGAAGGGAAGAAACTAACTGCCTCGGTAATTAGGTATAGAATTGAAGGCAGGTTGTTTGTGTTTATTTTCAATGAAGAGAAAGAGTTGAAAATGCTTACTGGCAACAAGAAACTATCCAGCAGAGAAGGAAGATGAAACCTTAGGAAACAGAGGGGATCAACAGAACAAGATCTCAAAGGAGACAGGAAGGGCTGGTGTGGGAATGGAAATCATACAAAAGATGAGCAGAACACGTCCCTGCTCTTGAGCAGCTTACATTCTGGTGGAAGGAGACAGATAGCAAACAAATATACATATACGACATCAGGTGGTGCTAAGCACCATGAAGGAAACAAAATGGAAGAGAGGGAGGAGAAAGGGATTGAGAGTAAGTGTACTATTTTAGACATGGTGATCAGGTAAGGCTTCCCTGATAAAGTGACACTTGAGCAGAGACCTAAGGGAATGGCATTCCAGAGAAAGGGAACAGCAAATACAGTCATCTGAGGCAGCCTGCTTGTGGCATGACGGAGGAACAGTAAGAAGCCAGTGTATGGAATGAAACTGTGGGGAGAGTTGATGAGGTGGGAGAGGAGGGAGGACCAGGTCACAGGGGCTTACATAAGGTTCTTAGGCCCCTGTAATAACTTTGTCTTCTACTGAGTGAGGTGGTGAGCTTCTGGAGAGTTTTCAGCAGAAGAATGACACGATCCAACTGACATTTTAAAAGGAAAACTCTGGCTGCCGTGTGGAGGACACACAGTGGTAGAGGCAAGAACGGAAGCAGGAAGGCAGCTGAGAGGCTGTCGCAACACCCAAGCTGGTGGGCATGGCAGCAGTGGAGGTGGTGAGGAGGGCGGTGGCTTTGCTAATATACTGCAGTCAGGAGTTGAAAGTGATTCTAAAAGAATTTTTGTCCTGAACAACTGAAAGAGTGAATATCAAAGAATACACCGCACTCCAGGTTCATGAAAAATTCTGTGGAGAGGGAAGGGCAGCAATGAAGTGGAGGCAGGCTGAAGCCAGATTGTGAAGCCTCCTGTGTGTCAGGCAGGGCTGTAGTCTTATTTGGTAGACCTAAGAAAGCAAGACGGGGTTGTAAGAAGCAAGATATGCAGGGGAAAACTAAAGGCTTGGAAGCCAGTTAAGAGAGATGCTGTGCTTCCTTGCATAGTTATCTTAACTTTTTTTCTGATTACAAAAATAATACATGTTTGTTATAGAAAAAATGGAAAATGCAGAAAACGACAAAAAGGAAAACAACCTTACCATCCATAGATAAGCACTTAATTTTGGGTTAAATAATTTTTAAGTCTTTTACTACAGATAGATAAACATCAATTTTAAAGACAGAATATTGGGCTTCCCTTGTGGTGCAGTGGTTGAGAGTCCACCTGCAGATGCAGGGGACACGGGTTCATGCCCCGGTCCGGTAAGATCCCATATGCTGTGGAGTGGCTGGGCCCGTGAGCCACGGCCGCTGAGCCTGCGCGTCCGGGGCCTGTGCTCCGCAACGGGAGAGGCCACAACAGTGAGAGGCCCGCGTACCGCAAAAAAAAAAAAAAAAAAAAAAAAAAAAAAGACAATATTTTTGTATAACCTGCTTATTTCACTTAATATACCCTGAATATTTTCCCATGACATAAAATATTTTTCTCAAGTATTTAAACCAGCAATGAGAAGGGCTAACCAATAAGATACTAGTAAGGATGGAGAAAGAGGACTGATTCAAGAAAATGACTTTGTTCCTACATTCCTAAGGGGAAAATAAAATACATTCACAATGCACGTAACTCTGATTTTGCAGTTTAACTTACTTAATTGTGCATGTGGATCTCCAAGCCAAGACCTACATTATTGGGTCTAAAGTTTCTGATTAACACCATCTCATAAAGTTTAAAATATTTTAAAATATTACAACATAGGTCTAAACATAACCAAGCACTGCAAAATGCACCTCAATTTCAAATCACAATAGAATGATGCCTCTCTCCTATTAAAGAAAAAGAAGTGCAGACTTCCCTGGTGGCGCAGTGGTTAAGAATCCGCCTGCCAATGCAGGGGACACAGGTTCGATCCCTCGTCCGGGAAGATCCCACATGCTGCAGAGCAACTAAGCCCGTGAGCCACAACTACTGAGCCTGCACTCTAGAGCCCATGAGCCACAACTACTGAAGCCCGTGCACCTAGAGCCCATGCTCTGCAACAAGAGAAGCCACGGCAATGAGAAGCCCACGCACCACAACAAAGAGTGGCCCCTGCTCGCTGCAACTAGAGAAAGCCCGCACACAGCAACAAAGACCCAACACAGCCAAAAATAAATAAATAAAAGTAAGAAAAAGAAGTGGACAGGGAGCTCAGCTGTAGAGAAACAGGGAGCATGTAATACTAGAGGAAGGAAATTAAATTGACTAAATGAAAGAGTCCAGTTTCCAGCTTTGTCTTTCTGGCAAATTAAGATTTCTCCCTCAGAACTCTGAAGAGATTAAAGTCCTTTAAAATGTTCTAGTCTAACCTGCTCACTTTACACAAGAGGAAACGAAGCACAGACAGGCTGAGTTGCTCAGTCAGGGCAGAGGGATGGGAATCTAAGTCTCCTGGCAGCCAGTTCTGCTCTGCTATCAATTTATTGTGCACTTCCACGAAGCCAGCTCTTCATGTTATTCACCACCTTACCCTGGCACCCAAGTTAATACCTAATTGACATATCATCAGTGCTCAATGAATAGCTGTTGCAGGTATGTATGCATGAATTCATAAATGACAAATCTTTGGGGTTCTATTAAGACAACTTAAGGGTGCTTAGAAACAATCACTAAATTTCAGGCTGCTGTCATGGATACTACATTTGACAATATGTCAGTATATTTCTAACATTATAGTCTTTGAATTCTTACTTCACTGATCCTTCCCTGGTTGACTATGAATGAGTCACAAAGCTTCTCTATACCTTTGCATCCTCTTAAGTGAATTAAAAATAATATAGGGTTGCTATGAGAAAAATAATAAATTACTCTTAAGCAGCTTTATCATTTAGATAGTGCTTTGTGTTTGAAAACAGAAGCCAATTATTAATGCCTTGAATCTGAGCTCTTAGTTTAAAGGCCTGTACGTGCTACAAAGCTCAAGCATTCCAGAGCCATCTTTATGGATGTGGAGTTGTACTGCAGAATGATCACTGACTCCCTAGAAAGTGCAAATTCCAGATTTTTCTTTGTTTTTTTTTCCCCAAATTTAATTCAGCTCTATCCAATTAACATTTCTTGAGTTCTTACTGTATACAGGCACCATGCTAGTCACTAAAAGAATTAAAAACTAAGCAAACACAGCTCTTGTCATTAAGGAGCTTACAATCTATTAAAATAACTATAAAGAGGACTTTGGTAATGACACAAGCAATACAAGGTGCTTTGGTAATTTAAATGTGGAAGACGTTACAGCTGGGTTGAGACCAGAATAGGTTACCAGGAGGATGGGCTTAGGACAGGAAGCTAACTGTACTCAATTCATCTTTGTAAATCAGCTGAAAAAATAAATGACTTAAGTAAACAAACATTCACTGAACATCGACTATGAGTTATGAATTATAAAAGCCACTGGATATACAATGCTGAATAAGACACTCCCTGCCCCCAAGAATCTTAAAGTCTACTTGAGAAAAAAGAAGGAAAGATAGCAAGAAGGAATAACAGCACTTGGACAAAAAGAGATGAGGAGTAACATGAAAGAAATTTTAGTCACAAGAAACAACATTAACAAAGACACAAAGGATCATCAAGCAGTGAAGCGGGCTAGGGCTTGGGGCAAGTCCAAGATAAGTAGAAGATCAAGTTGAAATATTAAGTTGGTTTCATCCTGGAAGATACTGACTGCTAGACTGAGGAATATGAACTAATTCAAAGGATGATGTGAAAAGATGGGAGATTTTTAAGCAAGGGGAAGTCCTACTGTATATAAGCTATGGCTTAGAAAGGCTGATGTAGTAGTAGATCATAGGATCTATAGACACTGACATAAAAGTAATGTCTAGGTTATGTTTTATGAAAAGAACAAACTATAGAACAATATGAATAATGTGATCCAGTTTGTATAAAACAATATGCACGGACAGTGACTCTCAGCAGTATTTGCTCTGCTTACAATCTATTGGGGAGGAACACAGGGAGAGTCAGAGCAGGGGGAAAGGGAGCCATTTAATTTTCACTTTACCCATCTGGAAGGCTTTAATTTTATGAGAGAAAACAATATATAAAGAAGAAGCTCAGCTATGAAAGGAAGATGGCTAACTGGAAGATGGTACAGTGATGTTGAGCTGCACAGTTGTAGACTCTAACTACATCTCTCTCATCTTCCTTTCACCAAACTTCTCAAGAGTGGTCCGTCTCCAATTATTCTTAATCTCCTTTTTTTGCCCCACTATGAGCATAGGCTTTACAGTCAAACACAGCTAGGTCAAACCATAATTCTACCACTTACATGTACATACTGATTACTACTGACCTTCATGTGACAAAGTATATCAACTGTATCTGAACAACTGTAACATGTGCCTGCTTTACGAACATTGTTTTTATTTTTTTTTTTTTTGCGGTATGCGGGCCTCTCACTGTCGTGGCCTCTCCCGTTGCGGAGCCCAGGCTCTGGATGCGCAGGCTCAGCGGCCATGGCTCACGGGCCCAGCCGCTCCGCGGCATGTGGGATCTTCCCGGACCGGGGCACGAACCTGCGTCCCCTGCATCGTCAGGCGGACTCTCAACCACTGCGCCACCAGGGAAGCCCTGTTTTTATTTTTAAAAAATCTTACAGATAAGCTAAAAGAAAAAAATTACTTATTATCCAAAAATAACCACTGATAAGATGATTATATATTCAGACTAACTGGTTTGTTTCTCTCTTGCTCTCTCTTCCCACTTTTGAGGGGAAAAAAGTAAATGTATATTTACAAATTGTTCTGTAATCTGTTTTTATCACATAATACTCTATAGTAAATAAGACAAACCCCCTGCCTCCAAGAATCTTAGAGTCTATTTGAGAAAAAGAAGGATAACAAGAAGGAAAGACAGCATTTGGACACAAAAAAGTTATTTCACTTTTGTTCTTTAAAGATTTTTTTTTTCTGGGTAAACAATTCCAGCTTGACAGTTATTTTCTCTAGAAAACAGTCCGCTGTCTTTTGGCTTCTGTTGTTGATATTGAGAAGTCCACTGTCTGGATAACTGTCAATCCTTTGTAGGTGACTTCTTTTAAATTCTTTATCTTCAGTGTTCTGCACTTCCATCCTGATTTATCTTGATATGGATTTCTTTTTATTTATTCTGCTTGTATTTATTCTTTTTTCTCTTATCTTTGCTACTGCCTCAATCCAAGCCCCTCTAATCTCTTCACATGGACATCTCATGTGACCCGACCTCTCCTTCATTATGTCTCATCCATATGTGGAATTTGCTAGTCTTTTTCCTGCCACAGGGCTTTTGCTCTGAATTTTTTTTTGCCTAGAATTTCCCACCACCCTTTTGCCTGAAAAATCCCACCCCTCCAGACCTCAATTCAGTTTCAATTCCTCCAAGAGGCTTTCCTTACTCTGCCCTCCCACAGTCTAAACTGCCATATTTTCTGTCTTTAAAAGAGCACCATTTTCCCCCTGCTTCACCTTTATCACACTTTGCAATGATATATTTACGTGTTGTTAACATCTGTTTTCTCCATTAGTCTGTAAATTACATGGGGGCAATAACTGTGTCTGGCTTTACTGACCATTCTTGCTTTTTTTTCCTTTGGCCCTGCGGAGAGGCATGTGGAATCTTAGTTCCCCAACCAGGGATCGAACCCAAGCCCCCTGCAGTAGAAGCGCAGAGTCTTAACCACTGGACCACCAGGGAAGTCCCTTTACTGACCATTCTATATTCACAGCTAGCACAGTGTCTGGCACACAGTGGGCATTTAATAAAGTTTTGTTGAATAAACAAATGACCAATGAAAATCAACATTCCTTTTACATGGCATATAACACTGCCTCTAGATCTGTACTTAGTATTTATTCCCTTTTCCTAGCATGCTACTCCCTCAGCCTGCAATCTCCTTATTCAGTAAAGAAACCTGCTTTCTGAAGCCTTCCTTTACAAAATCTGCCCACACATGGGCAGAGTTTTGCTGCTCATTTATGTACCACTAGAATCTCAATCACAGTCCTCAACCTAGTGTATTCTAGTTACCAACATCTGCCTCCTCCATAAGAAAGAAGCCCTAGGGTCTACTGCATCTCACATCCTGGACATTTGAAAAATGCCTGAGGGAAAAGGGGACTGGAAATGCCCTGCAAGGTGGAATAATTGATGGTGTCAGGTCTTTGAGGAGATAAGAAGGAATGGGGTCCCAGAATAAGTAAAGGGATTAGCCTCATCAGAGTTAATGTATGCAATTCTTCAGAAAGAAAGTGAAATTGAGTGGAGTGGGTGTGATGAAAACAGCTAGACTGTGAGGGAAAAAGGAAGGAAGTTGACTGGGCTTCATGTTCTCAGTATAATGTAAGGAAGCTATTCTTCTGAAGTGGCAAGGGTGGAGGCCTGTGACAGTAAGAAACAGAACAGAATAGCCACTGTGTTCAATGCTTAAGTCTTAGCAACAGCTGACTACTAAGTAATTTGAATGCAAATTCCCTACACAGTCAGGTTTTACAAAATCCAAGGATCTATCAATAAGTGTAGCTACACTGTCCCAGCTCTGTTTCCAGAGGAAAAATTTGATCTAAGTGGTTCCATTCTTTTAAAGGTCAGGCACTTCACAGTCAAGCATTTTAAGGGAATCTTTCATCTAAAATATATGAAATCATACAAAGAAAGTTGACTGTGTTTTTGTTATAACATGGCCTCTCCTCCATGCCTCTGCATTGAGCAGTGTCTCTTCACATAAAGAAACACAAATGACTGAATGTGTCTTAAAAACTGGGCCATGTCTTACTCATTTCTGTATCAATTTACATAGTCTTTCAAAATACCTTGCACAAAGGAGGCATTCAAATAGTTTTAATATTGAATTAAACAAGAGGTGTACAAGTCCCTTAGACACTGCGATTTGGGGAGGGGACTTTACAAAACTTGGTGTTTTTTTTTGTTTGTTTTTTAGGCTGCACCAAATGGCTTGCAGGATCTTAGTTCCTCGACCAGGGATTGAACCTGGGCCCATGGCAGTGAAAGTGCGGAGTCCTAACCACTGGACCACCAGGGAATTCCCAGTAATGATATTAAGACACTTTTTTTCTCCAGTTTTATTGAGATGTAATTGACATACATCACACACACAAAAACTGATTCTATATCTTTTTTTTCCTCCCTTACACTCAAAATTCACTTCCATTGGAATTGAGATAGAAGATAACTGAGATCATCAATTCAAATTGAGATAAGAGAAACCTTCCAAGAGATCCTCTAGGAAAGCAAATCAATTTGGGGGCCTGCCTAGAGACACAGATTTTCCCTAGAGGGTTTTTTGTTCAGTGTGAGTTCTGTTCTATCCTGCCCTAATGAAAAGACCACACAAAAACAAACTTCCAATTCAAGTTGCGCTCCTCTGCTCACCAAAGGCCTTGCACAGACTAATAAATGGTACTAATATTGCAAAGGGCTCTGGATGCCTAGGCGAGCCTCAAAAATAGCCTGGGTTGCAGACTGAGAATTCCAAGTAGGGATCGAGGTGTGGTAGTAACAAAAATTAAAAATAGCAAACATTTTCAATGTATGTTTTGATGATGTCAGTATGTGCCAAGCACTGATCTAAGCATTTTATGTATATTAGTTTAATTCTAATAATCCTATGAAGTTTGTATAGTTATCATCCCTATTTTGCCCTGGTATTCACTAGATCTGCATTATGTCACTTTTGAAACTGCCATCCTAATATGCCATCCTTCCTGCCTCCTACTATCCTGGAAACCATGAAGGAGGCACTGAGTTCCATTAAAAACTAGATTGCTACTATCAATATCTACCATCCAAGTAATTCAATAATTATCAAACTAAAAGTCTGATACTTTTTCCTACAACAAATTCCTCTTGCAAGATATTAACTTACTATTTCAGAAAAAGAAAGAATTTACACACTCCTTACAATAATAAGACCTCAAAGAAAAGGAATCAAAACTACCTGAACTTCCAGGGATTCTTCTAGGCACCTCACAATTAAAACAAAGAAGTATTCCAGAAACATACCTGTTGGAGCCATCTTTCATATGGACTTTGGCGTAAAGAACATCCACCATGCCAGGATCATCATTCATGTATTCTATCCCTGCTATCTCTACTTCCAGGGGTTTGCCCCCAGAAATGTCACTGCAAAGGAAAACACATTAGATTTTTTATAACTGTTTAAGTTAAGAGGGCTATTATATTTTGAAACATGGTTAATATACATAGTCAAATATTACAAAAATGAAGTTGTTGAGGGTTTTTTCTAACCAACATGATTTAACCGTCCTTCTAATTTCAAAATAGATACATGTTTAATGAACACAAACTAGAACCACAAGTATTTCCAAAGTCACACTATATTTATCCCAATACCAGTTTATTAGCATGTCTAAGAAATGTCTCAGAAAAGGCCAAGTGATGACAGTTCTGATTGATGAAGACATTTACTACATTGCCCATCTCTCCGGTTTTACCTTATTATTTCTACAAATTGCAGACAGTATTTCACTCATATAACAACAGTGAAGGTGCAAACTGCTATCCCATTTCTAAGAACAATTTGGCAATACTTATAAAAAGCCTTCAAGAATAGAAAAACTTTGCCCAAGCAATTCAATTTCTAGGAGCCAAACCCAAGGAAATAATTATAAATTCAGGTACATATCCAACCACAGCCAATAAAGGAAAGTTCTTTCAGAAGAATTCCAACTGATAGATGTAGAGGTAATGATGGAATTAGAATATCACCATTTTGCAACTCCTGATGAAATATTGAATCAATTCCATTATTCGTGCAAAAGATGGGGATAAAAAATTTAATATATATACATATTTATATGCTTGTACATACATAAAATCTCTGAAAGGATATAATACAAAGAAACTGCTAAAATCTGTTGCCTTCAGAGAGGAGATCAGGGTGCTTGGTGGGGTAAGAGTAGGCAGGAAACTCTTCACTGCATATCCTTTGTACTTTAAAATTTTTGAACCATGTAAATGTATTATTCATTAAAAAGTTAAAATTAAAAAATATATGCAAAAGAAGCCAAACGCAGAAGTGTATATACTGAATGATTCTATTTATATGACATTAGAGAACAAGCACATTTAATTTGTGGTAACAGAAATCAGAACAGCAGTTACTTTTGGGAGAAGTGAATTTACTGGAAAAGAGCATGAAGGAATTTCCTAGAGTGATGGCAATGTTCTACATTTTGATTTGGGTGAAGTTACATAGGTGTACACATTTATCAAAATTCATCAACTACACTTAACCTCTGTGCATTTTACTGTAAGTAAATTACACCTCAAAGGAAAAAAATACATATATGCAAACCAAAAAGCGTGGGAGTACATGCCCCAAAATGTTAATAGTAATTATCTTTAGGTAATATTACAAGTTATATCTTGTTTATCTGCAATTTTTTTTTTTGGACGCACTGCTTGCCTTGCGGGATCTTAATTCCCCGACAAGGGACCGAAACCGTGCTCTTGGCGGTGAAAGCGTGGAGTCCTAACGATTGGACAGCCAGGGAATTCCTGTTTATCTGCAATTTTTAGCTCTTCTAAAGTTAACATGTATTTCTTTTATGTTAAGTAAAACCCACCATCCTGCTTTCTTCCCAGTCCTCTTAAACAGACTTATGCTTCAACTAGTAAAGGCTTTGCTGTGACAACATGAAACCCAGCTAAAAATCAGCTCACCAAACAGCCTTCTCCAAGCCCCATGAGGCCAGGGACTCTATCCATCTTTTCTACTCCTATATCCCCAGCACCTGGGACAGTGCCTTATATAAAATGGGTACTCCATAAATCTCTGATAAACATTGATTGGATGTACCACTATAAAGGGAGAAGATGTCCTGAACAATTTTGAGAATGTGGACACACGCCTATATTGTCATTGAATAAAATGTGGTACTGGCTCAAAGACAACAGACTGTTAGGATTAATCAAAAAATAATTCCAAATAAGGCAAAACAAAAAAGTTTTCTTGATATTTAATTGAGGCCCAGGGAGATCCTTTTATAACCTAGGAATCCTAATGGTAAAAGATTTCCTTAAGGGCTTCCCTGGTGGTGCACTGGTTGAGAGTCCACCTGCCAATGCAGGGCACACGGGTTCATGCCCCGGTCCGGGAAGATCCCATTTGCTGCAGAGCGGCTGGGCCCGTGAGCCATGGCCGCTGAGCCTGCCTGTCCGGAGCCTGTGCTCCACAATGGGAGAGGCCACAACAGTAAGAGGCCCACGTACTGCCAAAAAAAAAAAAAAAAAAAAAAGATTCCCTTAAAACACCAAGGCCGTTATTACTGCACAAGACTAGAATTTTTTAAGAAACTAAATAACTCAACTATTTTAGACAGGTACTTTAATGAGAAAAATTATGACCCTGATCATAAGTATCCCTATAACCACCTCCAATAAGTGGGATATTCCAAAACACAAGTCAAGCTCTGAATTATTATCTGATTGAAGTCTTTAGCTTCAATCAACAATACAAACTTCCTTGGTGGCGCAGTGGTTAAGAATCTGCCTGCCAATACAGGCGACATGGGTTCGAGCCGTTCCAGGAAGATCTCACATGCCGCGGAGCAACTAAGCCCATGTGCCACAACTACTGAGCCCATGTGCCACAACTACTGAAGCCCGTGCGCCTAGAGTCTGTGCTCTGCAACAAGAGAAGCCACCGCAATGAGAAGCCCGTGCACTGCAACCAAAAACAGCCCCCGTTTGCCGCAACTAAAGAAAGCCTGCGCGCAGCAACGAAGACCCAATGCAGAAATAAATAAAATAGATAGATAGATAGCCAGCCAATACAGTGTATCTCCATTTCTAGTTATAGTCAAAGAATTCAATATGAAAGACTGCCATTAAATCCTATCAAAGGGCAGTCAACAAAACTTTTGGGGAAAAAAAATTTAATACTAAGTGTACATTCTTCTATGTTTTTTCAGCTCTAACCTTGCATAGTTAGATCACCAGAAAGCACCATACCACTGGTTTAGTTTCCCACTAAAATGTTTTTACTGGGTTATATTTAATGTTACACTCTCAATTTCCAGGGGTCAATACAAGAAAGAGCAACGTGAACAATGTTTTTATATCTTCTGCCAAACTCCTGTTGAAGACACAGCTCATCATCACCTGGGTTCTTTATGTTAAGATTTATACAACTTTTTCTTGGGTTGAGAACCAGAAAAGGATTCTCTCCTGAAAAATTATGTTCCTTTTTATCAGATAAGAATTATAATAATTGGTGTTTTCCTTTCTGGAATTTAGTTCAAGTATATATATATATATGTGCGTGTGTGTTTGGGCCACACTGCACGGCTTGCGGGATCTTAGTTCCCCCACCAGGGATCAAACCTAGGGCCCCGGCAGTGAAAGCGCCAAGTCCTAACCACTGGACTGCCAAGAATTCCCATAGTTCAAGTATACTGATGCTTGAAAACACCACTAAATGTTAAAGTTCTAGTACAATTATTATCTCACCTCGGTTTAGACAGAATTTTCTTCCCATTCCATCTTTATGGTTTCTAATCTGTCTGACTTTAACATTTCTTTTGTATATATGTCCTCGCTCTAAACTACCTCAAACCACTGGAATTAGATGCGGCACCAAAAACAAAACAATGAACAGATTCAAAGTCTGCCTTACAAGTAGAAACAAACTCTTTCAACCTATCCCTAGGATTTATCAAGAGGGAGAATTAAAGAGCGGGAGAGAATCCAATGGTTTGCTTGATAAATGCTCTTTGTCTTGGTGACCAAACTATTCCACCTTGGATACCACTGAGCACACTCTTCAATGGAGAGACATATGAGGCAATAATTAGGGACATTTATCTGTGGGTATTTTTCCTCTTCTCCTCTCCTCATTCTTGTCCCTTTTTAACTTCTTATTTGGTTTTACTTCAGGCCTACTGGGAACACTTAGGTATGAGTAGAGTGTTAACGGGAGCTAAAGAAGAGCGGCACATTTGTCAGACTATATACTCAGAGACATGGCACTGTTTGTGTTCGACATATCACAAAGAAAAGTCACAAGGGACACATTTAGTGTTTCAGCATGTACTGAACATGGTGAATAATTCATTTGAAATCTACACAGCTACGTGAGCCTTTAGCCTAAGAATTGAAATGAAAGTTCTATTTCTGGTCAGGTGATATACCTTAAACTCAAATACCACCCCCAAATTTAAAACGAACATTCAACTACCCATTTCTTTAAAATATCTATGTATCACCACAATTTTAATTAAACGCCAATATAGCCACATTTAATACCTCAATTTAAAAAGCCATTAAATTAAGCTACAGCATGTTATAGTAGACTATTCATTTCCAATGTTTTCCACCTTTATATTTTAATTTGCGATCTTTACATCATAAAAGGTTCAGGTTAGAAATGCAATTATTTATTGACATTTTTTTTCTAAGCATACCAAGTACAAAGACTGAGATCGAAGATCAAGAATAAGGAAGAAGGGGTGGGAGGGAGAGGGAAAAGATATGGGAACATATGTATATGTATAACTGATTCACTTTGTTATAAAGCAGAAACTAGCACACCACTGTAAAGCAATTATACTCCAATAAAGATGTAAAAAAAAAAAAAAGGAATAAGAAAGAAAAAGAAGTTAGGTGATTTTTTTTTTTTTTTTTTTTTTGGAGACTTTTCTTCCTTTTAGGAAAACAGGGCATTTCTGGACAATACAAACAACCAATTCTGATTCTCACCCCCCTAGCCAATCAGGTAGATTAATTTTGCACTATATACTTTTAAAACAAGTGTGTATAACAGAGGGAAGGTGAGAGAAGAAGGCTGGGGAGGCCTGCTATACTTGCTGGTTTTAAACCTTTCCAGCTTTTTGAAAAGAGCAACTTAAAAAAATTTTTGCCTGCACTGCAGATTTTTGGCAGGGTAACGTGTCCTATTTCAAAAGCTTTGCTAAATTTGAAAAACTACAATTACTGTTTTCATCCTGTCATGTCAAAAATTCTTAGGAACTATTAAGGCTGCTCTTCATTCCCTATGCACACCAACTCTGACACGCTTAAAGGGTTCAGATTTGGCATTTAGTCACAAAAGACACCAAGAGACATAAAAGGGAGGAACTCAACTAAATCCTCACATAGCTCAGGATAAGGCTTCAGTGATTAAAATCCTGTGACCTGATTTTCATAAGGTAAAAAACCAAATACCTCTCTGAACAAATATTTTATCCGCCTTTAATTTTTTTGTTAGCAGGATTATCCTAATGGCAGCCAAAAAATGCAGCTGCTTTCAGTTTTGTTTAGCAAAAAGTAATCTGGGAAGTTAAAGTATCAGAAGTGATTTTTAAACAAGGTAAAATTGCTCTGCTTTGTAAGGTAAAGCATAAAATTTTATTTTATGCAAGGAAAACTGTAAATATCTAATTACAAACACCAAATTATTTTGAATTTTAGGTCAGATAGAGAGAAAATAGTTGCCCATCACTATGCAAAGAACAAGACAAAGAAGTATTCTTTGCTGTTTGAAATTCAGAAAGAACAGGCAGCTGCAAACACGATCAGCTTATGATTTTGCTCAAGAAAAATATTTTGTCTTCAAAACAATTAATGGAAAAAAGAGAACTGGCCCACAAATAAGTCTTTGTATTACAGTTTCATATACAACATACCTTGAGAAAAAATTTAAATCCTTTTACCTTGTTTTACCCAATGAACCAGGTAACCCACTTCTACAAGGCCATGTCAGAATAGTATAGGACCTGTATTTTACAATTGAATAAAAATAAAACTATTCAAGTCAGTTAATTTTCAAGTTCCTCTTGGTTTGCTTCAATCTTAAGTAAAAGGAACAAAGGAAGGGGGGCTCAGAAGAGATGATCCTTTGAAACAGAGCTGTTAGGTCAGATGTATATGCAAATTAAAATCTTACAGTAAAAAGAATAACAACTCTGCCGTCAGAACAGCAATGTTTTCCCTGAGCCAAAACCGACTGCTTGGACAGTTTTTGGTATCCTTACTGACTCAAACAAAACTACCTTTATTAAAGAAAAGAAAATTAAAGACTGCATTTCTGAAATACAGTGAAGACTCTCCTATGGAATCATGTTATAATGCTTGAGTTACTATGGTAAGCACAATAACGGCCCTCCAAAGATGCCCATGTTCTACTCTTTGGAATTTGTAAATATACTACCTTACATGGCAAAGAAGGTTTTGCAGATGTGATTAAGGCGAAAGAGTTTAAGGTGGGGAGATTACTCTGGATTATCTGGGTGGGCTCAATTAAATCACACACATCCTTAGAAGCAGAGAACCTGTCCCTGCTGTGGCCAGAGAGAGAGATGTAACAGATTGAGGGTCAAACAGATGCAACATTGTTAGTTTTGAAGATGGAGGAAGGAGGCTACTAGCCAAGTACTGTGGGTGGCCTCTAAATCAGGACTTTAAAGACAAGGAAGTAGATTCTTCCCTAGAGCCTCCAAAAAGCAACACAACCCTGCCAGTAACTTGATTTTAGCCCAGTGAAACCCCTATCAGATTTCTGCCCCACAGAACTGTAAGATTATAAATTTGTGCTGTTTTAAGCCACCAAGGTTGTAATAATGTGTTACAGCAGCACAGAAAACTAATACAGTAGCCTACACTCTTCTATAGATAATGAAGAGAATTTCCTTTTTGAGAAAAGAATGGGATGTCCTTGTTAAAGAACAAAATTTGCCAACTGAACTGGTAAAATTTAAGGTAGAGCCTTTCCACACAAATCTGTAAATATATGCTTTAAATCCATTTTAAACCTTTTAGACAATAATCCAATGTTAAGTGTTACAAATGGGTGAGTCAACAAATTTTGTTCCCATGTCACCCAGCTCCCTAGTCCAAAAACAAGTCTGTGATACCAGAAAGAAGCCAGTACAGGGTGACCACCCTTCCCCACTCCTGTGGATTACTCACTCAATGAATTCCTCTTTACACTGCTGTAGCATCTCACATGTCTGCTGGATCTCTTGATCACTCAAAAGCACCAACATCCCAATAGTTAGGTGAAGCTTTTTAGGATTCTGGAAAATGGTGCTATCAACCCCGTGATCCTATTATCAAAGGGAGAAAAAACAAGAAACTCAGCCCATACAAAAGTACATGGTAGGAACTGTAAGGCCAAATGGCCCGAGGCAGGGGAACGCAATCAGACTCACAGGTTGAAACTGACCTGGAGACTTTCCGGACCACCCAGTTCCAGGAAATGACCTGGGGACTTTCCACCCGGCCCAGCCTTCCCGCCTTTCGAGGGGCGGGACTAACGGTCCCCCACAATATCCGAAAAGACCACCAAATAAGGAATACCCTGCGCCCTCCCGGATTCACCACACCCCTTTCCCTTCTTCCCCTATAAATTCTGCCCAAACCCTCGCCCAGGCGCGACTTCTCTGGCCCCTTTCTCTTGGACCAGTGAACCTAGCGCGGGAGCGTTCCCAAATAAAGCTTGTTTAAGCTCTCCCCCGTTTCTTGGTGCCGTTCCTTACAGGAACAGAATTGAGTGCAGAGAAATAAACCCACACATCCATGACCAACTGATTTTCAACCAGGCTGCCAGGACAATTTAATGGGAAAAGAAGAGTCTCTTCAACAAATGATTTTGGGACAACTGAATATCTACATGCAAGAGAATGATGTGAACCCATACCATATACTATATACAAAACCTATGTCAAAATGGATCAATGATATAAGAGTTAAAACCATAAAATCATAAAATTCTTAGAAGAAAAAGAGAGGAAAATCTCGATGACCTTGGATTTGGCAATGGATTCTTAGATATGACACCAATAGTATGGTAACAAAAGAAAAATCAGATTAGACTTCAAACTTTAAAACTTTTGTGTATCAAAGGACTACAAAGAAAGTGAAAAAGACACCATCACAACACTGTTAATCAACTATACTCCAATAGAAAGTAAAAAGTTAAAACAAAAAATAAAGTGAAAAAGACAACCTACAGAATGGGAGAAATATTTGCAAACCATACATCTGACAAGGGTCATATTGTATCCATAATATATAAAGAGCACGTACAAAGCTCAACAACTAAAAGATAGCTCGATTTAAAGAAAGAAAAAGGGACTTCTCTGGTGGCGCAGTGGTTAAGAATCCACCTGCCAATGCAGGGGACACGGGTTCGAGCCCTGGTCCGGGAAGATCCCACATGCCCCAGAGCAACTAAGCCCATGCGCCACAACTATTGAGCCTGTGCTCTAGAGCCCGCGAGCCACAACTACTGAGCCCACATGCCGCAACTACTGAAGCCTGCACACCTAGAGCCCGAGCTCCGAAACAAGAGAAGCTACCACAATGAGAAGCCCACACACCACAACGAAGAGAAGACTCCGCTCGCCACAGCTAGAGAAAGCTTGCATGCAGCAACATAGACCCATCAACGAAGACCCAACGCAGCCAAAAATTAATTAATTAATTGTTTTTAAAAGAGAAAAAGAAAAAGGACTTGAGTAGATATTTCTCCAAAGAAGAAATACAAATGGCCAACAGGCACATGACGATGTTCAACTTCTTCAGTCATTAAAAGAAATGCAAATCAAAGCCACAATGAGGTACCATTTCACACCGATCAGGCTGCCTATAATCAAAAAAGTGGAAAACAAGTGCTGGCAAGGATGTGCTTCATGGGTATGGGATTCTCCTTTGGGGTGATGAAAACATGTGGAATGATAGAGAGTTGGTACTTACACAACACTGCTAATGCACAAAAGGCCACTGAATCATTCATTTTAAAATGGTTAATTTTATGTTAGGCGAATTTCACTTCAAGAAATATTTTTTTAAAAAATGAACTGGTAGCCTGATAAAATGTTATGCCCAGGAAAAACAGAATGCTACCTAATTACAGGTTCTAAGAATAGCTTTTGTTCCTCATCAGCTTTATCAGTTCCAGAGCAACTGGGCCTCTTATGGGCTTCCCCAAAGGTAGTATACTCTTTATAAAAAAGTTTCTATCTTAGCAGACACTGCAGTATTTTCAGGTAAAATATTTTGTGTAAGAACAAACTGCCCCAGACTTCCCTGGTAGCGCAGTGGTTGAGAATCCGCCTGCCAATGCAGGGGACACGGGTTCAAGCCCTGGTCCAGGAAGATCCCACATGCCACGGAGCAACTAAGCCCGTGTACCACAACTACTTAGCTTGCCCTCTAGAGCCCGCACGCCTAGAACCTGTGCTCCGCAATGAGAAGCCACCACAATGAGAAGCCAGAGCACCTCA
This sequence comes from Phocoena phocoena, assembly GCF_963924675.1. NCBI lineage: Eukaryota > Metazoa > Chordata > Mammalia > Artiodactyla > Phocoenidae > Phocoena > Phocoena phocoena. The sequence goes on along the minus strand of NC_089234.1, from coordinate 60,483,086 downwards.
ACGAAGAGTAGCCCCCTCTCGCCACAACTAGACAAAGCCCGCGTGCAGCAATGCAGAAAGAGAAAGATAGAGAGAGAAAAAGAGAAAGAGAAAGAAAGAAAGAGAGAGAGAAAGAAAGAAACTAACTTATTAAAAAAAGAATAAACTGTCCCAAGCAAAGGTGAGTGAAAAATGAATTTGGAGAGATATCCAGACACTGGAGTAGCCACATCAAATATGGTCATCCTTTTCTAGCATAATCATTCCTTGCACTTTAAAACTTGTCTCCCCCACTTTTAAACTGACAAGAAATTCACTTAGCACACAATTAACCATTTTAATTTTTTTTTTTTTTTTTTTTTGCTGTACGCGGGCCTCTCACTGTTGTGGCCTCTCCCGTTGCAGAGCACACAGGCTCCAGACGCGCAGGCTCAGTGGCCATGGCTCACGGGCCCAGCCGCTCCGCGGCATGTGGGATCTTCCCGGACCGGGGCACGAACCCATGTCCCCTGCATCGGCAGGCGGACTCTCAACCACTGCGCCACCAGAGAAGCCCCACAATTAACCATTTTAGAGTGTACAAAATTTAATGGTATTTAGTGTATTCACAATTTTGTAAAACCACCATCTCTCTTTAGTTTGAAAACTTTTTCAGCACCCCATAAAAACACTTCATACTTATTAAATAATCACTCCCTATTTCCCATTGCTCATCTCCTGGTAACCTCTAGTTTGCTTTCTGTCTCTTCGGATTTGCCTATAATGGATATGGCAAATAAAAGGAATCATACCATATATGACCTTTGTGTCTGGCTTCTTTCACTTAGCATGTTTTCAAACTTCATTCAAGTTGCAGCATATATCAGTACTTCATCCTTTTTCACGGCTCAATAATATTCCACTGTATGCATATAACACAGTTTGTTTAGCCATTTATCCCTTGATGGTCATTTGGATTGATTCCATCTTTTGGCTATTATTAATAATGCAGCTTTAAAAAACATCTGTGTCAACATCCATGTTGACATATGTTTTCAACTCTTTTGGATATATACTAAGGCGTGGAATTGCTGGGTCCTATGATGACTCTATGTTTAACTTACTGAGGAACCACCAAACTGTTTTCCACAGAAACTGAACCATTTTACATTCCAAGCAGCAATGTACAAGGGTTCCTATTTCTCTACACTTTCACCAACACTTAATATTTTCCTTTTTAAATTTTACTATAGTCATCCTAGTAGGTGTAAAGTGGTATCACATTGTGGTTTTGATTTGCTTCTCACTATTGACCAATGATGCTGAACATCTTTTCATGTCCCTGTTGGACATTCGTACATCCCCTTTGGAGAAATGTCTATTTAAATCCTTTGCCCATTTTCTGTCTTTTTATTGTTGAGTTATAAGGATTCATTATATATTCTGATAGTAGTCCCATATCAGATCATGAATCCCTTTTGAAGATAATTAGGTCTCAAATTTCATTAAACTCATTTTGCAAATGAAGACAAGAAAAAAAAAGTTGTGAATCTTATCCTCCAACAGGAGCAAAGCAGGAATTCTTCTATCTCTGAATTACAAGTTCTTATCCCATAATCTGATCCCTGGACTAATAAACCACCCCAAAAGCAGAAAAATGTATTTATCAAATGCAGATAGCTTATATTCTGCTCTTGGTTTGCCTAAGACTGCCTGATTTTTGCCTTGGCAAGAGGAATTAATAGATTATTCATTTTCTAAGTGTTAATGGAGCTTGAGCTATTTTTACATCTGATGAAGAGTTTTATAATTCTACACATCAACCCAAACTGCCTCATTTAATGAAAGTGATTTTAAGGAACAATCAACTTTAAATGTGTCAAGGAAGGCTAAGCGCAATACTAAACATCCCAGCTGCTGTAACCCATGGAGGAATCTGTCTCTTTAGAAAGGCATGCAAAGCCCCACAAATGATTCCAATATGCACAACCCCACCCCAAACTACAGTTGAGAATTGCTCCCCTAATAATAAGAGCTAATATTTCTTGAGGCTTACTCTGCCCCAGGCATTTCTTATGAACTTTATATACACAAACACCCTACGAGCAAAGTACTGGGCTGGCCAAAAAGTTTTTCTGTAAGATCTTACGGAAAAAAACAAATGAACTTTTTGGCCAACCCGATAGTATTATCCCCATTTTACAGATGAGGAAACTGAGGCACAGAGAAATAAAGCCACTTTCCCAAAGTAACACTGTTAGGAAGGGATGAAGTTAAAATTCAAACCCAGGTAGTCAGGCCCCAAAGCCTACACTTTTGATCAATATTACTCTGCCTCTCTAGTAATAGTTGCCCAAAGGACTCTGGAACAATGAGGCCATCACCCAGAGGCAAGGCATTATACATTTCAACAAAACTCACACAATAGTCTGATCACCAGACTAGTCCTGAAAATAAGGCAAATATCATAATTCCATGAAAAGTAGTTTTAATCATTGTCTTTTCTGAGATACGAGCATCAAAAGCATAAGCATAACCCATAAAGAAGAAAAAAAGGATTAACTGAACTTGATCAAAGTTAAAAACTTGTGCTTCAAAAGATACATTAGGAAAGTGAGAAGACAAGCCACAGAGAAAAAATTATTTGGGAGAAAAATATTTGCAGATCATATATCTGATAAATATAAACATTTTTAAATTTTTAAAAATTCAATAATAAAATGATACACAATCCAATTTAAAAATGAGCAGAGTATCTGAATAGACATTTCACCAAAGAAGATATACTACTGGCTAATAAACATATGAAAAGGTGTTGAACATCATTAGTGTTTTAGGAAATGCAAATCAACACCAAAATGAGACATCACTTCATGCTCACTAGAATGACTGTAATCAAAAAGACAGACAATAACAAGCACTGGTGAGGATATGGAGAAACTGAACTGCTGAATACATTGCTGGGAGGAATGGAAAATAGTGCAGCCCCTCTGGAAAACAGTTTGGCAGTTCCTCAAAAAGTTAAACGTGAATTTTCAGTACAACCCAGACGTTTCATTCCTAGGACTCTACTCAAGAGAAATGAAGATGCAGGTCCACATAAAAACTTGTAAGTGAATGTCACAGCAGTATTATTTATAAGAACCAAAAAGTGGAAGTAATCCAAATATCTATCAACTGGTGAAGGGATAAACAAAATTTAGTACAGTCATACAACGAAATACTACTAGGCAACATACACATGTAATAATATGAATAAACTACAAAAACAATAACTAAGTAAAAGAAGCCAGATGCAAAAACTACATATTATACGATTCCACTTATGTGAAATATTCAGAAGAGGCACATCTGTAGAGACTGAAAGCCAGATGGTTGCCTGGGGTTAGGGCTGGGACTGCAAATAGGCATAAGGGACATTTCTGGAGTGACAGGAATGTTCTAGAAATAGAATTAGATTATGGTTATGATTGCACAACTCCGTAAATTTACTAAAAATGATTGAACTGTACACTTGAAATGGGTGGGTTTTTTTGGTATGTAAACTGTACCTCAATAAAGCTGTTAAATATAAAAATGTGTATGCCGGGCTTCCCTGGTGGCGCGGTTGTTGAGAGTCCGCCTGCCAATGCAGGGGACGCGGGTTCATGCCCCGGTCCAGGAAGATCCCACATGCCACGGAGTGGCTGAGCCCATGAGCCATGGCCGCTGAGCCTGCACGTCCGGAGCCTGTGCTCCGCAACAGGAGAGGCCACAACAATGAGAGGCCCACGTACCGCAAAAAAAAAAAAAAAAAAAAAATCTGTATGCCTTTTCTTTTTAAGAGCATCTTAACAATCCTGAAACAAGTTTTCACCTATAACTCAACCTGCTGAGAGCTATTCTCATGGAATAGTTTACTTGACCTCTGATCAACTCTTATTTGACCTTTTGTATTTGATGACTTCCCAAAGGTCTTTCAACATATAATGTTAAAAACACCATGTACACACAGAAATCTTTGTGGATGGCAAAGCTGTTATCTCAAACCACTGAGGCAAATATGATTTTTGTTAATAAATGATACTAGGGCAACTGGACAGCCATTTGGAAAAAGAATAAAATTATATTCATTCATTACACCACACACAAGAATAAACTCCAAATTAAAGACTGAAACGTAAAAAAACAAACTATTCAAGAAAACAAGATGGGTAAATTCCTCTTTAACCTGGATGTAGAAAAAGGCTGTCAAACTAAGACTAGAAATCCAGATGCAATAAGACCAATAAATTTGATTACTTAAAAAGAGAAAACTTTTACATGGCAAAAAATATAAGCAAAGTTAAAAGACAATACACTAGAAGAAAATACTTGCAACATATATCACAGATAAAGGGTTAATATCTCTAATATATAAAGAACTTTTAAAAATCAAAGGAAAATGACTAAAAATGCTACTGAGCAATAGACAAAAGACATAAAGAGACACTTCACAAAAATAAAAATGACTCAAACATGGGAAGATGTACCTGGTTATTACATTAAAAAAAATTCCAATTCTCAGGAAATATATATTGAGGTGTGAGGGGTAAAGGGTCATGACATATGCAGTGCACTTTAAAGTAGTTCAGAAAGGATGAAAAAAGAGAAAGAGAGAATGATAAAACAAAGCAAAATATTAACAAGTGAATCTGAGTAGAGTACTATCCTTAGTCTTATAACTTTTCTGTGAGTTTAAAATTATTAGTATCCTACTGTTACTATAACAAATTACCACAAACTTAGTGGTTTAAACCAACATAAATTTATTATCTTACTATCTAGAAAAAAGAAGCTCTAGAACTTTTCTTCCCTTACCTTTTTCTTTGGGAGCCTACCACTTCAGTCAACTTGAGTTCCCTGGCCACAAAAATAGTAAATACTTGGAAATAAAACAGAGAGAACACAAAAGAGCAAGGAAAGGAACACATGGGATACCTAAAGGCAACATAAACTGAAGTCTTTGGGGGAATTGTGAGTCATAAGAGTTCAGACAGGCTTTAACTGTGTTTTAGATTATATAATGCATATGAAACTCTACTGGACAGTCTTTTAATAAATGGAGAAACACCCTAAATTTTACCCTGCCTAGGAATGCCATCTACCAAGAAAAGCTTTTCTCTTACTGAACTATCTAAATTTAATGTGGAACCAAACAATCTTCAAGGCAATGGCATAGATCTCTAGAGCCACTATTTTTCTTTGCTTGGAATATATCATATTTCTACCCGCAAGCTTCTTCACTGTAATGAATACAGGCCAACAACAAATTCTTTTCTCCAGGGGTTTAATTACACTGGGCCCTGCTCCAAGTTCACCATTACTCGGAGCCAGAACTATTTTACTTTGTTAGGTTGGCCACCCAGGCTGGCGCCTGAAAATCCTAACGGTGGTGACCTTCCACCCAGCAAGCTGAAGCAAAGGGTGAAGTAACAAGAATCCCCTAGGGTGGTTCTATCTAGATTGGGGGGTTGGGTTCTTTATGGCTAAGTCATATCTATGAGCCTCAGTTTCTTTATTTGTTAAATAGGACCTCATCTAAGGAAAAAATGCATGCAAAAGCTACCTCCACAGAAAGCTTATGTGCATGCCTAAGCCCCAGTTCAGAGTTCAAAGGCGAGTTCTAACTCAGCAGTCCTAGGTGCAAGACCTTAACCCTCTCATTCAAACTGCAGCTCCATGATTTATCAGCAGTCACCACATGATCACAGTGCCTTCACTGATTTCACTTTTAATCCAGCTCTCGGGGTCCACGGGGGCAGAACTGCTGGCAGTGCTATCAGAATGAACAATTAACAAGGAATAGTGAAATCTAAAAATGTCATGCTTGGGGAAAAGGCCAGTAGAGAGAAGTATGGATTAGCCCACTTTTTTTTCCTTAAAGCCCCAGTAAGAACTCAAACCATTCTGTCCACACAGTTGGGATATAACATAGGTACATCTGCCAGAGCTATCAGCTGGCAGAAGTGAAGCCTCTCTTCAGACTCAGATCCCAAAGGTCATGCTCCATTACATGAGAGTTAAGAAAAGAATGCCTATGAATCTGATCCAAATGTGTAGCACCCAGAACATATATAATGTACAGCACTTGGCCTTGACAGTACATGCTGAGAGCCAGAAACAAAAAAAATAATCCTCAAATTATATGCACAGATATCATCTTCCAGGAATTCCAGGCATAACAAAGGTTTGGGATTTAGCTACAAAAGGCTTCTAACCTGGAATACAGAGTTTAGGGTTCTAATTCCAACTCTGCTATAAACCAGCTATGATCAGGCAAACCATCTCACTTCTTTGGACCTTGGTTTCCTTCTCTATAAGATGAGGGAGATGGCCCAGTTTACCTCTAACTCAAAGGTCCTATAGATTTTTTACATGCTCTCACAAAACCTATAAATAAGTACGAAACAGGTATTTGTGAGGGGTCTACCAATTCACTTCCTGATATTCTATGCAAAGAAAGAGAGGAAATAAGTACGGAAGCCTTCCCCTATGCTCATTATATTTTCTTTTTTATGGCCAAATCCCAGACAATCACTCCTGGGTGGGTGATATATACCTACCTCATTCACATAGAAAAGTTATTCATATAAGACTGGTGAAAAGAGCATTTGGCTTTGCAACCAGATAGGCCTGGTTTCAAATTCTATTTCTGCTACCTATCCATAGTATTACTTGAGGTGAGTTACTCACTGCTCTGAAACTCAATTTCATCATCTCTAAAACACACATTTCCTTCTCAGGGTTGTTCTGAAGCCTCTGGCACATAGTAGTATGGAATAAATAGAGGCTTTCCCCCTTCTTGCTTTTTATATGACTAGGCTACACTCTAAACAAATGCCATCTTTACTCTTCCTTTTAAAGCACCCTCAAGAGCTAATTAGGCTCTGCTGAGTCATTTCTATCCTTTAAGACTGTTCACAAATGCTGACTTTGATTTGAGAATCTCTGTATGTTATTAATCAAATAATCGTTATGCTGAATAAGCTTCAGAAAACAGGGTTTTGACTCTTCTATCTTATAAATTCTATCCAGACATACTTACAGGAAAGTGGAGAGGTTCTTAAAAACAAAGGACAAATATTCAAGGATCAGCTTTTACAGTGACCAGAAAAAATGAATGTTCTCACGCATGGTCTAAATATCCTTACCCACCGGAAAAGAAGCAAAAAGCATCTCCCCTTAACTAAAGGATACAACTCTCTTATGTTGATAAGCACAATGAATAGTTAAACATACTTTTCTAAAAACTTAACTATTCCTCTATAAGTTACTTGTAAGCACTAGCTGGCAATCCATCTACCAACCTACATCTATTCCCAAAGACAGACAATGATCACTTAAACATTAGTGATGAGTTAATGGTACACCTCCTATTCAAGTCAGATCCTCCGCTCCTTCTTGATGCTACACTTACCCTCATCTCCTATACAGTAATCCGTGCTATTATTACAAGAGCAAACACAATACTAACTATGCACCGTGCTCTGCTCTAAACACCTTAAATTTATTAACTCATTTACTCTTCACATCAACACTAAAGGTAGGCACCATTATTATCCCCACTTTAGAGAGATCTCTAAAATATCTCTGGAACATATCCCCTCCTGAATATGCCACAGGCCTTTGTCTTTTTTTTTTTTTAATTTATTTTTGGCTGCACTGGGTCTTTGTTGCTGTGCGCGGGCTTTCTCTAGTTGTGGCGAGCAGGGGCTACTCTTTGTTGCAGTGCACGGGCTTCTCACTGAGGTGGCTTCTCTTGCTGCGGAGCATGGGCTCTAGGAGCGCAGGCTTCAGTAGTTGCAGCATGTGGTCTCAGTAGTTGTGGCTCGCGGGCTCTAGAAGCACAGGCTCAGTAGTTGTGGCGCATGGGCTTAGTTGCTCCATGGCATGTGGGATCTTCCTGGACCAGAGATCGAACCCATGTCCCCTGCATTGGCAGGCAGATTCTTAACCACTGCACCACCAGGGAAACCCTTAGTCTTTTTTTTAATAGATGGTATCAATAGTCTCTAACTGGTAGATGCCTCTCGTACCCCACTCCTTAACTCTCAATCCATCCTCCACACTGCCTTCAGAGGCAACTACAACGCTAAGTTAATCACATTAGTCCCTACTTAAAACCTTTGCCGGTTCCTGACTATAAAATACATTCAAAATCCTTAATCCACACATGACCTTTCACAACCTGGATACCATTCACCTTTCCACTCTTGACTCCTACCTCTTCCCTACCCTACTCACTTTCCAGGTTGCAGTCTTAACAAACTCCTAACTCTTCCCTGAACACAGCTGACTAGAACACCTCCATACCTTGCAAGTGCCAGTTCCTCTGCCCAGAATGCTCATCCCCCTTTGCCAGAACTCTTGTTCTTCTTTCAAGACTCAATTCAAGTGTCACCTCCCTTAATAAGCCTTTTCCAACCACTGGAGAATCTCTCCTCTGTGAACCCACTGCACTCCCTCTAATAGCACTTAACTCACAGTACTCTAACTATTTCTATAAGAACACTGTTTCCCCCCAGTAGAGTATGGGATCCATAGGGTAGAGTCCATTGTTAGCACAAAATATATAGCCTGGACAATGGTAGACATTTAAAAAATAGTGAATGAATGAATAAAAGATAAACACTTATTCACAACAATCATCTCCATCCAAATGGTACACTATATGAATCTTGTAACATCTCCTTTTCTTACTTTCTCACCTAACATTAGAACTCAGGAGTTCACAACTTTTATTACAACCAAAGACAACTACAGGCACACCTTGTTTAATTGTGCTTCGCTTTACTGTGCTTCACAGATATTATGTTTTTTACAAATTGAAGTTTTGTGGCAACTCTGAGTGGAGCAAGTCTATTGCTGCCATTTTTCCAACAGCATTATTTTTAATTAAGGTATATACATTTTTTAGACACAATACTATTGCACACTTAATAGACTATAGTAAAGTGTAAACATAACTTTCATATGCACTGGGAAACCAAAAAATTCATATGTCTCACTTTATTGCAGTGGTCTGGAACCAAATGTGCAATATCTCCAAGGTATGCCTGTATCCGTCTTCATTCTAAATTAGTTCACAAGATAATTACAAATCCTACAACTCCCCTTACACATGAAAAATCCTAAATTATCCACTAAAGCTTTTATATATAAATTTTCTTCTTCAGTGAATAATACTAAATGGAAAAAACTAATCCTAACTTGGGGAGAGGGGATGGACCCCAAATCCATTAGCCATTTCTGCCCAGTGTCAACCTTCACACCACAGTATGAGCAGAATGATGTAGTTTTTGTTCTATAACCTGTTCAGGTTCTCCAGGCAGCCTGAGAAATCCCCTGTTGCTTCAGACAGATCTACAAAGCCTTCAGAATGCTCCACCAAACACAGTTTTGAATTACTATTTTTCATTACTGATGTGCTTTTCTACTGGACCCTGCTGTGAGATAAATTGGAATTATATTAGCATTACTAGCTATAGATAGATTGAGAGATATACAGGGTTTTAACGTACTGCTTGAACTTACAGACAGTGAGACATCTTTGAATCTTAATGCAAGAGAGGAAAGAGTGAAAAAATAAGGTGCAGTTCATCTGCAGATCACATAGATGAAAAACACCTTGCTGGTGTCTGTGAGCAGCTAAATCCTACATTAAATACTCAGGCTTAGGGAGCTGAAGCACAAGGATGATGATGATGATGTCTGTAGTCAAACACTTCTTATATAATTGATCAGCACAAAGAAAAGTGATTTCAGGAAATGTTATTCTAAAAGGTAAATCCAGGGTTCCCTTAGAGAGTCGAGGATGAGGTCAAGGACAAGCATGCTACCAAATAAAGAGAGAAAAGGGGCCCACTATTTTAAGGGAAGAAAAGAGTTCAGGGAAGGGTGAGGGAAGGATAGGATGAGAGCCGGGAGTAGAAAAGTCAGCTGTATCAAAAATGTGACCCTCACAACAATGTTTTAAAATGAACATTAATAGCTACAGGCAGAATTCTAAGAATGACCCTCAAAGACCCTTAACCTCATATAATCCCCTCTCCTTTGACTGTGGGTGGAACCTGTGCATGTGATATCACGGCTGTAATTATACTCAGTTATACGGCACAGCTGACCTTAATCAGGCAGATTATCCCAGTAAGCCTGACCTATACACATGAGCTCTTTAAAAAGCAGAGTTTTCTCTGGCTGGTGGCAAAGTCAGAGACTCAAAGCACAAGCAGGATTTGACAGAAGTGAGAAGGGCCCCATGTCAAGGAAACAGGGACCTCAGACCTACAGCCACAAGGAAATGAATTCTGCCAACAATGTGAATGAACTTGGAAGTGGATTCTCCTCCAGGGCCTCCAGATAAGAGACCGGTCTGGCCAATACCTTGATTTTGGCCTTGTGAGACCCAAAGCAGAGAACCCTCTCGAGGCCACCAGGTCTTCTAATCTACAGAGCTACTACAATACTGTGAGATGATAAATGCGTGTTGTTTTAAGCTGCTAAGATTGTGGTAATTTATTACACAGCAACAGAAAACTAATATAGAGTAGGGTATAAATGTAATCTAATAAATTCCTTTTCCAATATTACTTTTCACCTCAGAGATCCCAAAAGGACTTCTTTTATTTGACATAAGCTGCAAAGGACGATAAATTTACCTTCTCAAAGAAAGAAAAAAAAATTAATATTATTAATGTATTTTTAAAAGATAAAGAATCTCACCTCCTTCAGTCCTAATACAGGAGTGAAGATGGATATCCCTAATGAACGAAAGTCCTTCGTAAATAATATCATATCCACATGATATCTTTTAACTATTAGGGAACAGAATATGATTTGGAGTTGAAACACCCAAGCACAACTGGGAAGGCTCTGCTGCTGTTTTTTGAATGCTCAAATACTGTACAAATTACTACCTAATTCTACTCAAGGCTAGTCCCAAGGAAAATACCTGCTGAAAGATTGGTACAAGTGGTTAACAGACAAGCAACCATCAAAAGATCTTCAATTTAAACAGTTATTTTTTGGTAGGGTTGTTTTTTGGGGGGTTTTTTTTGGCCATGCCATGCAGCATGTGGGATCCTAGTTCCTCAATCAGGCATTGAAACTGTGCCCCCTGCACTGGCAGTGCTGAGTCTTAACCAGGAAAGTCCCTAAACAGTCTGTTTTTTTTTTTTCTGTTCAAATAATTTCCCACAGTGACTCCCAGGACTAATTTCAGCTATTTGTTCTATTGGATTATATAAATTACAGCCATTACTAGGTCCTACACAACTTTGCATCATCTATCTGACTTAGCATGGTGGCAACCACTAGCTGTGGTACCCTGTGGTACCTTGGGAAAATTATCCTCTCTAAACTTCACTTTCTTAATCAGTAAAATGGAAAATCAGTATCTACCTCACAGGGATGGACAGAAGATTAAACAAAATAAGCATAGGAGGCACTTAGAACACTGTCTAGCACAACACAACAGCTATTTTTTATCAGATCAAGGTCAATTAAGTAAATAAAAATAATGGTAAACTCAGCCTTGTTTACAATATTACAAATTATTATAAGAAAACATGTATGGATAGCAGCATTATTCATAAAAGCCCAAAAGTAGAAACAACCCAAACATTCATCAAGTGATGAATGCATAAACAAAATGTGGTAGAGCCATACAATGGAATATTCCTTGGCCATAAAAAGAAAATGAAGTAGCGTTACATGATAAAACATGGATAAATCTTAAAAACATTGTAAGTGAAAGATGCCCAGAGACAAAAGGCCACATATTGTATGATTCCATTTATATGGAATATTCAGAATAGGCAAATTAACAGAGACAGAAAGTAGATTAGTGGTTGTTAGGGGCTGGGAAAAGGGGGCAATAGGAACTGACAGCTTAATGAGTATGAGCTATCTTTTATGGGGTTATGGAAATATTCTAGAATTAGATGGTGGCAATGGTTGCATAATGTAGTGAATATACTAAAAACCACCGAACTGTGCACCTATGTTATATGAATTATATCCTAATTTTAAAATGTATGTCTCCTTTTGTCCATGAAGAATTAACTCCTACAGGACTTGCCTCCTGCCATCAATAACTAGAAAACTAGGGCTTCCCTCATGGCACAGTGGTTGAGAGTCTGCCTGCCGATGGAGGGGACACGGGTTCATGCCCTAGTCCAGGAAGATCCCACATGCTGCGGAGTGGTTGGCCCGTGAGCCATGGCCGCCGAGCCTGTGCGTCTGGAGCCTGTGCTCTGCAACGGGAGAGGCCACAACAGTGAGAGGCCCACGTACCGCAAAGAAAAAAAAAAACTAGAAAACTAGATAAAACACATAAAACAAATGTTTTCAGACACTGGATAACAGATGGAGCTAGACAGACTGAGCCCCATCTTGGCTTTCTGAATGGAGACAATTTCCACATAGGGGCACAGAGTGGGGAACCCAAACAGAGCCCAATGATCCCAGTGAACTGAGGGGACAATTCAATTCAATTCTGGAATTTGGTGATGCAAAGGCAAATAAAATTTGTAGGACCAAGCACTGAAGAGGAGGAAGCCAAAAAAAAAAAAGGACTCCAGAAATCAGCATAAAACTCTCTTTGAGACTTTGGCTGAAGGACAATCTGCACATACACAGGGTGAAATCCACAAGACCAGATGAAAAACAACTACTGGGGAGCTGTAAGCCTAACAATACCCAAAGCTCAAACAGCATGCTAACATTCAAGTTCCCACCAGCCAGAGTAGAGACACCACGCTTGAATACACAGAGCACTGAATAGAGATTCCAGTAGGGACACACCTTAGGAGTGAAGCTAAACTAGCCCTAGAGAAAGGAATACTCCAGATCTGCCCTTAAAAGGCTTAAATACAAGCTTTGGAATGATTATGCTGATCCACAAGTAGCTATTTTCCAGAACCAAGGTTCAGACTCTCTAAAGAGAAAAAACAAGATTTGCTCCCAACGGAGTAAATTCACAATGTTCACTACCCAATAAAAATTTAACAGATACACAAGAAGCAGAAAAATGTGACCCCATAAGCAGGTAAAAAAATCCATCAATAGAGGGCAGACAGCAGAAGCAAGAAGAACTACAATCCTGCAGCCTGTGGAACAAAAACCACATTCACAGAAAGATAGACAAGATGAAAAGGCAGAGGGCTATGTACCAGATGAAGGAACAAGATAAAACCCCAGAAAAACAACTAAATGAAGTGGAGATAGGCAACCTTTCAGAAAAAGAATTCAGAATAATGATAGTGAAGATGATCCAGGACCTCGGAAAAAGAATGGAGGCAAAGATTGAGAAGATGCAAGAAATGTTTAACAAAGACCTAGAAGAATTAAAGAACAAACAAACAGAGATGAACAATACAATAACTGAAATGAAAACTACACTAGAAGGAATCAATAGCAGAATAACTGAGGCAGAAGAATGGATAAGTGACCTGGAAGACAGAATGGTGGAATTCACTGCTGTGGAACAGATTAAAGAAAAAAGAATGAAAAGAAATGAAGACAGCCTAAGAGACCTCTGGGACAACATTAAACGCAACAACATTCACATTATAAGGGTCCCAGAAGGAGAAGAGAAAGAGAAAGGACCAGAGAAAATATTTGAAGAGATTATAGTCGAAAACTTCCTGGACTTGGGAAAGGAAATAGCCACCCAAGTCCAGGAAGCACAGCGAGTCCCATACAGGATAAACCCAAGAAGAAACACACTGAGACACATAGTAATCAAATTGGAAAAAATTAAAGACAAAGAAATATTATGGAAAGCAGCAAGGGAAAAATGACAAATAACATACAAGAGAACTCCTATAAGGTTAACAACTGATTTCTCAGCAGAAATTCTACAAGCCAGAAGGGAGTGGCATGATAAAGTGATGAAAGGGAAGAACCTACAACCAAGATTACTCTACCCAGCAAGGATCTCATTCAGATTCGATGGAGAAATCAAAAGCTTTACAGACAAGCAAAAGCTAAGAGAATTCAGCACCACCAAACCAGCTCTACAACAAATGCTAAAGGAACTTCTCTAAGTGGGAAACACAAGAGAAGAAAAGGACCTACAAAAACTAATCCAAAACAATTAAGAAAATGGTCATAGGAACATACATATTGATGTATTACCTTAAACGTGAATGGATTAAATGCTCCAACCAAAATATACAGGCTTGCTGAATGGATATAAAAACAAGACCCATATATAGGCTGTCTACAAGAGACCCACTTCAGACCTAGGGACACATACCAACTGAAAGTGTGGGGATGGAAAAAGATATTCCATGCAAATGGAAATCAAAAGAAAGCTGGAGCAGCAATACTCATATCAGATAAAATAGACTTTAAAATAAAGAATGTTAAAAGAGACAAGGAAGGACACTACATAATGATCAAGGGATCAATCCAAGAAGAAGATATAACAATTATAAATATATATGCACCCAACATAGAAGCACCTCAATACATAAGAAAACTGCTGACAGCTCTAAAAGAGAAAATCGACAGTAACACAATAATAGTGGGGGACTTTAACACCTCACTTACACCAATGGACAGATCATCCAAAATGAAAACAAATAAGGAAACAGAAGCTTTAAATGACACAATAGACCAGATAGATTTAATTGATATTTATAGGACATTCCATCCCAAAACAACAGATTACACTTTCTTCTCAAGTGCGCACAGAACATTCTCAGGATAGATCACATCTTGGGTCACAAATCAAGCCTCGGTAATTTAAGAAAATTGAAATCATATCAATCATCTTTTCTGACCACAGAGCTATGAGATTAGAAATGAATTACAGGGAAAAAAACGTAAAAAACACAAACACATGGAAGCTAAACAATAAGTTACTAAATAACCAAGAGATCACTGAAGAAATCAAAGAGGAAATCAGAAAAACCTAGAGACAAATGATAATGAAAACACAACGATCCAAAACCTTCGGGATGCAGCAAAAGCAGTTCTAAGAGGGAAGTTTATAGCTATACAAGCCTACCTCAAGAAACAAAACAAATCTCAAATAAACAATCTAACCTTACCCCTCAAGGAACTAGAGAAAGAAGAACAAACAAAACCCAAAGTTAGCAGAAGGAAAGAAATCATAAAGATCAAATCAGAAATAAATGAAATAGAAACAAAACAATAGGAAAGGTCAATAAAACTAAAATCTGGTTCTTTGAGAAGATAAACAAAATTGATAAAACATTAGTCAGACTCATCAAGAAAAAGAGGGAGAGGACTCAAATCAATAAAATTAGAAAGGAAAAAGGAGAAGTTACAACAGAAACCGCAGAAATACAAAGCATCCTAAGAGACTACTACAAGCAACTCTATGCCAATAAAATGGACAACCTGCAAGAAATGGACAAATTCTTAGAAAGGTATAAACTTCCAAGACTGAACCAGGAAGAAACAGAAAATAGGAACAGACCAATCACAAGTAATGAAATTGAAACTGTTATTAAAAATCTTCCAACAAACAAAAGGCCAGGACCAGATGGCTTCACAGGTGAATTCTATCAAACATTTAGAAAAGAGCTAACATCCATCCTTCTCAAACTCTTCCAAAAAATTGCAGAGGCAGGAACACTCCCAAACTCATTCTATGAGACCACCACCACCCTGATACCAAAACCAGACAAAGATACTACAAAAAAAGAAAATTACAGACCAATATCACTGATGAATATAGACGCAAAAGTCCTCAACAAAATACTAGCAAACAGAATCCAACAACACATTAAAAGGATCATACACCATGATCAAGTGGGATTTATCCCAGGGATGTAAGGATTCTTCAATATATGCAAATCAATCAATGTGATACACCATATTAACAAACTGAAGAATAAAAACCATATGATCATCTCATTAGATGCAGAAAAAGCTTCTGACAAAATGTAATACCCATTTATGATAAAGACTCTCCAGAAAGTGGGCATAGAGGAAACCTACCTCAACATAATAAAGGCCATAGAAGACAAACCCACAGCAAACATCATTCTCAATGGTGAAAAACTGAAGGCATTTCCTCTAAGATCAGGAACAAGACAAGGATGTCCACTCTCACCACTATTATTCAACATAGTTTTGGAAGTCCTAGCCACAGCAATCAGAGAAGAAAAAGAAATAAAAGGAATACAAATTGTAAACGAAGAAGTAAAACTGTCACTGTTTGCAGATGACATGATACTATACATAGAGAATCCTATAAATGCCACCAGAAAACTACTAGAGCTAATCAATGAATCTGGTAAAGTTGCAGGATACAAAATTAATGCACAGAAATCTCTTGCATTCCTATACACTAATGAAAAGTCTGAAAGAGAAATTAACACTCCCATTTACCATTGCAACAAAAAGAATAAAATACCTAGGAATAAACCTACCTAGGGAGACAAAAGACCTGTACACAGAAAACTATAAGACAATGATGAAAGAAATTAAAGATGATATCAACAGATGGAGAGATACACTATGTTCTTGGATTGGAAGAATCAGTATTGTGAATATGACTGTACTACCCAAAGCAATCTACAGATTCAACGCAATCCCCATCAAATTACCAATGGCAATTTTTACAGAACTAGAACAAAAAATCTTAAAATTTGTATGGAGACACAAAAGATCCCAAATAGCCAAAGCAGTCTTGAGGGAAAAAAATGGAGCTGGAGGACTCAGACTCCCTGACTTCAGACTATACTACAAAGCTACAGTAATCAAGACAATATGGTACTGGCACAAAAACAGAAACAAAGATCAATGGAACAAGATAGAACGCCCAGAGATAAACCCACGCACATATGGTCAACTAATCTATGACAAAGGAGGCAAGAATATACAATGGAGAAAAGACAGTCTCTTCAATAAGTGGTGCTGGAAAACTAGACAGCTACATATGTAAAAATGAAATTAGAACACTCCCTAACACCATACACAAAAATAAACTCAAAATTGATTAGAGACCTAAATGTAAGACTGGACATTATAAAACTCTTAGAGGAAAACATAGAAAGAACACTCTTTGACATAAATCACAGCAAGATCCTTTTTGATCCACCTCCTAGAGAAATGGAAATAAAAACAAAAATAAACAAATGGGACATAATGAAACTTAAAAGGTTTTGCACAGCAAAGGAAAGCATAAACAAGACAAAAAGACAACCCTCAGAATGGTACAAAATATTTGCAAATGAATCAACGGACAAAGAATTAATCTCCAAAATATATAAACAGCTCATGCAGCTCAATATTAAAGAAACAAACAACCCAATCCAAAAATGGGCAGAAGACCTAAATAGACATTTCTCCAAAGAAGACATACACATGGCCAAGAAACACATGAAAAGCTGCTCAACATCACTAATTATTAGAGAAATGCAAATCAAAACTACAATGAGGTATCACCTCACACCAGTTAGAATGGCCATCATCAGAAAATCTACAAACAACAAATGCTGGAGAGGGTGTGGAGAAAAGGGAACCCTCTTGCACTGTTGGTGGGAATGTAAATTGATATAGCCACTACGGAGAACAGTATGGAGGTTCCTTAAAAAACTAAAAATAGAATTACCATATGATACAGCAATCCCACTATCAGGCATATACCCAGAGAAAACCATAATTCAAAAAGACACATGCACCCCAATGTTCATTGCAGCACTATTTACAATAGCCAGGTCATAGAAGCAACCTAAATGCCCAGCAACAGACGAGTGGATAAAGAAGATGCAGTACATATATACAATGGAATATTTCTCAGCCATAAAAAGGAACAAAACTGAGCCATTTGTTGAGATGTGGATGGATCCAGAGACTGTCATACAGAGTAAAGTAAGTCAGAAAGAGAAAAACAAATATCGTACATTAATGCATGTATGTGGAACCTAGAAAAATGGTACAGATGAACCAGTTTGTAGGGCAGAAGTTGAGACACAGATGTAGAGAACAAACGTATGGATACCAAGGGGGGAAAGCCGCGGGGGAGGTGGGGATGGTGGTGGGCTAAACTGGGCGATTGGGATTGACATGTGTACACTGATGTGTATAAAATTGATGACTAATAAGAACCTGCTGTATAAAAAAATATATAAAATAAAATTCAAAAAAAAACTAATACTAAACTTTCTTTGGGTTATTTGTATGGAAATATGTTAATATAAATGTTTCAGACATTACATGGCAAAAAATAATCCATCAACAGATATAGATCTAGAATGCTATAATATTATACTAATGGATTAGCAGATAATGACTTTAAATAGCTATTATTTACAAGCTTAACTATTTTAAGGAAAACGTGAGGATACTGAAGAGGAAAAAAGACAATATCAAAAAGAAACAAATGGAACTTCAAGAGATTAAAAAAATAAGTGCAAAAATGAAAATTCCATTTGATGGGATTAAGAACAGATTAGACGCTTCAGAAAAAAACAGTGAATTTGAATACGCAGCCACAGAAACTATCCAAACTGAAGCAGAGTGAGGAAAAAAAAAGTCTGGAAAGCAAATGAACAGAGCTTCAGTAATCTGTACACCAACATCAATTAGTCTAATACAGGTGAAATTAGAGTTACAGAGACGAGGAAAAGGGAAGAAAAAAGATATTTGAGAAAATAATGCCTTAAAATTATACAAACTTGGAGCAACATTAGCAAGATGGCACACTGAGAAGATCCAGGCCCTTATTCCCCGACAGAAACAGCAAATAAACAATAACATACAGACCAAAGCAGCTTTGGGAAAACTCCAGAAACCAATTAAAAATCGGCAACAACCAAGCAAATGCCTAACCAAAGGAAAGCTGCACTCAAAATGGTAGGAAATTTCATCTAAACCCTAAACCCCTTCCCTAGGACATTACAACAGGTCAGAAGGAAGCCACACAACTCCTGCTCTTCCATCAGGGCAGAAGGAAGAGTGAAAGTTGTTTGCAATGTTCTGGCTTGTTAGGAGGCTGCCTGAGGAAATGGTTTCTGTCTTGCCTAACTTGGAGTGCAGTTTGGAACAGTGGTATAATCTGGTTATCAGGTTGGAGGCCACTATAAGAAATGTTAATTACCTGCAGAGGGAGAGAAGGAACTACAGGAGACAGCAGATCTTCAGGTGCCTGGGGACAAGAGATTACAGGCAGAGGAATACAAGAGAACAACTAAAGCTCTAAGAGGAAGCACTGGGGTGAGACCTTAGAGAAATTAAGGCATTTAAAAGCAGCCGTGTGTGTGTGTGTGTGTGTGTGTGTGTGTGTGTGTGTGTGTGTGTGTGTGTGTACACACATACAGGAGAACTGGAACAAAAGCACAAATACAGGCCAAGGAAGATGCATCCCCAGAAAAGGTTTGAGAGGACCCTGAAATAAACCTGAGACAATTTAAGCACCAAAATAATTAAGCACAACAGTAAATTATAAGCCCTTGAGAAAAAAATATAATTTATGAAATCACACGAATAACAAATAAATTTAAAAGTAAGGGGAGGGGCTTCCCTGGTGGCACAGTGGTTAAGAATCCACCTGCCAATGCAGAGGACATAGGTTAGAGCCCTAGTCCAGGAAGATCCCACATGCCACGGAGCAACTAAGCCCATGTGCCACAACTACTGAGCCTGTGCTCTAGAGCCCGGGCTCTGTAACAAGAGAAGCCACTTCAATGAGAAGAAGCCTGTGAACCGCAAGGAACAGTAGCCCCTGCTCGCTGCAACTAGAGAAAGACCATGCGCAGCAACAAAGACCCAACGCAGCCAAAAATAAAATAAATAAATTTATAAAAAATAAAAAGAGATTTAAAAATAAATAAATAAAAGTAAGGGGAGAAGAAAGGTCCCCTACTTACAACAGAATGTAGAAAGCTGAATACTAAATGTAGAACAAGCGCTAGAAACATTTTGCAATCATCATGGTAAAGATCAGATAAGGAGCTTCCCTGATGGCACAGCGGCTGAGAATCCGCCTGCCAGTGCAGGAGACACAGGTTCGAGCCCTGGTCCAGGAAGATCCCACATGCCGCAGAGCAGCTAAGCCCATGTGCCACAACTACTGAGCCTGCACTCTAGAGCCTGCGAGGCACCACTACTGAGCCTGCGTGCCACAACTACTGAAGTCCATGAGCCTAGAGCCCATGCTCCACAACAAGAGAAGTCACTGCAATGAGAAGCCCGTGCACCACAACGAAGAGTAGCCCCCGCTCACCGCAACTAGAGAAAAGCCCACGTGCAGCAACAAAGACACAATGCAGCCAAAAATAAATAAATTAATTAATTAACGAATTAATTTTTTAAAAATCAGGTAAGAATCACCAGTGGATGCTAAGCCTGGGGTTTTTTTTTTTTTTTTAATTCCAGAGGTTCCAAAAAGCAAAACTTGTATTTGCCACATACTGGCAGCTATTTTCATAGCATTTGCACTGTACTAGATATTATAAGTAAGCTAGAGATGATTTAAAGTATATAAGAGGATGTGCGTAGGTTATATGCAAATACTATGCCATTTTATATGTGACTTGATCATCTGTGGATTTTGGTATCCACAGGGGATCCTGGAACCACCACCTACAGATACCAAGACACAACTATATTTGCATGTTCTTAGAGTATCTCCCTGCAGAGTGCTTATTAGTTGCAAGGAAGATATAAAATACAGTTATTATACTTAGAAGCAATTTGGGCAATATCTTGACTAGATGTAACATCACGTACGAAAAACAGATGAATGCTGTATGTCCCCAGGTGTGATATCCTCAGAAGGACACAACATCACCTATGCAGTACTCTAACTGAGAAAACATAATATCAACTTAAACATGAGGACAAAGACAAAACATAAGACAAATGCGAAAAAGAATGCTCTGTTGTTTCAAAAAGGTTGGAAGAGATGCATTCTTCAAATATGTCAATAACATAAAAGTCAGAACGGCTATGAAATATTCCACATAAAAGAGGTTAAAGGGGGCTTCCCTGGTGGCGCAGTGGTTGAGAGTCCGCCTGCCGATGCAGGGGACACGGGTTTGCGCCCCGGTCCGGGAAGATCCCACATGCCACGGAGCGGCTGGGCCCGTGAGCCATGGCCGTTGGGCTTGCGTGTCCGGAGCCTGTGCTCCGCAACAGGAGAGGCCACAGCAGCGAGAGGCCCACGTACCACAAAAACAAACAAAAAAAGATTAACAAAGTTTAATACCCAGTTGCGATTTTTTTTAATTCTCAGCAAACTAGGAACAGAATGGAATTTCCTCAACCAGATAAAGGGCATCGGTAAAAACCCTACAGCTTACATTAAACTTAATGATAAAAGATTGAATACTTTCCCCCTACGATGATCAAGAACAAAGGAAAGAATGTCCCCTCTCACCACTTCTATTCAACACTATATTGGAGGTCCTAGCCATACTAAGTGAAGTAAGTCAGAAAGAGAAAGACAAATATCATATGGTATCACTTACATATGAAATCTAAAATGTGATACAAATTAACTTATTTATAAAACAAACTCACAGACACAGAAAACAAATTTATGATTACCAAAGGGAAAAGGTGATTGGGGAGAAATAAATTAGGAGTTTGGGATTAGCATATACAAACTACTATATACAAAATAAATAAACAAAAAGGTCCTACTGTATAGCACAGGGAACTATATTCAATATCCTGTAATAAGCCATAATGGAAAAGAATATGAAAAAGAATATGTATATGTATGTATAAATGAATCACTTTGCTGTCCACCAGAAACTAACAAAACATTGTAAATCAACAATACTTCAATTAAAAATATAAAAAAGACACCACCAAATGTTGGCAAGAATGTGGAACAACCTAAACTCTCATATATCATTTGTGGTAGGAAGAGGCACCACCACGCTGGGAATAGTTCTAAGTTTTCTATAAAACTAAACATATATCTGCACTTGATCCAACAATTATACTCCTAAGTACTTGCCCAAGAGGAATAAAAACATATACTTAACACAAAGATTTTTGTACAAATGATTAAAATAGCTTCATTTATAAGAGCCAAAGACTAGAAACCACCCAAATAGTTGAACGGATAAACAAATTTTGGTACATTCATGCAAAGGAATATACTTAGCAATAAAAAGAAATGAACTACTGTAACACACACCAACATGAATGATGCTCAAAAATGTTATGCTGAACAAAAAAGAAGCCACTCAAAACACTATATACTGGGGACTTCCCTGGTGGTCCAGTGGTTAAGACTCTGTGCTTCCAATGCAAGGCGCGTGGGTTTGATCCCTGGTTGGGGAACTAAGATCCTACATGCTGCACAGTGCGACCAAAGAATTAAAAAAAAAAAAGACTATATACTGCATAATTCCATTTATATGAAATTCTAACAAAGGGAAATCCAGTAGTAACAGACAGCAGATAAGTGGTTGCCTGGAATCACTAGTAGGAGATTAGATAGCAGGAAGCGGAAGTGGCTGCAAAGAGGTAGTGTAAGGGAACTTTTTGGGGTGATGGAAATGTTTACATCTTGTTTTTGATGGTTGTTGCACTGTTGTACATGTCTGTCAAAATTCATCAAAGCATACTCTTAAAATGGGTGCATTATATTGTTTGTAAGTTGTAACTCAAAAAGGCAGATTTTTAAAATAAAATGGAAAAAACTATCAAAAAATTTTAAGTTTACATTCCCTTAACCCATGTATTCCAGTTCTAAGAAATTATCCCAAAATGTACCTCAAAGAAACCATCAGCCAAGAACACAAAGATGCATTTACAAAAATGTTCTTTATAGCATTATTTAATAGAAATAATTTCTTTCAATGGTCCATCAATAGGGTATTAATTAAATAAGTTAGGGTACATTCATAGACTAGGATACTTCATAGCAATTAGAAGCAGCAATTAGATTTACTTATATTGACCTGAAACATGTTGTTAAATCGAAAAAGTAGGGAGGTTCCTAGTGGCTTAGTGGTTAGGATTCCAGGCTCTCACTGCTGGGGCCCGGGTTCAGTCTCTGGTCAGGGAACTGAGATCCCACAAGCTGCATGGCGTGGCCAAAAAAAATCAAAAAGGTAGTTACAAAACAGTGTGTGTAACTTAATTTTAATAAATGTATATAATACATACATATGTAAATTCAAAAACGTATGAGCCAACTTTATACCAAGAGGTGTCATCTTTTTCTTATATGTAAGAGAATGCTGAGACCACTCCTATTTTAGAGATGATGAAACTCTCATCAGAGATGTCAAATGAGTGTCAGAGAAATCAAAACAAGACTGAGGGCCACATAGTCTTTCAGGAAACAACTGCTATCTCAATGAACAGGCATACATTCTTCAAAGTTTCTACAAAGGAACTCTGCTAAGTTGGAAAAATAAAAGCAGAGTACCAGGGACTTCCCTGGTGGCGAAGTGGTTGAGAATCCGCCTGCCAATGCAGGGGACATGGGTTCGAGCCCTCGCCCGGGAAGATCCCACATGCCCTGGAGCAACTAAGCCCATGCACCACAGCAACTGAGCCTGCGCTCTACAGCCTTCTAACCACAACTACTGAGCCTGCGTGCTACAAATACTGAAGCCCACGTGCCTAGACCCCATGCTCCGCAACAAGAGAAGCACCACAATGAGAAACCCATGCACCGCAACAAAGAGCAGCCCCGCTTGCCGCAACTAGAGAAAGCCCACGTCCAGCAACAAAGACCCAATGCAGCCAAAAATAAATAATAAATACATTTATATTAAAAAAAAAAAAAAGCAGAGTACCAGTGGAAAACGCCTACATGGTTTTACCGTCATCTGTCGTTCTAACATCAGAATGAAATTCAGTAAAAACCTTCTTCCATATAGTAAGTAGATAGGGCTTCCCTGGTGGCCCAGTGGTTGAGAGTCCGCCTGCCGATGCGGGGGACGCGGGTTCGTGCCCTGGTCTGGGAGGATCCCACGTGCCGTGGAGCGGCTGGGCCAGTGAGCCATGGCCGCTGAGTCTGCGCGTCCAGAGCCTGTGCTCCGCAACAGGAGAGGCCACAACAGTGAGAGGCCCGCGAACCGCAAATAAATAAATAAATAAATAAGTAGATAATGGTCTCTTATTAACACTTTTATGCTGTGCTTACTTCCCTGCTGTTAGCAGGACTTGATTTAAAAGCAGGAAGGCATACCCTGAGAAAACCATAATTCAAAAAGAGTCATGTACCAAAATGTTCATTGCAGCTCTGTTTACAATAGCCAGGACATGGAAGCAACCTAAGTGTCCATCATCGGATGAATGGATAAAGAAGATGTGGCACATATATACAATGGAATATTACTCAGCCATAAAAAGAAACGAAATTGAGATATTTGTAGTGAGGTGGATGGACCCAGAGTCTGTCATATAGAGTGAAGTTAAGTCAGAAAGAGAAAAACAAATACCGTATGCTAACACATACATATGGAACCTCAGAAAAAAAAAAAAAGGTCATTAAGAACCTAGGGGTAAGACAGGAATAAAGACACAGACCTACTAGAGAATGGACTCGATGATATGGGGAGGGGGAACGGTAAGCTGTGACAAAGTGAGAGAGTGGCATGGACATATATACAGTACCAAACGTAAAATAGATAGCTAGTGGGAAGCAGCCGCATAGCACAAGGAGATCAGCTCGGTGCTCTGTGACCACCTAGAGGGGTGGGATAGGGAGGGTGGGAGGGAGGGAGACGCAAGAGGGAAGAGATATGGAAACATATGTATATGTATAACTGATTCACTTTGTTATAAAGCAGAAACTAACACACCACTGTAAAGCAATTATACTCCAATAAAGATGTTAAAAAAATAAATAAATAAATAAATAAATAAAATAAAAGCAGGAAGAAGACAATGTCAGTATGGAGTCTCCCTGAAAGCAGGAAGGAAGTACTTTGGACTGATTAAGGCCAGCATGACATTCATAGTGGCCAATCTCATTCCAGCTGAGTTAAAGTAATCATTCCAATATTTGCTCCCTGTCAGCCCTTGTCAGGATCCAAAAGAAAACTGAGAAACTGTTCACACATATACACACACACACAGAAAGAAAAAGGCTAATTTATTATAATCTGCTTGTCAAATATCAAGTATTTGTAATACTCCAAAAAATAAATAATCACTGAGCTTCAGTAAGTGGTATTTACAAGGCAAAACAACTCCAAAACTTACCAGCACCACCCCCACAAAATTTACTTCCACTTTTTTTTTTTAAACACCTTTACTGGAGTATAATTGCTTTACATTGTTGTTAGTTGCTACTGTATAACAAAGTGAATCGGCTGTATGTATACATATATCCCCGTATCTCCTCCCTCTTGCGTCTCCCTCCCACCCTCCCTAACGCACCCCTCTAGGTGGTCACAAAGCACCGAGCTGATCTCCCTGTGCTATGAGGCTGCTTCCCACTAGCTATCTATTTTACATTTGGTAGTGTACATATGTCCATGCCACTCTCTCACTTCGTCCCAGCTTACCCTTCCCCCACCCCGTGTTCTCAAGTCCATTCTCTACATCTGTGTCTTTATAACTTCAGCGTTCTTGATCTTCTCCTACCCGACCCTCCACTCCCACTAAGAATGAAATCATCTTGCTATGAAATGTTAAGAGGAAAAAAGATACTGATGGTTTACTAATGACAATTAGTAATATTCTGACGGTTTAATAATCATATATATGTATGCATACACATATATAGTATTTGTGTATTGAACTTATAAATGTACCTTTGTTCAAGCACATAAATGCCAAAGAAGTCATCTAAAAATAGATTATACAATTCTATACTGTCTACTCACATTTGCCCAGTCTGAATCTTCTCACCATCATAGCCTCCTTCTTAAATAATTAAGTTGACCAACTGTCACCCCCTGTCCCATAAAAGTACTTGGATTCTAATACTTCTATATCTGCATACCTATATCTCACTATATTCTAAAACCTAAGACCCAGCTTGAGCAATGTGGACAGGACAAACAAGAGAAGGGAAAAAGAGAAGGAAGAAAGGATTTTGTAAAAATTTTCACCAAAAACATTTTCACTGACCTTGCCCACAGCTATCAAATATAGCACTCACCTACTCTGAATACTCCAAGTAATACTAACAATTTTAACCTAACCAGCCATAAAAATATCAGGAGTAGCAGTCACCATTTATTAAATGCTTATTCTGTATCAAGCACCATGCTGAGTACTATATGTTATCTCATTTAATCCTTCCTACAACTCTCCAAAGCAGGCTGTAAAAATTTGGAGAGGTTCACTTGCTCAAGTCTACACAGATAGAGGAATCCAGAATCAGATGTATGTCCATCTGTCTCAAGAACCTAAATAAATAAATAAATAAATACTAACCACACTTCTATTTTATTCCACATGCTTTTATTCCTCTCTTTATTACAGGATTAAAAAACAGAGCATGGGGCTTCCCTGGTGGCGCAGTGGTTAAAAATCTGCCTGCCAATGCAGGGAACACAGGTTCGAGCCCTGGCCTGGGAATATCCCACATGCCACAGAGCAACTAAGCCTGTGTCACACAACTACTGAGCCTGTGCTCTAGCGCCCGTGAGCCACAACTACTGAGGCTGCATGCCACAACTACTGAAGCCCGGGAGCCTAGAGCCCCTGCTCCACAACAAGAGAAGCCTGCGCACCGCAAGGAAGAGCAGCCCCCGCTCGCAGCAACTAGAGAAAGCCCGCGTGCAGCAACGAAGACTCAATGCAGCCAAAAATAAAAATAAATAAAATAAGTAAATTTTAAATAAATACATAAAAAGAAAGCACAGCATGGACATCCATATGCAAAAAAATGAACCCCGACCTAAACTTTACAACTTACACAAAAATTAACTAGGTCACAGATCTAAATATAAAAAAGCAAAACCATGAAAATTCTAAGGGAAAACATTTGTGACTTAGGGTTAGGCAAAAAGTTCTTATATATGACATCAAAAGTTCAATCCATAAAAGAAAAATTAATAAATTGGACTTCATCAAAATTTAAAACTTTTACTCTGTAAAAGTCACTGATAAGAGAATGAAGAGATAAGCTACAGACTGGGGAAAATATCTGGAAATCACATATCTTTGAAAGGATTTGTAACCAGAATATATATAAAAGAACTCTCAAAACTCAACAGTAAGAAAACAGTTTTAAGTTGTGTAAAAGATAAGAATACCTCACCAAAGCAGATAAAAGAATGGCAAAAAGGCACATTAAAAAAGATGCTCAGGGCTTCCCTGGTGGCACAGTGGTTGAGAATCCGCCTGCTAACGCAGGGGACACGGGTTCGATCCCTGGTCTGGGAGGATCCCACATGCCGCAGACCAACTGGGCCCGTGAGCCACAACTACTGAGGCTGCAAGTCTGGAGCCTGTGCTCCACAACAAGAGACTGCGACAGTGAGAGGCCCATGCACCGCGATGAAGAGGGGCCCCCGCTCACTGCAACTGGAGAAAGCCCTTGTACAGAAACGAAGACCCAACACAGCCAAAAATAAATAAATACATATAAAAAAAAATGTTCAACATCATTAGCCATTAGAGAAATACAAATTAAAACCACAATAAGAGAGACTTCTCTAGTTGCAGAGTGGTTAAGAATCCGCCTGCTGGGCTTCCCTGGTGGCGCAGTGGTTGAAAGTCCGCCTGCCGATGCAGGGGACACGGGTTCGTGGCCCAGTCTGGGAGGATCCCACATGCCGCGTAGCGGCTGGGCCCGTGAGCCATGGCCGCTGAGCCTGCGCGTCCGGAGCCTGCGCTCCACAACGGGAGAGGCCACAACAGTGAGAGGCCCGTGTACCGCAAAAAAAAAAAAAAAAAAAAAGCATCTGCCTGCCAATGCAAGGGACACGGGTTTGATCCCTGCTCGGAGAAGATCCTACATGCCACGGAGCAACTAAGCCCATGCACCACAACTACCGAGCCTGCGTTCTGGAGCCCACGAGCCTCAACTAGTGAGCCCAAGTGCTGCAACTAGTGAAGCCCGCACACCTAGAGCCTGTGCTCTGCAACAAGAGAAGCCACCACAATGAGAAGCCTGCACACTGCAATGAAGAGTAGCCCCTGCTCGCCGCAACTAGAGAAAGCCCACACACAGCAACAAAGACCCAATGCAGCCAAAAAAAACACAATAACATATAACTACACACTTATTAGAATGGCTCAAATGAAAATGCCAACACCACCAAATGCTGGCAAGGGTGCAGAACAACTGGAATTCTCTTATGCTGTTGATGGGAATGCATAGTACAGGCACTCTGAGAAACAGTTTGGTAGTTTCTTATGAAGTTAAACATATACCTACCATATAACCCAGCAATCCCACTCCTGGATATTTACTTTAAAGAAATGAAAACTATGTTCACATAAAAACCTGTACACAGATGTTTATAGTAGTTCTATTCATAACTGCCAAAAACTGGAAACAAATTAATGAGAGGGGACAAACTAGTGAAACATACCACAACTCAGATGAACCTGAAAGCCAAAACCAATCTCAAAAGGTTACATACTGTATGATTCCACTTATATGACATTCTCAGGAAGACAACACTATAGTAACCAAGAAGAGATCAGTGATTGCCAAAGTATGGGGTGAGGAAGAGGTGACTGTAAGAGACAACACGAGGAAGTTTTTTGGGGGAGTAGAGCTCTTCTGTATCCTGATTGTGGTAGGTGGCTACAGAAATCTATACATGCGTTAAAATGCATAAAAATACACCCACAAAGTGCAGAATAGTGTGGATATTAGGATGATCCCTTTGTGTCTTCAACATCCTTTAAAGGATATTTCTGTAACATAGAAACTTATGTGCTTATATGTCTATATATTTTTTGCAGTTCAGAATTAAAAGAAACCGTTAGAAATGGTTCCCTTTTTCAGTGGGAGAAGAGACTTGTATCTTTCTACTGTTTGAATTATGAGTCATTTTTGTACTCTTCTTTATATTTTTTCTTTAACTTTTTGTTTTGTTCTGTTTGCTGCTTACCATGGAGCACTTCTCCAGTACTTCCTCCTGGAACTTCAGAAATCGCTCCTGAACCTCAGCTTCATTGAGGAAAAAGGCAAGGAAGTGAGTGAAGGGCTGCTTTCTTCTAAAAGTGAGCAAAAGAACATCAATCCGAGTTCGGGCTGAAATTACACCACTTCGATGCTGGCCAGTGATTACTGTAAGCAAAAAAAAAAAAGGCAAATATTAAAATGCTCAAGGACCATCAAATGGTTGTAAAATAGGTGACCTCTTGAAACTGTCAGCTCTGGAGAATAAAATTGTCATGAATGTGTACATAATTCTTAACAGGGGACAGTACCAAGGGTAAGAAAGCTGTTAATGAATTCAGTCTAAGCAGAATGAGGTTTAAAAGCAGAATAACCTCAAGGCCATCTGATGAAGTAGAGAAATGAGTTCAAAAGCTACAAGCAATCCCTCATACCTTGCTGGTATGAATGTAAAATGGTACAGTTGCTATGGAAAAGTTTGGCAGTTCTTTGAAAAGGTACACAGAAAAATACCATGTGACCCAGGAATTCACTCCTAGATAGAAACTCAAAGGAAGTAAAAACAGGTGTTCAAAGAAAAAACCTGTACAGGGACTTCCCTGGTGGCACAGCAGTTAAGAATCCATCTGCCAATGCAGGGGACACGGGTTCGAGCCCTGGTTCAGGAAGATCCCACATGCCACAGAGCAACTAAGCCTGTGCACCACAACTAATAAGCCTGTGCTCTAGAGCCCGTGAACCACAACTACTGAGCCCACGTGCCACAACTACTGAAGTCCGCGTGCCTAGAGCCCGTGCTCCACAACAAGAGAAGCCACTGCAATGAGAAGCCCGCGCACTGCAACGAAGAGTAGCCCCTGTTGCTCACCACAACTAGAGAAAAGCCCGCATGCAGAACGAAGACCCAACACAGCCAAAAATTAATTAATTAATTAATTTTTTAAAAAATGTCATTAAAGTCCTAAAGCTAAAGTTTGCTGAAGTTACCAAGGGGCTGGGGAAAATTCTAGCACTTCATTGTCCAAAACAGGAGCCCACACGCAGCTAGTTAAATTAAAAGTTAAATGAATTAGAATGAAGCAGTATTTAAAATTCAGTTCCTCAGTCACACTAGCCACATTTCAAGTAATCACAGTCCCGTGTGGCTAGTGGCTCCTGCACTGGACAGTGCAGATACACAACATGTTCACAATCACAGAAAGTTCTCCTGGACAGCACTGCTCTAAAGTCAACTGCTACTTACCTGCCACAGTGATTATTCTTACACAGCACAAAATGAAAAGAGTACTTATTTTTTTCTCCTAAAACTTAATACAACCTATGAGTGATTATGGAAAATGGATTATTGGAGGCTGCTGCACTTATTTGACATTGAAGAAGTCCTACTGCTTTAGGATGAGTTTTTTAAAATTCTGTCCCTCCAGTGCCTCTCACTCAAAGCCACTTTACAACACAAGCCTATGCCCTTGGTTCACATTGTTGCTTTAGTACAGACACTTTCTGACGTAATTTCTATTGCTAAACTACTCTTCCTCACCTGACTAGTTATTTGAATCAGGTTGTTGTTTTAATTATTATTCTTACTATTTCCTTCCTAGTCTACAAAGCAAGATAAAAACAGAGAACAATATGGAAAGGTCTGAACTTTATTTCAAATTTGCTGATCCCACTGGTTTTCTCTAATTCTAACTTGAAATAATTCACAACTTCATTTCAAGCTACTGAAGCATGAAAGAAATTTCCTCGTCCACAACAAAATCTGGAAGCTTTATTCCATCAGTGCATGGTGAAGTATAAAATTAAGGCCCAGGTACTTAATCAAGATAAGGTTGTATGACTACATCTTTCTTCATTTGGGAGACTGACACTGATATAAAAAGGCCAATAGCTACAGAACCACGTAAAGAATATAGTCACCAAACACCTCAGTTGGGTCACATTATTCCATACACACACACAAGTGATTCCAAATATAACATATATATTGGGTCTCACCAATTTCTCCTTCTTGTCCAGGCTTAGGAATGCTTATGGAAGTTTTGGTCTCCACTTCTAGTTTCTTCCTAGTGTCGCCCCTCTTTCCAACTATATGCCTATAATATAAAGAAAATTAATTAACGTAAATCAAAATGTTCAAGAATAAAGAACTCCATCATGTTTAAATCATACGTGGCCAGAGACACTCCCTCATAGAAAAGTGCTTCAGTAAAAACTCAGTATCTGTAGGGGAAATTACAAATCATACAGCTTTATAGAACATACTGCATTACACTCATTGGCAAAATGATATCCTACAGCCAATTCAACCACGTAGAAAGAATAACTATGCTCAATGCCTGCTTGCTTCTCAAAACTATATTCAGAGACTTCCCTGGTGGTGCAGTGGTTAAGAATCCGCCTGCCAATGCAGGGGACACGGGTTCCAGCCCTGGTCCAGGAAGATCCCACATGCCACGGAGCAACCAAGCCTGTGTGCCACAACTACTGAGCCTGGGCTCTAGAGCCCGCGAGCCACAACTACTGAAGCCCACGCACCACAACTACTGAAGCCCACGTGCCTAGAGCCCATGCTTCACAACAAGAGAAGCCACCACAACGAAAAGTAGCCCCCACTCGCCACAAGTAGAGAAAGCCCGCGGGCATCAACAAAGACCTAACACACCCAAAAATAAATAAATAACTACGTTCAAAATCTGGGTCTGCAGTTCAGTGAAAGGAAAGCTGGCACAGTCTCACAGGGCACTTGACTGGGTCTACAGTTTGAAGGGGGAAAACCTCGTTCTCTTAGAGAGCAAAAATTACATTATGAGTTCATCCTAAGGGAATTATCCTTGATTAATTAAATAAAGGTAAAGAGCTTAGCAAAGAGCAGGGTTCACCAGTCAGGACAGATTCAAGCACAGAGAGTAAAGAGGTAATCCTCAGGTTGAATTCAAACACATAGGCATGTTTTGTTTGGGAGAGTTCACGTAAAAATTGGGAAATTTTACCTAAAAATATAGATTTCTAAGTTCTTTTGAAAAATTGGGAGATCTGACTACTCATGGCAAAAATAGGCTGGAACATGAGCGCGTTCCTAAAAGTGGAATATGAGTTCATCACAAACCCTGTCCCTCCCTACTGTCTTTCACTGACTGCACCTCAATCATCTGCTGGCTCATTTGCATTACTTGCCTGGGCCTCCTAGCATAAATAATTCTGACAATCCAAGGTTATCTTCTGAAACCCATAGTAATTAGATGTGTTAAAGCAAATGAGACTACCGGATCCCAGGAGAAAAGTTTCAGAGTCTATAAAGCACTAAGAGACCACCACAGGACCATAGTTAAGAGATAAAACTTCCTCATCAACAGTATTTCAGCTTCTATGATTTCAATTACAGTATCCAACAGCATGGGTGACTATGTCTAAAACTTTGCATTTGTTTTTTACATGGGGATAACCAAGCCTGGTTATTTCCATTAAGATCTACTGTAGTAAGCCAGATTTTTATAAAACAAGATGTTTAGAAGAGGACGAGAACTCCACAGTTTCAATGTGGTTTTTCTCTGTGTTGGGCTAGGGACTGTGCAGCACCGACTCCATCAGGCCCTTGCCTTTCCAGGCCTTATCAACAAGGGGAGCTTTCAACCAGGCTCTTGTTTGTTAGCACACGGCTAGTGGACAAACTTACCCTAAGTAGTTGGCTCAAAGTGTTATTAATAGTCCAGGCACCTTAGGGAAGTGGTTGAGGTTAAAGACGCTTTAGAATCAAACCTTGGGCAAGTCATTTAACCACTCTAAACCTATTTCCTCACTTATAAAAATGGAGTGAATAATACCTAAGTAACATAAGGTTGTTTTAAGGATTAAATGTGATCATATATAAAAGGGCTTCCTAGTGACTGACACATAGCTCAGTACAGCCCATGCCATCCTCATTAAGCCCATGACAGCATCCTTACAGTTAAGAGTACCAGACCCAAAAGAGGTTTACATGGAAAGTCTAAAACACTCACTACAATAAAAGATATGCAGTGAAAGGGTGACTCCTTTATTGAATATGTAAGTGGAAATTCCTGCCAGATCAAGTGGTTCTCAATCTTGGCTACACACTGGAATCACCTGGGGGGCTACAAAAACTAATGATGCCTGGGTTCAGCTCCCAGAGATTTGGACTCAACTGGTCTGGGGTGCACCTAGGTATCAGGAATTTTTAAAGCTCCCCAGGAGCTTTAAATGTGCACCTGAAGTTGAGAACCACAGTATTAGATCCAGTCCGTGCACACGTGTATCACCATTAGGCTTTGATTATAAATTACTTTGGTTAAGTAATCTCTTCCTTGATCCAAATAACTTTACATAAATGATTCATAAGAAAGAAATCTTCCTTGTATGACAATTGTTTCTCAATAAGACAGGAAGGGAGGGAGGGAGGAAGGAGTCCTCCTAGTAAATATTATCTATTAATTAGGATTTAGCAGAACCAATACCTAATCTAAGTTGCAAGTCATCTGGAACAAAATGAGTACTTAGAATATATAGAATTCAAAAGGTCATCAAGTTAGAATCAGATATTTAAGGAATCTTTACACACCTTAGCAGTAGCAAATATATACATTAAGGAAGACATGTTGCATTGATTTTATCAGGAACCTAAGCCACAACTTTCTAAAATCATGTTTCTTAGAAGAAAATGTCACCGGAACCTCAGAGAAAAGTGAGCTGTCAGGATTAACATCTGGTTTCGCATTCAGCCACATTCCATAAGAATTTCATCCTTAATAGGTGTTTCAGAAGATTCTCAAGGTTGACAAAAATGAAACTACTTGCCTCTTGGAGCTTAAAGGTATATGATTCCATATTTGTAGATCTCCTCTCATAGAGGATCAAGGACAGACTTTATTCATCTGGTACAACACAGAAAAAAAATCTATGACTTCCCAGACCAGCCTATCTCCAGAGGCACAAGCCCAAAAGAAGCCAGTCAGCCACATAAGCTAACCGTATTAGTGGTTAATAAGAGAATGTGGTCCATCACGCAAGCAAGCAAGCACAGACTGAAGGGATGGCAAAGCTTCCAAGCAATTTACATATAACGATAACGCTGGAAAACGCACATCAGTATTTGACAAGCACTGGAGAATAACAGGACACATTCCTACCTTCAAGAAGCTTCCCATCTAGTGGGAAAAATATCAAATAGCACACAAATAAATATAAACATAAGACTGAGAAATGCTACAAAGGAAAAGTAGAGGGTGTTATGAAAACGTATAGAAGGGTAATCAATATGGCGGTGGGGATGTCGGTGTCAAAGCAAGCTTCCCTAAGGAAAGAGAATAAAACTAGCTAAGGAACAGGAGAGATTAAAAGGCAAAGGGAGCAGCATATGCCAAGGCTCAAAGGCAGGAAGGAACACGGCACATGTGAAAAACTGAAGAAAACCAGTTAAGCTTAAGTGCGAAGCCAGGGAAACAGTGGTGTGAACTGAGACTGAAAAATCAAGGCTGGCTAACTCATGTTCAAGATTTTGACCACTGCTCTAATGGAAGAGAATTCCATCTTCAGAGGAAGGATGTTAATGGATTTCAAGCAAAGGTAGTAAAATAATCAGGTTTGCCTTTTAAAAAGATCATTCCGCCCTCAATGTGAAGAACTGATTGGAAGAGAGAGCAAGAATCAATGTGGAGAGACCAGTAAGTAGGCTACTTCAAGTAATTCACAGACAAGGCAGCAGGGTGGCTGTAAAGAAAGAGATAAGTAGATTCAAAAGATATTTAAGAAGCAAAATCAACAGGACTTGGTGACACATGTGAAATGATGAAACTGATCTACAATCAGTCCTTAGAAATTCTAGGACATTAAACACTAAACCATTTTATTACTAGTAATCAAGCATTGCAATAAGTGTGGAAAAGAGAAGAATCCACTTCCTGCTATGTTTCCTAGAAATGCCTTCCCGTGAAGCTGCCGGGGGCCTCACTCACTTGTAGAGCAGGCTGGGGGCCTTCAGAGTACACCGGAAACCTTGTGGGGTCTGCACCACCTCATAGCCTTCACAGGACTCTTCTGCACACTCCACGAGACCTGTAGAGAAATGGTAACATCTCGCTCAGAGCTGCTGCTCTATGGACAACAGTCTGCTTTCTCACCAGCTGTCCAACCACTCTCAAGGTTTAAAAAAAGCAATACACACACAAAAAAAACAGTCATACACTTTACACTACAGAACACTGCTCTGATATTCCTTCTGACCTGCTCTTAGAAGAAAAATAAAGAATAAAAAACACATGACTATTTTAAATCTTCCAATCTTGGAACCGTGGAAAAGGAGTATTTACATATCACTATTTAACTGTTTTCTCCCAGAAAGCTAAGACAGTAACATTTTTTGTACTGTTTTTTTCTTTTGGAGATGTGTTTCATGTAACATAAAACTCATCCTCTTAAAATGTACAACTCAGTGGTTTTTAGTATTAAAACACAAAATCACTTCAGTGAATGAGGTAGGAGTGATACTGGAGAACTTACTCCATACAGCCAAGACAAAGAGAAAGGAGGAGGGTGAAATAAAGGAGCTCAAAGCCCCAAGGCAAAAGGGAAACAGCAGGGAGGACCAAGGGGAAGACTATTCCCCAAGGCTTAGGGCCTAATGGAAAAGCTTACAAACCAAAAGGAAAAGGAAGCAGAGAACCTGAAAGGCCCTATTTGTGCATTAAACCCAAGTCCAAGTTAATTAGCCTGAAAATATTGCCCATCTCAACGGTTTAGTTTGCTTCTTAAAAATTATCCCTATTTTAAGTAGTAATAATGTTGGTTGTGTATTTGAAACTGCCTGTATATGACTGCAAAGAAGAAAAGAAAAATTACAACACAACAATAATAACAACAGTTAACACTGGGCACATGTTCATTTATTTCAATAATTTATAGAAATTACTTCATAGCTTTACAGATAAAAGAACTTCATTTTGCCACAGATTATTAATGGTTAATATTAATAGTTAACTAAAATTACCCCATATTACATTTAAGCCTCTGCACAAAGATGAGACACAACCTGATGTATGAACTGAGAACACCTCATCAAACTCACTCATCTGTCCCCTCAGACGTCAACACAAAGGGAGCTATAAGAGGCCAAACATCTCAAATTTCAGTGCTCACACAGAAATACACTGAAACAAAGAATTGCTTCTACAATACGGAGAACATTTTACTTCTAATCTGACCAAAGATCAACCAGGATTACCTTGATAACAGTCATCATCTTCATCTTCATGTTGATAAGTCTGCTCTTGGATGGGATTCTTCCTGTAAACCCGTCCACCAATTCTTATAAGCTGTGGACGCAGAACTTCCATGATACTTTCTCCAAACAACAGTCCTGTGGAATACTGAAAAATAAACCATCACCTTACCTTTTGTTTTAATCATAAAACCCTACCTCTATTATGTGGATCTTTATGTAAGCCTAAAAGGACATAATTGGGCATCAGTTCACAGTACATCCTAAGCAAATGCAGCATTGTTTCCACTAGATTTCCCCTATCTAGAAGCTGTTTTAAATCAATTGCTGCATTTTCCACTACACTACTCCACTCCTGGTACACTCTAGACAGTAATTTGTAAGCTATTCAGCATTCCCAAAAAAAATGATTAAAAGATACTGAGCCCATCCATGACTTTGAAAGAGAAACTAGAGATCTCTTCATTACTTTAACCTAAAGAGAGTAAAATGCAACCTTCTGTGCTTATCTAAACATTTGCAAAGTGTCTTACCCTCACTATTTAGCACAACCTTTAAGAGAATTAGGGATATTTAAAACACTTATCCTCAAGGGGAGGACCAAAAAAACCCTAAATTCTTTTAGAGGTGCTAGAAATATATATCCAACAATTAGATCCAGTTGCCTATCAAAACAAAGTTAAAATATGACTTAACCAACATGGTTCTCTAAACCAACACATTGCTGAGGGGAAGAATCCGATTTCCGTAGGTAACTGCTCAAAAACTCCACATCGCTCACAGAGAAGCCACGTTTCCAGTCACCATTTAATGAATCAGTAATTTAGGAAACAAAGGTTCCTTACGGGTTAGCTGTGGTTATGTTTAACCAGTGTTTCTACCACGTATGTTAGATGGTCTTGAAGCCCAAAATAACTTAAGAGTTCCCCCCCAAAAAATCAATTCTTACTAAGTGCGCAATCCAATCTCAGCAAGTAAGTCACTTTAATTGGTAATCTACTTACTGAACCAAGAGGAGATTTCGTGTTGTGAGAAATAACAATATAAAAGGTAAACAGACTTGAATGTCGG
This sequence comes from Phocoena phocoena, assembly GCF_963924675.1. Taxonomy (NCBI): domain Eukaryota; kingdom Metazoa; phylum Chordata; class Mammalia; order Artiodactyla; family Phocoenidae; genus Phocoena; species Phocoena phocoena. Next base: position 60,445,815 of record NC_089234.1, on the reverse strand, counting down.
AAGAGGCAGTATAATTAGCAATAGTTTAATAACATTATACCCTAGTGCCCAATTTCCCAGGACCTCTCACACACACAAAAAAACTCTCCACAAAAAGAGACTTTAGGGCTTCCAGGTCTTCCCTGGTGGCGAGTGTTTGAGAGTCCGCCTGCCGATTCAGGGGACGCGGGTTCGTGCCCCGGTCCGGGAGGATCCCGCATGCCGCGGAGCGGCTGGGCCCGTGAGCCATGGCCGCTGGGCCTGCGCGTCCGGAGCCTGCGCTCCGCAGCGGGAGAGGCCACAACAGTGAGAGGCCCGCGTACCGCAAAAAAAAAACCAAAACAGACTTTAATGTTAAGATCGGGCCTCAGACTGAGCTCTGGGGGCAGATATAGGGTTGTCTCAGAGACAGGAAATCCTTCATCTGCCTTTCCTCTACGGCCCTGGGCTACGAGACTGCATTAGGAATGACGGGAAAAAAACCAATTTCACCCTGCTTCGCGGTGGTTTGGAGAGAGAAAGAGAGAGGAAAGCAGAAGGCCTGCAATGTCGTGGGGGGAGATGAAACCCTGAATCATAAAAGCGAGCAAAATAAAACGAGTACGTCAAAGCGAGCGAAGAGAAACTGGCTCCACTGCGGTAGGAAAACCTCCGTAGGCACAGCAAGCGAAAGATCCGGAAGGCCTCTTCGAGAAAGCGTTCCCAGCGCCTCTCCGCCCCGACCACGCCCACCATTGCACGGGCACGCGCACGCCGCGGCCTCGAGCACGCCGCCGCTCTCGTCGCAGTAAACGCGGCCGCTCCGGTTGGCCTTGGGGGCGGGGCTGTAGAGGAACTTGCCAAAGCCGCAGAGGTAAGTGGTCGAGGGCTCAGGGACCCTCGGGAGCTTGGTGGAAAGGGAGTTGATCCCTGGGATCCTACCTGCAGGGACTAGTAAAATGGAGAAAGTAGGTGGAGAAACAGGAGCCTGCCGCAGAGGGCGTGTAAGAGGAAATTTCCTCAGGCCGCACCAGACTAGTGCGCATGCGGACCGAAGGTTGGCGCCTGCGCAGTGGGGCGGCGCCGATGTCGCCCCCTGGGGACCGGGGTCGGGGGATGAACCGCTGGCATTCTGACCCCTCCGCTCTTCTGCCCCTTTCTTTCCACCCGACCTGTTTTTAGCTGCAGCATCTTTTTGAATGGTAATCCAGCTCTTTGGTATGACTTCTTGATGATGGAGTTTAATGATTGCTTGTAATAATTTGCCATTGTACCAGGGTACTTCCTTCAGCGTCTTTTTGATACGGAGACATTTTCAAAAGGAAGGATTCTTTTTAAGAACATAAGCTTGTATCTGCTAGGAAGGAAAGTAGTTTATGAATACGAGGTCATCCCTATCATACATGAAGTAAATGTGTTGTTCATCTTATCACTGTGAACACAACCATGCTGTGTCTCCCCAAATAGCATTGCTCTCCTATAAGAATCTCTACTGCCAATAGTTCTGACTTCCTCAATAGGGTCAAATACTTCATCATCAGTATTTAAACATTCAAAAAAATTTTACTGAGCACCTACCTTAGGCTTGGCAGCCTAATGGGAGAAACAGTTGTGTAAATAGATCCGCAGAATAAGGAAGAAAAAGAAAACGGTAATGGACCAACCCTCATGACACCAAGCTTCTCTATCCCCTGCATAACCTTTGCTGAGCTGCTAGCTCTGTGTTCTGTTATTTGTTCATCATTCATTCAGGAAACATTGATCCAGGTTCTGTGCTAGGCTTTGAGGGTAGAAAGACAACTCTTTCCCCTTTTCCTAAGAAAGGGGTTCTTCCTAAGATCTTGAACCTTAAAGTCAAAGTGTGGAGTGCATTTTCCCTCTTCCTGAGCAGGCCCTTTCTCCTCTAGGATTCATTTGACATTGACACTCTATGTCAAATAGAAAGAATTAGGACTTTTCCCATGAGTAAGTGTGTTGAAACATAAGTATGAAAAACTGGAATCTGCAGAGGAAAAAAAAGATTCAGGAGTAAATATCCATCAGTGATTTTGGGTAGCTAATATTAAGTATTTACTGTCCCTATAACTGTTCCAAATGCTTTAGTTATATTAACCTTCCTGACACCTCTGGTGTAGGTACTATCGTTATCCCCATTTTAGAGACGCAACTGAGAAGCAGAGAGGCTAAGTGATTTGTCCAAAGTCATACAGCAAGTTAAGTAAAAAAACCAGGACATGAACCTAGGCCAAGAGGCTTCAGAGTCTGAGCCCTTAACCAGTATGCTATTTTACCTCTCACATAGCACATGACGTGCCAATAAAGCCATTGCTTAAAAAATGGCACGGCAGGGCTTCCCTGGTGGCGCAGTGGTTGAGAATCCACCTGCCAATGCAGGGGACACAGGTTCGAGCCCTGGTCTGGGAAGACCCCACATTCTGTGGAACAATTGGACCCGTGCGCCACAACTACTGAGCCTGCGCGTCTGGAGCCTGTGCTCCGCAACAAGAGAGGCCGCGACAGTGAGAGGCCCGCGCACCGCAATGAAGAGTGGTCCCCGCTCGCCGCAACTAGAGAAAGCCCTTGCACAGAAATGAAGACCCAACACAACCAAAAAATAAAAATTAAAAAAAATTTTAAAAAATGGCACGGCAAATAAGCTTAAAGTCCCTACACCTCAGTTTTGTTTTGTCATCTGTAAAATGGGGGAATCGGATTAGATGACCTTTAAGGAATCTTGTGATTCCTGTGAAATGTTTAACTCATTTAGCAAACATTTATTTAAATCAGCAGCTGCTTAGTATAGGCCAAGCATAATGTTTGGTTCTGGTGATCAGAATGCCTGCCTTCATAGAGAAGTTACAAACTAGTGTTTATTGTCGGTTTCACTTTAACTCCTGTTACCACCCGCTGGTAGCATGCAAAATTTAACCTAAATCTTTAAAGCTAGAAATTACTTAGGTGTATCTTTCCACCTCAGCGGAAAACTGCTTATTTATGTTAAAGTTAGTGCTAATTCTGCACTCCACTTTTCAACCCTGGCTGTTTTGTGTATTTTTTTTTTTAATCTTCTAATTCCTGTACCTTTTTTTAAAATAAATTTATTTATTTTATTTTTGGCTGTGCTGGGTCTTCGTTGCTGCACGCAGGCTTTCTCTAGTCGCGTTGAGTGGGCTTCTCACCACGGTGGCTTCTCTTGTTGCGGAGCATGGACTCTAGGCACGTGGGCTCAGTAGCTGTGGCTCAAGGGCTCTAGAGCGCAGGCTCAGTAGTTGTGGCACATGGGCTTACTTACTCCATGGCATGTGGTATCTTCCAGGACCAGGGCTCAAACACATGTCCCCTGCATTGGAAGGTGGATTCTTAACCACTGTGCCACCAGGGAAGCCCTGTTTTTTGTATTGAATGATAGTAGTTCTGAGTTTGCAGGAAGACTACAGTATTCTTTTTAGAAAACATAAACTTTTTAGAATCTTTTGTAAATGTGTAGTATAAGCTTCTGTTTTTTTTTTTTTTTTTTTTGCATTACGCGGGCCTCTCACTGTTGTGGCCTCTCCCGTTGCGGAGCACAGGCTCCGGATGCGCAGGCTCAGCGGCCATGGCTCACGGGCCCAGCCGCTCCGCGGCATGTGGGATCTTCCCAGACCGGGGCATGAACCCGTGTCCCCTGCATCGGCAGGTGGACTCTGAACCACTGCGCCACCAGGGAAGCCCCTAAGCTTCTGTTTTGAACTTTTTTAAGGAGCTGTGTATTCGGTACAGATTTTTCTCATTTACATTTTGACTTTTTGATGTGACATAATATTAAACACTCACCATTCCTCTTAATTCCTAATAGGCCTTGAATTCTAAGATCATTCCTGAACTATTAATATTTTGTTCCAGTTTTGGGCCGCCACCAAGTGATCAATTTGGGTATTACATTTGAATGAAAAAGTTGTGGGTTTTTTTTGTTTTTTGGGTTTTTTTTAAATGAAAGGGCCAATATGTATTTCCTAACCAATTCCCCTTCCTTGGGAACAGAACACACTGTTATTCTGGAATTTTATTTGGAAAATTTTATAAGTGAATTTCTTGGTGTGGTTGGGTCAGGATGTGTCCAAGACAAACTATCCTATGAGGCATGGTTGTTTTATCCTCATATAATTCATTTCCTCAGTTAAATTGCTACCTTGGCACTGCCGTATCACCACTTCATAACCCATAAATCACCCACAGTGAATCCCAAGTGACATAAACAGTTTGCTAATGGTAGGAAGTAGTGTTTCGAGTAGAAAAACTAAGAATAAACATATTTTCACTTAAAATCCTGAGTGACATTTTGGCCTGAGGCATCAGTAAAAGATCATGGAGTACAGAGGGTAGAAAAAATTGGAGCAAATTCTTGACTAAACTGTATGCTGGCTTTTATGGCAGCTAGAATGAAATGTTAATCTCACTTCCATAAACTTGCCAATTGATGTTTTTCTTTCTCTGTAGTGAAGTGAGAATTCTACTAGAGAGGAGATGGCTGCCTCTTCATCCTCCTCAGCCGGTGGGGTCAGTGGAAGTTCTGTCACTGGATCTGGTTTCAGTGTCTCAGACCTTGCCCCACCACGGAAAGCCCTTTTCACCTACCCCAAAGGAGCTGGAGAGATGTTAGAAGGTGATCTCATGCTGCTTTTTGCTGAATAATTGGATTCAGACCTGCTATGAATATTAATTGTAAAGAAGCTATTAAGTGGATTAGAGATAAGTTTGCCCTGATTTCAGCTCCACATTTCATTTCTTGTCCCCGTTTCAAAATAATATCTTTAAAACATAAATCTTTCTCTAGAATCAGAATTTTGGAGCTGAAAAAGACTTTGGAAATCAAGGAGGTCATCTAGTTATTTAGACCCAGAAAAGATAAAGTAATTTGACCATGTGAAAGGACAAAGTCAGCACTGGAACCAGGAATTCTGTTGACCTCCTACTCCAGTTTGCTTTATCTTGGCACCAGTCTGCTTCCCTATGTTTGGTAGGTTTGATATATTTTTTTCTAATATAATTCATCGACAGATAGATTAAGAGATCCTGAGAGGAAATAAAAACCAATTTACTACTCTTGTATGTGAAGATGACTCTCCTGGCCCTGGCCCAGGCCCATTGCAGGGCAGTGCTGTGTGGTTTTGCTAGCACTGGAGCTGGATTTGCATCAAATCATCCCCCATCTTATTCAGCACACATTTGCAAACTGGCTGGCCAAGATCGGGGCACAGGCTGTAAGCATGAAACAGCATTGGTTCCTAGAATTTATCAGATTCATGTCATTTTAGGATCTGGACCAATAAATTCTTAATAGGGAGCATAAAAATCACCAGAAGAGCTTATTTAAAGTAAACCTTTCTTGGGCTTCCCTGGTGGCACAGTGGTTGAGAATCTGCCTGCCAATGCAGGGGACACGGGTTCGAGCCCTGGTCTGGGAAGATCCCACATGCCGTGGACCAGCTAGGCCCGTGAGCCACAACTTCTGAGCATGCGCGTCTGGAGCCTGTGCTCCGCAACAAGAGAGGCCTAGACAGTGAGTGGCCCCCGCAGGCTTCCCTGTTGGCGCAGTGGTTGAGAGTCCGCCTGCCAATGCAGGGGACACGGATTCGTGCCCAGGTCCTGGAAGATCCCACATGCCGCGGAGCGGCTGGGCCCGTGAGCCATGGCCGCTGGGCCTGCGTGTCTGGAGCCTGTGCTCACGCAACGGGAGAGGACACAACAGTGAGAGGCCCGCGTACCACAAAAAAAAAAAGAGTGGCCCCCACTTGCCACAACTAGAGAAAGCCCTCGCACAGAAACGAAGACCCAGCATGGTCAAAAATAAATAAATAAAATACTGAATAAATAACTACTTTAAAAAATAATAATAATAATAATAAATAAAGTGTACCTTTCTGGCTCACCTTAGAGATTCCAAATCAGTGTAGGTTACAGCACAGGAATCTCCATTTTGACCAACATCCAGGGATTCTCATGAAAATGGTCCTTAACTGTTAAACTATTCATCATACCTTTTGAAAAAAATTAGCAAAGAACCTATCAAGGATTCAAAATCTACTTGATTCTAGCACATCTGTGCTTAATTATATATTGATCTTTTTTGCTTTAAATATTGCAAATTTCAGTAAGTATATTTAAAAATCTGGAAATGTCTGAGAAAGGTACAAACTGTAGTTAAGAGTCGGCTTTTTGGGGTAATCTTTATTCATTTATATCAGGTATAATAAAAAGCAGAGGTTTGGATTAAGCCAGGACAAACAGAAGAATCATTTGTGACAGGAAAACTTGGGAAGACTGGAACCATAAGGCTTTTTAGAATTGGTTCAAGTCATGGTTAGTAGACAGTCAGTTAGTGATACATCTGAGGTGTGTGTACTTCTGTCTTTGCCCTTTTGTTTTCTTCATTTTTGTTAACTGAATACTCAAGCTAGCATCACTGAGTCTGGAGGTAGCGAATATTTGTTGCCTTGTTTACCATATTTGGCGCTAAAAATAAATTATGACTTCAGTTATATGCAGCAGAGACCTGGTATTAAGGACGCTTCCCACAAAACAAACCAGAAGTTGGAGGAACTTAAATTGCTTAATGAGTTTTGTAGCAGCAGAAGAGGAATCATCGTTTAACAATGGACCCTAAGATTGAAGTCATTTAAATTCTAGCTACAGGAGGAATTTAATACAGGAGGTACCTCCTTGGTCTCAAAGCTATCAGCATTCTTGGTCAGTGTATACCAGATTACTTGGAAACACTAAAGAAGAAAGGCTTCTAAAATTACTCTAAATGTTGACATTCTAACAAGTTATAGTTCTATCCACTTCTATTCCATCCCATTATGCTTCATGGGGGACTGTGTTGCCTTTCTATTGTAGAATGAATTTAAGTTTAAATTCACAGTGCACAGTTTTGATTCTCTTCCTCGGGTTTAAAGTTTCCCCTACATTTTAAAGCTGCTTACATTTAAGGACAGACTATGAAAACTTAGAGATGGTAGTCCTTGAACTATCCTGGTCAAATGAAGAATGTTAAATTGAAAAGAGTACCCTTAAATGTGAGTTAATAAGGATGCTAGTTTGGAAGCATCATCTACCATGTTTATAGGTGATACTATTATGCAAGTAATCTAACACACACGAACCTGACCATTTTTCTTACGGTAGTTTAATCGAATACAGGCAAAGCGTGTTTTGTTGGGCTTCGCAGAAACTGTGTTGTTGTTTTTTTTTTACAAATTGAAGATTTGTGGCAACCTTGCTTTGAACAAGTCTGTTGGCGCCATTTTTTCAACAGCGCTTACTTCATGTCTCTGTGTCACATTTTGGTAATTCTCACAATATTTCAAACCCCCCATCAGCAGAAAGATTACAATTCACTGAAGGCTCAATGATGGTTAGCATTTTTTAGCAATAAAGTATTTTTTAATTAAGGTACGTACATTGTTTTTTTAGACATAATGCTGTTGCACACTTAATAGACTACAGTATGGTATAAACATAACTTTTCTATGCAAGGGGAAACCAAAAAACTAGTGTGACTTGCTTTATTGCAGTTGTCTGGAACCGAGCCCACAATATCTCTGAGATATGCCTGTATGAAAATAGAGAAGGAATAGTTGCCTCTTCAGAGTAAGGAACAAAAGCAATTAGGAATCAAGGTTGAATGCTGTCTATAATCTTAACAGGTTAATCTGATCTTGCGCCCTCCTAAGTCTAGGATAATAAACCCAAATAACCTTGTGAATTAACTTTTTTGTGTACCTGCTCTCTGATAACAGACATCTCACATAAGCAGTATACTGTACAGGACTTTTCAGCATTCCCCTGCCCTTGGCTAGGATTGTCCTCACCCAGTTATTAGTAAGCAAATTAGAGACTGCCTTCCAGCCCAAAAGTGGCTGAATTTTAGTAACATTGTAGGCCACTGAAGCATAAATTATCTGCCATTGTCTATTTTCCTGCTGTGAGGTAATATTCTTTTAAATGAATTTGTTAGCGTCCTATTTATTGGAGTTGGCAATGGTGTTAGATATGGACAATTTACTGAACTTTTCACCATTTATAACCTTTACTTGTCCCTTAAAAGGAAAGCTGATGTATTGCTACTTGGTGTGTTACAAAGGGTTTGATTACAATTTCTAAATGGAAGACAGATTGCGCCAGGCTGACTCCTCTGGAGAAATTCCAGGCTTTAGATTGGTACAGATATCACATCTAATAGGATGTGGCTAAGAAGCAGTAGACTTTGTGGTTAACACAGAGCTGCAAATCAGCAAAAGTGTGTTCCGCAGACATATAGAGTGGAAAAGTGATATGCAGGTGCCTTTTTGAAAGATTAGCTTACATCCTTTTGCTTTGAAGTTCATTACCAAGGGAAATATGCAAATGTTATAATTTAAGCATTTATCCTAATAACACCTGTGATTAAATGTAAGTGGGAGGTAGCACTTGCAAGAGCTTCCAAACAAATCTTGGCCTGGTCCTAACAGCCAGAATCCCCGCTGCCTTGTGTGAGATCCTAAAGTTCAGGATCAAACCACCTGAGAAGTGAGCTCTAATTCTCTATGCTTTGCTCTTCCTAAAATAAAACAAATGATAATTTGATCCTTTAAGCAAGGGTATGAATGCTGGCATATTTACACAAAAGAGGCATAATAAGTTGCATCATTAGTGTCAAATGTTCACACAGTCCCTCTTCCCACAGTGAGATTCATAAGTTATTTTCTGGCCATTGCCCTTATCTAAAAAACTCAGTAATATCATTAGCTTACCTAGATCTTTAAACTGGACATCCAGTATAATATTTAGTTAATTGAAAATAAAAAATTTTTTGCTCAATTTAGATGATATGCTCACAAATGACTTACATTCAGCCAGAGGAATGGGGGTGGGAGGAGGGAATAGGATCATATCCCATGTAGCACAGTATTTAGAAAAGAGGTTGGGTTTAAGGAATAGCACTCTCCCCAAAGTCTACATCACTATATGAAAGAAACTATATTTTGAAATATTATTCAATATGTATATATCAATGCATAATATATTTCCATACATATGTATGGAAATAATTATATATATTATTTTTGCATCCGTTTTGAAGATAATATTAGAAGCCCTCTTGGTTGTATATTCAAGCTATTTGGATACAGTATCTATAGTTTTTCTTATTTTTTTTTACCATGAGCTTCTGAAATAAGGTCTGCCTTGTGTGAAACTCAGCATGAAGCTAGGATGTGTTAGTCCTATCTCCTTGTCACTTAATACCTGGCTGACGCACCAACCCATGATTGATGAGTGAGTGCATGACGCCCAGTAGTGCTGGCATGAACTACCGCCTAAAAAAAGACAGCTGTGTCCCCTCCCTCCATTTGTTTTAGGATTTTTGCAATAAGATGTCTTCACCGAATGGTTTCAGCTACCCCTTTAAAAGTCACATTTTCCTACATGAGTTCTTTGCCTTTGGGGGTATGTTTTGCTGTATCAGCCCTTGCCTGACAAGGAAAAGCATGAACTAGCTTATGTTTCACAGTCATCTTTCAAGTACTGGGGTGACTGAGTTAGCTACCTTCTTGTAGCCAGTTCTTGGCACCAGTACAATGCTAGGTTCTGAAGTTGTACCATACCCTTACGGCCATGCAAATTGCAGTGTTTTGATTCAGCTGGAAAATCAAGGTTACAGTTGGCGTTTACAGAATGAAGCTTCCCAGCAGTGTTTTGTGGTGGCCATAGTGATGTAATTTGAAATATAAAATATCAACAATAGCTATTTTTCCTCAGCTTTACTTTTTAGAATGAAAATGATTAAGAGTTTTGGTGTACCTTTGTATTTTGAAAGCACGGGAGCCACATGGTCAAATGTGTCAGCTGTCAGTGTTTGCTTGACATACACAATAGGAGAACATTAAGAAATTGTCAGGTTAGGATGGGGGAAATGTTGACCAGGACATCAAACTGGGGTTTCTTGTTTTTGTTTTTTTAACACTATTTTTAAACTCTTTTAACAAGTGGAGGGACTATTTTAATATTCTAGGTATAGAAGAAGTAGCTTTTCAACAGTGTTAATTCTAAGTGAAACAGAAGCCCTCTTTGTAAACACTAAAAGCTAGACCCCGATTGTAAAAGCAGGGAAAAGAATGGACATGTTTACTAGGTTTATCAGGCACCATTAGATTAAAATGGATTAGAGCAGATTAAAACTTTTCCTCTTCTCTTTGTAGATGGCTCTGAGAGATTCCTCTGTGAATCCGTTTTCAGCTATCAAGTGGCATCTACGCTTAAACAGGTGAAACATGGTAAGCACATGAGTGTTGTATACTTAACTATGAGAATAAATTTATTGGGGGGTGGGAGAGGGGGACTTAGAAAGGTCAGAGTGCTCTGTAACAAAAACTCAGCAAGGCTATTTAAGTGGACTTTCCAAATTACCTGCAGACAAGAACATTCTACGGTCTTAATCCAGACATAATGTCCACATTGAGGCTTAAAGTTGAAGTCAAAGGGGTTAGTTTTCTAGGGGAGTTAATGCTTCCTACTCCGCTTGTATTGCTTTTTCCTCTCCTTTCTGAAACCTTCTTTTACTGTTGTCCTCCATTGGTTACCATCATTATCTGCATCTTTGGGTATTTATGTAAGTAATACCTCTTGGTCTAACTGGACTCTTAAGATCCTGGTAGCACCTTTTCTATTCCATCATCCCTCACCAGGTCTTCATTTATGCATCAGGGAACTCTGTTCACCCACCAGACCAGACCATTTCTCCATAGAGAGCATAATGTTGCGGGGGGGAAGCTGCAATTGCCTGTAACCCTAGGTTTTTAGTATACAAATCACAAATTTAGTACACAAATGGAATGGAGGATAAGTACTACTTTTTTTTCCTTTTTTTTTTAAGATTAAGTCTTCTGACCAACATAGGGTAAGACCCCATTACTAGAATCTTGAGGGGGAAATCCTTTTAGAAATTATTTTTAAATCAGCCATCATGTTGGTGGTTGATATATCATCTCCTTGATTCTTTACAGATCAGCAAGTTGCTCGGATGGAAAAACTAGCTGGTCTGGTAGAAGAGCTGGAGGCAGATGAGTGGCGATTTAAACCCATCGAGCAGCTGCTGGGGTTCACACCCTCTTCAAGTTGACCTTGCCTGGACAGTCACCTCTGGGGCACAGCAAATGCAGGTGCAGTGAGGAAATTTTCTTACAGCTTACATAGCCATCCAGAGATTCACAGCTCCATCACTGAATTGTTAATTCACATCCATACTTGGTTTCTCTGTATCTGTCCACAAGCAACAAATACTTAAATGTGTGATCTTACAAGGAAATTTTTTGTTTATTTGTTTAAAAAAGTATTGAGAATCAGATTTAGGCAACTGGCATCACAGAACCAGGAGGTCTGGGTTTAAGAGAGATTAATAAAACTTCACAAGCCAGGACACATGCCAGAATTGGCCAACAGAATGGCATCCCTCCTGTCAATTCATGCAGTTCCTAGAATCCTCACCAGTCAAGTCCGAGGTCAGGATCTGGAGTTATAAAATACAGCATTTCTTTTTTTTTTTTTTTTTTGCGGTATGCGGGCCTCTCACTGTTGGGGCCTCTCCCATTGCGCCGGACGCGCAGGCTCAGCGGCCATGGCTCACGGGCCCAGGCGTTCCGCAGCATGTGGGATCTTCCCGGACCGGGGCACGAACCCGTGTCCCCTGCATCGGCAGGCGGACTCCCAACCACTGCGCCACCAGGGAAGCCCAAAAAATACAGCATTTCTGACCTAAAACCGTTCTTTTTGCAGGTGAATATGATTTCAACTCAGGACCTGTCCAAATTAGGAATTTTTTAATGTTTGGGATTTTTTTTCTATTTTTAGACATCTAATTCTATAGATTCTATCTTTTTCTAACCTCTAGGCATGCCAAATGCTGGCAAAAAGAATTGCTTTTTTTTTTTTTTTTTTTTTTTTTTTTTTTTTTTTTTTTGCGGTACACGGGCCTCTCACTGTTGTGGCCTCTCCCGTTGCGGAGCACAGGCTCCGGACGCGCAGGCCCAAGCGGCCATGGCTCACGGGCCCAGCCGCTCCACGGCATATGGGATCCTCCCGGACTGGGGCACAAACCCACGTCCCCTGCATTAGCAGGCAGACTCTTAAACACTGCACCACCAGGGAAGCCCAAAGAATTGCTTTTTGAATGTTGAAGTTCTGGTAAAAATAAAGCAGTGAGCAAAATCCTTTTAAACACAGAAATCCTGAGTTCATCTTGTTGGTGGGCTCAGGCAATTCTGTAGCAAATAAATCCTTTGAAAGAGCTCCAGATTGGTTTCTTTATCCTTTCAAAGCCTCAGGGATTTGGGATAGGGGAAAGAGGTCAAATTACTTTTTATAAGAAGGGAATGTAAAAACCATTTCTCTTAAGTAAATGGTAGATTTGCTTTCTCTCAGGGATATTTGTCTGTTTCGAAGTATATGAATTTATCATCAATATCTGAGTAGGTTTTTTACCATGAAAAGGAAAAACCTGAAAAGCTAAGAGGTGTCTTTTGTTTTCCCTCATGGGACCCCAGGGTCCACACTGCACAGTTAGGAGAATCATTTATTAAATTGTATGCAAATTTTGCCTCAGACAGCATTTGCCTTTCTCCTCATTAATAACTTGTACCTGACCTGCTTAGAGTTGGTTAATTATGAATAAATAAGATTCCAGTAGCAATTGGCCTTAATCTCAGGAGTTCAGAATGTTTTAACACATAGTATATAACAGGCAGGTGGTGACCTCATTGCGTCGAAAAGGAATCTGAGCACAGGGAAGTTAAAGACCTGCTCATGGCCACGTAGCCCAGACAGAAGAAAATCTTGGCACTTGGAATAGATTGCAGTTGATTAACAATTCAGCCCACTAACCTTGTCTCTGAAGCACATCAGAACACAAAAATTACCAGTCCTCAAACTCACCTTATTCCATATTAATACTTCTTAACCTAAACTAGTTCCATATTTGAAAGCCATTGAGTTTCCTAACATTGTCCTTTTTGGCATCAACCATCTTTATGATTACCAAAGGAAAAATTTTAAATACGTAGTCTGCAATAAACCTTTAAATCATATTTTCAGTGACAGTTCAGAAGCAATCAGTAACTTTCTCTCATTTGATTTATGTAACTGTACAGCACAGACACTGTATTACCTCATCATTACCCTTTGGTATTTGAACTTACAGAATTTTTTCCTCGGGCTTCCCTGGTGGCGCAGTGGTTAAGAATCTGCCTGCCAATGCAGGGGACACGGGTTCAAGCCCTGGTCCGGGAAGATCCCACATGCCGCGGAGCAACTAAGCCCATGTGCCACAACTACTGAGCCCACGCGCCACATCTACTGAAGCCTGCGCACTCTAGAGCCCGTGCTCTGCAACAAGAGAAGCTACCACAGTGAGAAGCCCGCGCACCACAATGAAGAGTAGCCCCTGCTTGGCAACTAGAGAAAGCCCGCGCACAGCAACGAAGACCCAACACAGCCAAAACTAATAAATAAACAAAAACAATAAAATAAATAAATAAATACATTTATATTGTTTAGGGATTTTATAGCTTCATAGCTTTCCTTAATTTCTCCCAGATATACAATTACATTAGCATAGTTCATTAAAAAAAAAAAGAATTGTTTTCTCTTTAAGTTGGACATTTCCTTTTATGACCTTAGAAATTGAAGAGATCCTAGAGTTGAGCAGAAATACGTTCTGAAGCACCTTTCCCCGTGAAGATTCAGCTTCTACTTGAGCGCTGCCAGGAATGAGACCCTCACTATTTGAGGATGGCCCCTCCCTCTCTGCACCTTTCTGTTGGTCATTATGTCTCATCCACAACTCCTATTGCCATGTTTTGGGCTTGAAAATGGACCTGTTGTTGCTCATCTTTCATCCCCTCTGCACTCATTATGTGCCAGCCACTCACAGGCATTAATCATAATCCTTTCAGTAATGCTGTAAGATGTGTAACACCCCCTAATACAGAAGAGGAACTTGAAGCACAAAGCAGGCATTACTACATGCTAAGGCTGCATAGCTAAGTAAATGGCCAAGTCTGGATTTGAACTCAAAGTCTGCCAGACTCCAAAGCTAAGATTATTTTAGTTGAATCATGTGGCATCCCATTGAGCCCAATCCAGGGCCTCGTACAAAGGAAAATCCTAAAACCTTCTTTCTTCTTTTTAATGATAAAATGAATTAACTACCTGGAGGAAATAAGCCTTGTCACTACCCTCCCTTCTTCCAGTGCTTGTTGATAAAGAGTCTTAAGTACAATGAAGGCCTCTTTCTTTAAGAACTGATAGGAATTAGGGGCTTCCCTGGTGGCACAGAACCCACCTGCCAATGCAGGGGACACGGGTTCGAGCCCTGGTCCGGGAAGATCCCACATGCTGCAGAGCAACTAAGCCCATGTGCCACAACTACTGAGCCTGCCCTCTAGAGCCCGCGCGCCACAACTACTGAAGCCCATGCACCTAGAGCCCGTGCTCTGCAACAGGAGAAGCCACTGCAATGAGAAGCCTGCACACTGCAACAAAGAGTAGCCCCCGCTCACCGCAACTAGAGAAAGCCTGCACGCAGCAACGAAGACAAAACACAGCCAAAAATAAAAATAAATAAATTTATTAAAAAAAAACAGATAAGAATTAGCTATATGTTAGTATCTACCTAACCTTTTAAGATTCAGTATGATGAAATGTAGTTAGATGCTTAAGCGGTACCTACCCAAGTGAGCAAGGAGGAAGGCAAGAGGGCAGATGGCAGCTAACAACCAGGACTGCACAGACAGCCATCCTAAGAGAGCGGATGGTAACAGTGCCTCAGTGCACAAAACACTTTGCAGCTTCTAAAGCATTTTCATATATGTCGTGTCTTTAGTCCCTCATCAACGCTGTGAGATAAATGAGGCAGGTAGTTTACAGTTGAAGAAACCAGTACAGAGAAGGTAAGGTACCAAGATTATTATCCAAATTATAGTTAATAATATAGGCCTTTCAAATCTTTGTCTCTGTGCCTTCTAGTTCATCATATACTAGAAAATCTGAAGGCAGAACTTGCTGTTAATAAAGAATTGTTCATGTCGGTTTGATACATAATTCCATATAAGTGTTTTGTCTCATGGTAATGATACATAAATAGTAAACTTAAATAAAGCTGGTTTGGGGACTTCCCTGGTTGGTCCAGTGGTTAAGACTCCACGCTCCCAATGCGGGGGCCCCAGGTTCGATCCCTGGTCAGGGAACTAGATCCTGCATGCTGCAACTACAGATCCCGCATGCCGCAACTAAGACCCAGCACAGCCAAATAAATAAATATTTTTTAAAAAATAAATAAAGCTGGCTTTACTTTTATGTAGTCAAAAATCTTACTTTCTGACTTTATCCAGGATCAGCATTAAAGTCCTGAGTTTTCACTGATAAGATTTAATGTGTTATCAGTGCCATCGCATGGCTGATACTGACCTGGAATGACAGTGGTCTGGAACTCTAAATCACGTTCCTGACCCTAGGACCTCTCTGATCTGTCCATTTGCTTGCAGTCTGTGGCTTCCCTTCCCCCAAATGGTTGGGAGGCTTTGAATCTCTTGTTCCCCGATCAGAACACCAGACACTGAAGTGATAGAAACTTTGGACCTTAAGGCCAAACCAAAGGTAGGAGAAAGGAGATAAGACCAGGAGATGCCTATCATCCACAACAAAGAGGAGGAACCTGCCTAAGGATGTGGTTCCCTTTCAGGCAAGCCCAAGAGATACTACACTTGGAGGAGAAGGCCATTCTGCCTCTCCCTCTCCTTTTGCCAAAGCACCTAACTTTGCCTAAAATACCTTGCCTGGCCTCCTTGTAATTGCCCAAAGTTCCAACCAAGACAGATCCTTTCCACAAAAGAGAAAAGGCTTAACTAACAGATACATGGGAAAGTTTTGGGTTGCAGGCAGAGTACAGATGATACCAGATCTTCTCCTGTTTCCCAGAGCTGAGTTTGGGATGGGGATGGAGATGGCACCAAGGGTGGAGAAGAATGGGAGAAGGAGGCGGGAGCAGGATGCTTCGCCACCAGCCTGCCTTGTTAATTTGCATCTGGTCAAAGAGGGAGTCTGAGAATTTTAGAGCTGAATAGAACAGACCTTAGAGATCATCTAGTTCATCCCCCTGGTTGACAAATAGGACGTTGGGACCCTGTCTGTGTCATGCATTGCTGTATATTCAGTACCTAGAACACTACCTGGCACATAGTAGGTGTGCTACAGGTATATACTGAGTGAATGAATGTATGAATTTGTTGCATGTTTACCCTGTTTTAGAAGCTGTGCTAGCTACTTACAGTGCAGCATCCATAGTGGAGAAAAGCCTAACGTAATTGAGATAGGTGGTGGGCAGAGCCAAGGCAATAAGCCAGAGCTCAGCCCAGGGTTCTCTATAATGCTATACTGACAAGTGGAAGCTGTGGAACAAACGGCAGCTGTGTCCAAAACAGCCATGGTAGGAGCCTGGGCAAATGATGCTGGTGGCCCGCTGCCCTTCTCATAGGCTCCTGCACATGGGCCCAATGGTAGTCCCACATGTCAGCATCCATGAGCTGGTCTCCACCTCTCCAGATACTTTAATTTCTGCAGCCTGTCAAGTCTCCCTAGAGAAGCTGTTTATCCAGAATCCGCTTACTTCATTTTTATAATACAAGCTCTTTAGGGAAGGTAATGAAACAATATAGTTTGTTACCAGCAACAACAGAGAGGATGTTTATTTCCAAATGTCTTTTACTCATTTCACAGACATTTCTTGAGCACTTACTATGTGTTTAGCATCTGCTAAATGCTGAGGATATGCTGTCAAACAAAACACAGTCATTAGCCTCAAGTTTATAAATATATTAAGAAAGAGAAAAGAGCAATTTTCAGTGTAAAAAACTGTCTGATAACAGAAAGCAGGAAATGCTGTAAAATCAGAGACAGCTTTAATCCAGCTGAGCAGGGGTCAGAGAAGACTTCCTAGGAGGATGATGTTTAGGCTGAGACCTGAAGAACAAGTAGGTGGGGTGGGAAGGAAAGACTTTCTAGATGGAAGGAACAAAATATGCAAAGGCTCAAGAGTGAGGAAGGACATCGTGCTTCTGTGGGGCTGCAGGTGCTTTGTTATGGCTAATTCATAGAGTATAAGGACAAGATGATAGATTTTATCTGAGAGTTACTCAAGAAGTAGCATATATGGGACTTAGTGACTGGTCAAACTTGGAGAACTCAGGGAGGACACCCGGGTTTCTTGCGTCAGTAGCTGACGGACTGGATTCTATTCACTGAGACAGGAGTACAGGGAGAGAGGCAGGCTCAAGGAGATGTCCAGCAGTCAGGTGACTCTATGGTCTACATATAGTTCAGCAGAGTGAGCTGGGCTAGAGTTAGATTTGGGACTCACCCACCTAGAGACATGCAACCAAAGGTGGGCATGGATGGTATTGCCCAGGGAGAGAGCCCACAGAGTAAGAAGAGAATTGGAACCCTGGCATCTAAGGCAGCGGTCCCCAAACTTTTTGGCACCAAGGACCGGTTTCGTGGAAGACAGTTTTTCCACGGATGGTGGGGGGCAATGGTTCAGGCGGTAATGCGAGTGACAGGGAGCAGCAGATGAAGCTTCGTTTGTTCGCTCGCCGCTCATCTCCTGCTGTTGTCCTAACAGGCCACGGACCGGTACGGTGGCCCAGGGGTTGGGGACCCCTGATCTAAGGGACAGGAAGAGGAGGGGGAGGAGCCCAGGAAAGCAACTGGCAGGAAGTAACCAGAGACAGCCAGAAAATGAGGAATGTGGTATCAGGGAAACCAGGAGAAAGGATGTTTTAAGAAGGAGGCTGCTGGACTTCCCTGGTGACGCAGTAGTTAAGAATCTGCCTGCCAGTGCAAGGGACACGGGTTCGGGCCCTGGTCCGGGAAGATCCCACATGCCGTGGAGCAGCTAAGCCCGTGAGCCACAACTACTGAGCCTGCGCTCTGGAGCCCGCGAGCCACAACTACTGAAGCCCGCGTGCCTAGAGCTTGTGCTCCACAACAGGAGAGGCCACCGCAATGAGCGGCCTATGTAAGCACCGCAGCAAGGAATGGCCCCCACTTGCTGCAACTGGAGAAGGCCCGCGTGCAGCAACGAGGACCTGATGCAGCCATAAATAAATAAATAAACAAATAAGTAAATAAATAAATAAAATTATTAAATTAAAAAAAAAAAAAAGAAGGAGCCTGCTGCAAATACCAGTATCTGGTATAGCCAAGCAATGAACTGACAGGGGTGGAGAAGGCCTTCGGATTTTACCTAGGAACTTGTTGGTGACCTTGTCTCAAGAGCAGCCACCTTTGTGGTACAGTGGGGGCAGAGCCAGACTGCTGTGGCTGGGAGGTGAGTGGAAGGTGAAAATATGGGGCCAAATCTAGGCAACATCTTTAAGAAGTTCAGTGGGAAGCAGAGGCAAAAATGGGGGACAAAGAGGGTGATAGTTAAAGGAGGACACATAGTCAAGACGTTTGTTCTGGGGATAGGTCAAAGAGAAAGAGGGCATAATTGAGGGTGTAAGGTCCCTGGGGAAGTGGAAGGGGTGGGATCCAGAGCCCAGCTGGAGTGGTTACCTTAGAGGGAGGGAGGGCAGAGGGATAGTGCTGATGCGGGTAAACGTGTAGGTGAGGTGGCAGGAAGTTAAGGGAGTTCCCATCAGATGGCTTCTATGTTCTCTGTGATGGGGGAGGCAAATTGGTGTATGGCCTGCGGCAGGAGCAGGACAAAGCAGGAATAGTGGGCTTGGGAATGGTCCCTGTGAAGAATGGGAGGGAGCTGACCAGGGTCAGAGGATTGCCAAGCACATTCAGGGGCCATTTCCAGTTTGAGTCCCTGAATTTGCAATGGCACCAATTGTTGGGGAAGTATACCAGCAACTCCTAGCAGCCTGGCAGTAGGAACGGAAAAAATGAATAGTTGGTGGTTACAGTCTTACACGGTAAGGGCAAGGGGGTAAGCAAATTGTTGGTCTAGGGCTAGCAAGGGAAGGAAGTGAAAATAAGAAGAGGTTACAAGAGAGAAATTATTAGAAGGGTCAGACATTTCTTGAGGGCCTACTATGTCTCTGGTAATATGTAGTCAATAGAAATACAAAGAGGGAGCAATAGTTCCCAAACCTAGCTGTGCCTCAGAACCAAGCTTAATAAAAATACTCCCTGGCTTCATTCCTGGGGTCCAATAGGTCTATGGCTGGGGGTCTCGTGTGACCCTCCTGCAGCCAGTTTTGGAAACCACTTGGACCAATGAAAAAGCAGACAAGTAAACACACATGGAATCTATACAGCACCATAACTCCATGACTCTGGTCTATATGGGGTGCTGTGGAAGCCAAGAAGTCTTGGAGGTGGGAAAGAAGGGGAGATAACAAGGAAACTTTCCTAGAGAAGGTGAGCCTGGGCCTGAGCATGCCTGTTCAATTGGGGTTAGAGGGGAATAAGCCAGAGAACCATGCCAAGTACAGGGAATAGCACGTGCATAGGCAGGGCCGCATTCATGGAACTCCAAGTCATTTGGTGTGGCTGGAGCTGAGCATGTAAACAGGGGAGGGGTGCGACCTCTCAGAAGAAGGAAGCAAGAACCAGATTGTTTTGAGCCTCATTCACCGTGCTCTACTTTCCATCAAAAGAGCATTTCTCTGACACGGACAGGGTACACCTAAGAAAAACGTCAACAATCCTGACTTTTACAATAAGTAACTTAGGAAGCAGGCTCCTCAAGACCTGGAAGGGTTAGACCCTTAGGCTGGTATAACGCATCAGAGGTGATCTTTACAGACCACTAGGCAGTACTGTTCACAGTATTTTTGCTCTGGCTGGAAAGTAAATATTTACAGATTTGTATTTATTTACTTATTTTTAGGGAAAGGCAGATGTTCTAAGCTCACAATTATTGAAGGAGCCTCCCTTCTGGGCTCTGAGCCAAACCAGGATAAGAGGCAGCTTGAAGGGATCAAATATAAAGTATATGGACATTGCGGAGAGATGTTTTTCCCCCCAAATGGTTTCTCCTCCTTCCTTCCCTGGCCCCGAAGGCCTGAAGTAAAATCCCACACCCTCTCTCCCCCTCCTTGTTCTCAGAAATCTCCAGGCATATATTTGAAGATAAACCACACAAGCATGGGCATTTCATCTGTTTAGCAAACCCAAAGGTCATGTTTGCGGGCTGTTGAAGTCAGACTACCCACGTAACTTTCTGCAGAGTCTCCAAAATACAGTAAATCTGGAATCTTCTGTGAAGTCAGGGCAACTTAGCTCTCCAACATAGTGCCTAGAGGACAACCTAGGACTTTCTATCCTGGACCAGTGTCACTGCCCAGAGAAGACTCAAGGCTCATTCTGTGATCCTGCTTCAATGCTCAAGGCTACAGTGCTTTTTGAAAGCACTCCTGATCATGAAAAGGAAAATCAAACTCTCCCAGCCAGCCTGAGATTGCAGCTGGAGGACCAGGTGCTATGGCCTCCAGAGACCTATGGACTTAGGAGCCAGGAAGAAAGCAGGACATCATCCCCATGCCATCTCTCAGTACAGTGGAGTATTCATTCCGAGAGCTAGAAAAGAAGCAGAAGGGGGGATGGAGGACCAAGGAGGAGGGCAGCGCCTTGTTGTCTGGGAGCATAAGGGCTGGGAGCATAAGCTCTGGCTGCGCCCGTAGTTAAGCCTTATCCACTATGCCGCAGCCAAGGGGCATCCTTATTAGGCAAATAGAAAAGCAGGGCCTTAACCTCAGAGTTCTGCAGCTCTTCGTAACCCCGGGGATCACTGAGTCCAAGGACAGAGAAACCATCTCCCATTCTGAGCCTCTGCAGTCTCTTGAGTCCTGCTGGCTTTGTGGCCAAAATGAACTTTCCATGAAAAAGAGTTAGGCTCCTGGAAGGTGCCAATTTAATACTCTTCAATTTAAAAGCTGCCAAGGGGGATGGGAAAGGCTTCAGTAGTGAAGGCATGAGTGGCCATGAGGGCCTGGGCTCAGCACCCACACCTCTCATTTTGGCGCAATAGCTCTCAGGGTAGGTACAAGTCATACCCAGGCACTGGGGACTCATCATGGTTAATATATAGTGAAGAGTAACTGTATGTGGGGCATTGTGCTAAGTACTTCACACACATGATGTCATTTACGCACTGGGAGAGGGCAACAGAAAGGCCATGTGGGGCAGAAGAAACCACCAAGGAGTAGCAGGAAAGAATCCCATAGACTAAGAGCTGAAGGGCCTTAGCAACTGTATTCATTTGAGCTAGGGCTGCCATAAGAGCCTACTAGGGCGGCCATAACAAAGTACACAGACTGAGCAGCTTAAACAGAAACTTAATAGTCTCACAGTTCTGAGGTCTAGAAGTCCAAGATCAAGATGTCACCGTGGTTGGTTCCTGCTGGAGGCTGTGCAGGAAGGGATCTGTTCCAGGCCTCTCTCCTTGGCTTGTAGATGACCATCTTCTCCCAATGTCTCTTTACATCATCATCACTCTATGCATGTGTCTGTGTCCAAATTTCCCCTTTTTATCAAGATACCAGTCATATTAGATTAGGGTTCACCCTACTGAACCTCACTTTAACTCAGCTACCTCTATTGAGTTCTATCCCCAAATAAGATCACATTCTAAGGTACCGAAGTTAAGACTTCAACATGTAAATTTTGAGGAGGGACACAATTCCACCTGTAACAGCAATGATGTCTAACCAAATCCTCTACTTTTATAAATGAGGGTATTGAAGCCTTGAGTAGGAAAGTGACTTGCACAGGGTCACACAGCAAATTGGAAAAACTAAGACTAGAACCCAGGTCTTTGGGGGCTGCAAGTTTTGTGCAGATTTCCCTGGAGTAGCTGCACGGCCAGCTTTGGGAAGCTCCTTCTCCAAGAAAGGAATCCCTGAGCTTGGATAAGTATGGGAAGCACCCAGTCGAATCTCTTTATAGGCATGGGGTGAGGACACACTAAAACTCTCTTACAAACCAATATTTGGGAAAAGACTCTGAAATGCCAGAGTGGAAGGAGCCCTATTAATAGAGCTTAATATAAGCACTGGGGTTTATTTTCAATGGCCAGGCCCCTCATTAAGGAGGCAGATATGTGGTGTGTTATAAAAGAAGAGCTTTGCTCCTTACTTGTAGCCCCCAGTAGCGCAGGGAGCCAGAGTACGGCTGGGTGCTGGCCGCTCACAGACTCTCCCTGACTGTTCACTCTCTCCGGGCTCGTCTCTGCCTCAAGGCTGGCATCTGGCCTCCATACCTGGCCATTCTGCAATCAGTTGTGAGAACTCACTAAGAAAACTCTTTTGAAAGTCTCACGCAACGTGCAGGAGCAACATGGGTTTAAGAGCCTTGCTCTCGCAGCTTCAAAAACGAGGAGGCAAAAATTGAGATTCAATATAGTATGGAAGTGTGGGTGACACCAAACCACAGATGAGTTGATAGGCTGCGGGGAAGGAAGTCAAAAGTTCACCTTGTCCTTCCCTGTAACGGAGGGCTGTTGGTTTTGCAGAGGTTTGCTTTTTAAAATTTTTTTTCATTCAATAAAAATAGCTCGGTGGGACAACATATTATAGCATTCGTGGAAATAAAAACTAGGAACCACATCATAGGATGTTCTGCTCCAAACTTGGCCCTGGTTCCCCAGGCAGCTCCCAGTTCCTTTTGATTTATGCAGCAGCCGTGGAGGCCCTCACCCCGTCCCAGGTGGGGCCTGGACTTCAGGGAGGAAGGGAGGAGATGGTCCAGAGGCATCAGCTGTTTCCCTGCACGTGAGCCAAGACCCTCGCCTCGGCTAGAAACTCAGCTTTGTCCCCTGTGTCCGCCTTCCGCACCGTGAAAAGTTTCCATCACAAAGGGTTGATTCAGGAAACCAAGGTTAGAGGCAAACGGTCTTATTTGAAAATGGTGAAGGCCAGCCAGGCTTTGGGCTTCCTGCATTGATTGCTCTCCTGGGGCCTGGGACCAGCCCACCAGGGTGGGGCAGGCAGCTCTGCAGGTTACAGGATGTGAAAGTGGGGACTGAGGTTAGGAAAAAGAATAAAAGGCTAGGACCAGAACACACCCAGCAGAAGGCCATGTGCAGTTCTCCTCTTCACGGTTTCCTGTGGGTACACTGAGAACATTCTGTTCTGGCTGTGAACTTACCCTGCTGAGCCGGCTCCAGACTCCGCCCCTGGGTCCTAGTGCTGCCTCTCGCTATCCTCGGCCTTAGGTCACCTGCACCACGTAAAGCCCACTGAAGGACCCCAGGAGGCCACTTCCATTGTGCCCTCCCTACTGGGTGAGCCTCCAGTGACCAGACTGTGGGCACTTACCTTCCCATTCGTCCTGAAGCATCTTCGACTTGCTTGGCACTGTCACATAATAGCATCTCATGTTCCTCACGACAAAACCTCCTTCAGTTGACAAAACTGAGGCTCTGGGAAATTGGGAGGAACAACCAAGGTCAGTAATTCAAGGTTTTTGGACCCAGATCTCCTGACACTTTAGGGGTAACTACTTAAAGACCAGCACTTCAAACCCTTGAAATGAATGTAAGCCTTTACCTTCAAAGTTTCTCTCCAGATGAATTTGACAGTAAGGTGATTTCTTAACGAATTCTCCAAAACAGCTAAAAGCTCTGGCATGTGGTGTAGAGCTGACCAGAGGAAACTGGAGAGCCCAGTGCTCTGTCTGCCCTGTGCCTCAGCTCCCTGGACCTGCCACCAGACGCCTATGTGCAGCCCCACACTAGGCCTGGATTGTTCTGGGCCTGGGTAGGGTCCTGAAACTCAGAGGCAGACGCTGGGCTCCAGCCCAAGTAGCCAAGGATCAATGGGCCAGGAGAGAGGGAAAGGGACTCAGGGACGGGGTTGAACTCTCTGGTTAGAAGAGATTTTTTTCAGTTTTTAAACTGGCTTCTGGATCATCAATTCCCCTACTAGACGGTGAGTCTCTTTTTCCAAGTCACCTTTGTATCCTGTGGGTATGCTTGTCCTTGATAAACGGTTGTTGAATGACCTGAGTGGAAGTCACTCACCAGAAGGCCTTGCCTGTAGCCATGGATCACAGTCTTTCCCAACTGCACATTGAGCACCTACTGTGTACTAAGTTAACAATGATTGATAAAGGGCACACAATTGCTAAAAACAAATGTACAAAGGAAAGGCAGCCATGGTGTCTACCCCTCCTAGAGATCATAGTCTAGTGGAAAGAAAGGCATTCAATAAGCAAGAACAATCCCCAGGGTCCAGGGTTATCCTAGGTGGAGTCCAGAGTGCTGTGGGTGAGCACAGAGCAGGGAGACCTAAGAACATTGGGGGCCCAGGAAAGTCCTCGAGGGAGAGCTCTTCAAACTGAGACCCAAAGGGAAGTTAGGAATTAGCCAGACAGAGGAGCCTGGGAAAGGGAGCTCCAAGCAAAGGTAACAGTGCTTGTGAAGACCTGGAATTTAGAGATCAGATGGCTCATTGATAGAACTGAGAATAGTCTTCTATGTCTTCTGAACACCACCAGTGGGAAATCTAGTTCTCAGTCCAGGGGAGAACCCAGGCATTGTTATTGTCCATAAAAAAGGAATCCTACTACTTCTCTGTGGCCTTCCCCTAGGCCCTAGACTCCAAACCAGAGAAATCCTAAAAGCTGACTGGGATATATCTTGAGGCAGGAAGGCCATGACTGTGGCCAGAAGGGGCAGGTACTAGTCCAGGCACGGGGACCCTGGACTGAGATACTGGGCAAGTCACTTCCAACCTCCCTCTGGATCTCAATTTCAGGCTTTATGTATTCTCAGTAGTTAGCCTGACAGTTAGACCTTCCTGAATTAATGAATGACTGCAGTTTCCATCTGGAAAAAGACTTCTTCCAATGCTAAGATTCTGGGTTTGAGACCCACAGTCAGTCATTCCCAGGATTCTTTTGGCAACAGAAGTGCCATGAAAGGAAGGAGGACAGTGCCCAGCACACCCACAGCAAATGTTTGTTGAATGAACGACTGCTCTCCCTGAAGTCACTCTAAAAGCTTTGATGGATCCTTACTTCTCTCAACAGCTGCTTTGATCTCCATCACTCCTAACCCTGTGCAGTCATTATCACCCACCTACTTCATAGGCAGACATCAGATTTCGTTGTGAAAATAAACCCTAGATCTTGCCTTTAGTGCTCCACCCTAGGGGAAGAAGATGGAAGATGACTGCAGGAAGCTGAGAGGCAGTGTAAGGAAGAAAGAGAAAGGCCTAAGATGGTCAGAGTCTGAAAATCAGTGCACATTCTCACGTAACACTCCCTGTCTTAGAAACCCCAAACCTGCCAAGAGCTCTGCCCCCTCCGGTGAACAGCTAGAACTCACCAGGGCTTGCTGGAAGAGCTCTGGAAATGGACAAGCGCTCCCCGAGCCACCACATTCCCTACTTGCCCTGAATCAGGCGCTATGGTGAGGGCAAGAGTTCCCAGCCGGGCACACCCTGAAATGCATTTTCCCTCTTCTGTGGGTTTCCAGGCTAGCCCGCAGAAGCCTGATTCATCCACAACCGCAGTGAAACATAGAATTAATTCCGGCTATACCCTGGGTGAGCTCGGCCATCATGGCAACCAAACCACTACTTACAGCATTATTTTGTTGGGAAAATGTGTTCTGAGCTCCAAGCAACCAAATTATAAGTGGGACATAGGCACACCCAGTTTCAAATCCCAGTTTTAACACTTCCTAACCATGTGGTCCTGGGCAAGGCACCATCCTCCCCAGCCTTAGTTTCCTGCTTTGTAAAAGAATACCTCCTTTAGGAGGTTGGAGTGCTGACTGAATAGACCCCCATGAAAGTGCCCCATGGCCCTGGGCAGACGTCTCGCTCCTGCCTTTCCACAGGAACTTTTGGAGGGAGACATGGAGATATGACTCCAAACACAGTGCCTCTGAGGAGGGTTTACCCAGCTTGCATGGTGGCAGCATTACCACTGGACTCAGCCTCAGAGCAAGTGTTTCTGAGATAAATGAGCTGCTGTCTTAGAAATCACAGAACATTCTTCATCTTTGACCTTCTCCAGGCTTGTATTGGCTTCTCTGAGCCAAGAAACTTCTCCTGCCCCAACTCAGCTCCCTCTCGCCCAATCTCTCCATGAACAGCATTGTTCTGGTTTCCTTTGCTCCTGATCCTAGTCAGGGGCTTCGCCTCCAGAAGGGGCCAGAAGCCCTGGCCTTTCACCCAAGCCTGGACGTGAGCCCACAAGAACAAGCAGGAGGAAGGCAGAGACCCAGGCGGCACCGCCGGGCCCTGC
The DNA here is from genome assembly GCF_963924675.1 of Phocoena phocoena. Lineage (NCBI taxonomy): Eukaryota > Metazoa > Chordata > Mammalia > Artiodactyla > Phocoenidae > Phocoena > Phocoena phocoena. The sequence continues at coordinate 60,419,586 of NC_089234.1, read as the reverse complement.
GAAAGGCAGACTCCCCCTGCCGCCTTTGGCTTTGGCCCCTCCTTGCTCTGTTTGTTTCCAAGCTGCAGCCAGAACGGTCTGTACCCAAAGGATGGTGAAACAACCAAGGAATCCGTAGGGTCCTAAAGGTCGACCTCCTTCCTTTCCTTGCCCTTGTTCCCAAAAGTTAAGGTTTCCTGGTCTTGGGCTCCTTGTCCCCTACCCAGGGTCACAGGCACTGTGGAGGTCAGTCATCTTGAATGAGCCTCCCTACACTGCCCTGTGCTTCCCACATTCCATTTCCACAGCCATCCTCACTTCTCCCCATTTGGAACCACAGAGCCTTCCCAGACCCTTCCCCCATCTGTCTAGGAGCTGCAGTACTTCTCAGTGGGTCTCCACTGCTGCAGCCCCACCCCACCTCTTTATCCAACCCCCAACCCCATCCGCAATCCTGCAATAGCCAAAACACAAAAACCTCTTGTGAAAGTAATATGAGCTCATGGTAAAAATCTGATTTCCAGGGCTCCCTTGGTGGCGCAGTGGTTGAGAATCTGCCTGCCAATGCAGGGGACACGGGTTCGAGCCCTGGTCCGGGAAAATCCCACATGTCGCAGAGCAAATAAGCCCGTGCGCCACAACTACTGAGCCTGTACTCTGGAGCCCGCTGAGCCACAACTACTGAGCTCGAGTGCTGCAACTACTGAAGCCCTCATGCCCAGAGCCCGTGCTCCACAGTAAGAGAAGCCACCGCAATGAGAAGCCCACGCACCACGACGAAGAGTAGCCCCCACTCGCCACAATTAGAGAAAGCCCATGCATAGCAACGAAGACCCAACACAGCCAAAAAATAATAATAAATAAATAAAATTTATTTTAAAAAATCCTATTTCCAGTGTTTCTACAAAGCAAAATAAAGGTAACCTTACTTTTTAACCTGAAAAAAAAAAATGAAATAAGGTGAAAAACTAAAAGCCTCTCCCACCCCTCCATCCCTCAGAGATAACCTCTGGGGGCAGTTTTTCCAGTATCCTTCTAGATGTTTTCTCTGCACATGTAAGTGTGTGTCTGCAGGGGAATGTCCTCTGTTTTTCTTTCAAAATGAGATTAGAGGTTACAAATTGTTCTGCAACTTGTTCTTTTTGCCTAACAAAGTATCGGGCATTTTTCCAAAACTGACCTCACTCTTTTTAACACCCACATAATACTCCATGATTTGGATGTACTATAGTTTATTTAACTGTTATCCTGCCACAGACACTCAAGGTGGGTTTTTTTTTTCAGTTTTCTTCCATCACTATCTAACTGGTTCCTGGCCTCAGGTCTCGAACCTCTGATCTGCCTCCCACACCACTGCTTGATTGCAACACCAAGTCTGACTATCATTCCCAGCTCAGCTGTTTTCCTTGCATTAGGGTTATTCACAAGGTGTCTTATCTCCCCTCCTAGGTCTTAAGCTCAGGACAGGGTGTTTGCCTTGGAGGTCCTGACACGGAACACTAGGCCTGTCAACTCCGCAGTTGTTGAGCCAATCTCAGTGCTGCCCTGGGGAAGTAGAAGGAGGTTCTCAGGCCACATGGACACTCATTTTCTTTTTCATATATATGTGTTGGGAACTCTGGGGACCTGGCTTTGTGCAGGGCACTGGAGCTCTGGGATGAAACAGATACAGACCTTGGCAAGCTTACAGTTTAATGGGAAAGACAGGCATTGTACATCCACACAGATAAATACATGGATAATTACATATGGGATGAGTACTTTGAAAGGAAACAACAGAGGAGAAGGGATGAGGCCACCAGGAGAGAGGGCCAGTGAAGCCAGCAGACCATGGGATCTGGTTCCCATTCCAGGCCACTTCCCCTTTAATCTTCTCATCTGACAAGAAGGGAAATACCTCTTTCAGTTTTAACTTTCTGTGATAATAATACACACTATCAGAGTTCAGGGCAAGTAGAGTTCCCCACTGCCTGATAGGGGTCAAGGGAGACTTCTCGCTGACATCACATTGACCTTGAGTCACAGGCAAGCTCTACTGCCATTCGATTCCGGGCCGAATACTTGTTGAGCATATACCATATGTATCTAACATATAGAGGTTAGGGGTGTGTGTATGTTGGGGGTAGTTGTGGTGGTGAGTGTTTAAAGATTTAAAATAGGTGACCTCTGAAAGAGTTTACAAATTGCTGGAGCATCAGACCCAGGATAGGATAATTTCAATATACATCAAGTGAGAAGAGAGCGACACATCCACAGCTCTGGGAACTGAGCACTGGCTTCAAAGGCAAGCAGTTCGGGACTGGACTCCCTGGCCCTGCACTCCCCGGCCAGGGAACATGGAGCTTCGCAAGTGTGCTCAAAAGGGGCTCCTGGAGGGCCCTGAGCTGAGACAAGCTTGGAGTGTGAGTCAGAAGGAGCTAGAAGGGCATCTGGGAAAAGTAATCTGTGTGAAGATGGGAGCAAGCTGGAAGGGAAGACACTTGAGACCACAGAGGAAAAGCATCCCACGGGGCACAGGGCACCTGGGTGAAGTCAATTATACCAGCCTGGAAAGAAAAATCCAAGCCAAAAAAGCATTTTAAGGAGGGCAAGCAGCCCCCATTCTCCTCCCCAGGGGCCAAGGATTTCATGCCCTAGAAAGGGCACCAGATGGGAGGAGACAGAAATCTGCTGTCACCTCTGCCAGTCTCACTTCCACGTCTATGTGTGTCTCTTTAGAGTGATTAAAAATACTGTAAATTATACGCCTACACTTTGTTGATGTTCTCTTTATGATCCACTGTACATGGCTGTATATATTTTGCACATCTACATACATATTACTGTGCAAAGTTGTATACACAAAGCCAGGCATACTGTACTTTATGGAAAATTTAAGAGCGTTTCAGAGGTAATTAGAACCATCTGTGATTTTCCCCTCCTGGCTTTGGGAGGGAGGTGCAGCTAGAGATAGTCAAGGGCCAGCCCTGGGGGTTTGTGAGGCCAAGGTAAGGAGCCAGACTTGCTCTAAAGGCAGTGGGGAGCTATCAAAAGGTTTGAGAGGGAGGCCTTAGTGAAGCTGAACAAAAGTAAAATAGAAAGTTCCAGGCTCTCCTTGTTTCTACTTAAGATAACAGAGTTACTTCCACAATCAAAGCAGAAAATCCCAAACCAGTTCTGTCCACAATTCATCTCTGCCTCAGTTTCTCCATCTGTGAAGGGAAGCCCCACCTGCCATAGTGTGGGGCTGCAGGACCACAGGTCAACTTTGGCAAGCAATGAGGCCCATTTAGGCCGGCCTGGGCAAAACCCAGGGACATTGTTGCCAAATCTGAATATCATTCCTGGCCTCCAAGGCTAACAAGCTCTGGACGTGGTGCATCCAGGTTCAGATCCCATTCCTTGGGTAAAAAACTTGGTGAAGCTTCTGCAGGCCTATTGATGTCCTTCTTCCCTGGGCCAGAGACTCTTAAAACTTCCTGGGAGAATGAGGCAACACGCCTCATTGTGCAGCCCTCAGCAAATGCAGCAGCTGCACCGAGTGCTAAAGAAAAGCTCCCATAATAACTATGTGTGATAATAAAAAGATAAAGAGGCAAATAGGTATGTAGGTCAGCTCAAAAATAGCCACCCATCCATTTGGCCCGGGTAACCATTTGTGCCAAGTAGGTCTAAAGGGTTTTCTTCCTTCCCCTCCCAAGCTGATATTCCCTGCTTTTTTATAAGGCTGCCTTAAATAAAAGTCCCCGGAAGCTGCCCGGGCAGTTCTGACCTGCAGCCCTATAGGAGCAGGCACTGCTCCCTGCACTCCCTCCACCAAACAAATCCTGGGGTCAGAGGGCACAAGGGCTCTGCCTCTCTGACGTGGGTTCTTGGGCCTAAGTCAGGGTGTAGGGTGGTGACTCACAGACACTCCCCCGCCCACCCCCATAAGGTTCTGCGTGCACCCAGGAGGCCTCCCCCACCCCAACAGAGACGGCTTTGTTAGCGGACCCGGCCCGAGGACAGTTACTGCCTCAGGGTTGTGAGGGCCTCCTCAGCCTCTCCTCCCTCCCCTTCTCCCCGCTCTTCTGCCCTCCCCAGAAAGGCGCCAGCCGCTCGCCCTGCCCCCCACCCAGCAGCCCAACGACTAAAGCGCTGAGCTCAGCATCTCCGCAGCCTGGCGGCTTTCCTCTCGGACGGTGGGAGGAGTCTCCTTCCTCCCAGGAGTGGGCGGGGTCAACGCTAGTCCCGCCCTTCTCCCCTGTCTCACTTTCCCTCCTTCCCCCCACCTCGTCCCCCAGACGCACGTTCTCCAAGTCACGTCCCCGGTCGTCCCAACACACACCAGGGGGTCCGTGGAGACAGACCCCCACTTCCCCAGTCAGCTGCTCAGCATCTGTCACCTCCCCTGCCCGGCTCCCCTGAAGGCGTACCTCGGCCGAGGGTGGGGGGCGGGAGGGGAGAGGAGAGGGAGCAGGGGGTCTTCCCTTCCCCCATCCCGGCTGGCCCCACTGCAGACCAGCCACAGCGGGGAAGTCAATTCAGCTCTTGTGTGCTCCTCTTCTCAGAGCAGAAGGTAGAAATCTAGATTTTTTGTGTGTCTCTCTGCGTGTGATTTTTAAATACAAAAAGATTCATTCGTAGCTTCTGGATTCCTACGCCAAAGTCTGTCCTTTGTGGGTTACAAACGTTACAGCTGGGGGCGGGGAGAGGCTCCTCTTTTGGCTCACCACTTCCCACATGGGCCCTCCTGAGCTCTCAGGGAGGATACCTGGAGGAGGATGTGACAGAATCAGTGTCACTTCTGGGCTTGCGGTTGTCTAGCTGAAGGGGACCCCATGGCGACAGTGAGCTTTGCCATTGAGTCAGCGCTGCTGGGCCCTGCTGAATTCTGCACGGGGAGGAAGAGCCTCATCAGATAAAGAGCCTAACCAGCAGAGAAAGTTTTCTGTCAATTGCTCCATATCGACTCCAGGTGTTCACTCCACCTGTTCTACACCACCGCTCCCCAACGTGTACTGCCCCCCTTCCCAGCCATACAGTCCCTTTGGCTCCCAACTAAGTGTCAGGGGCTTGGAATCAAGGAAATCAGCCTAGATCTAGAGTCACGGCTCCAGACTGCTGACTGGCTATGTGACCTTAGGCAAGTCCCTGCACCTATCCGAACCTGTTTTCTTACCTGTACAATGGCACTGATGAGGCCTGTCTCATCTACGCTATGCAAATGTAAGCCTGGATTCAGGCTGTCCCCACTGTAGCAGCTTCTGATCATCCTTGTCATCCCTCCACCCCCGCCCCACCCCCACCTCGATGAACAAAGCTCATCCTGACCCTGCCTCCCCCGCTTTGATATATGGCAATTGGAAACCCTCAAAAAGTGAGAACACTGAAAGGGCTGGAACTGGGACGTCTGTTTCTACCTTCTCTGGCAGGCCTCCTCCAGATGGTCCACCACCCTATGGGCTGCCCTCCACCCCGGGAGTTTTAGAAAAGGAGCTCCATAGAACTGAAATCGGTTTTTCTTTGTTATAATCTTTGTGGAGGTTGAATAGGCCCTTGAGATTCTCTAGTTCTGGGTTTTCAAAACTGGGGTATGAAAATCCAAACAGTGTCTGAAGCCACAGGATAAACGCAGTGTATCTTTTTTGTTAAAAAGGGTTTTTCGGGGGGCAGGGAAGATTAAGTAATTGAAGTGTTAAGTCATTTTAAAGTTTGCTACCGAAATTAACACAAATTTCCATACACGGATAAAATACAAAATAGAATGCAAGATTGCATTATTTGTAATAAAAATAATAATTTGTAATGAAAATACTGGATTTCAAAGACACATTACGCTTCCTAGGTGCTGCTTCAGGCCACAGCTCGGAACCCTGTTCATCTTTAGCAGCCAAATAGCCTGAACTCAGGTCAGCTGACTCCTGTCCCCTCATAGGGCCTGGGCTTGCCTCGGAAAGCCAGTTAGCCTAGGCTTTGGGTACTAACTGGAGAGGGGTGTTACCTCAGCCTCCCTCCACTTCACTGTTTTCTTCCCTCATAAGAGTTCAGAAGCTAGGGTGGAAGAGGGATTCTGAGAAGCTGGCCAAAAGCTGACCCTGCAGATGGAATTCCTTCCTGAGAGGCAGTCCAGTGTGTTAGTGAGAAAAGAGAGACAGTGCCCTGGAATCTGGATCCCTAGGACAACTCTGGCTGCGGGGGGGGAGCAGTGGAGGTCTGGCAGGCCGTCGTGCCTTTCACCACTGCAGGGGTAACCTGAGCTCCGGCAGGATACTCAGGCTACCCTCCTAGCTCCACCTTTGTCATGGTGGTTTAATAAGCCAGCCCTTGGTGGGGTTCCTTCTGCCCTTTGCCCTGTCCCCAGAGGAAATGACTTCTTGTGAAACCTAGGAGCCCATTAGAACTGGCTGGCTGTGAGCGCACCATTACCACAGGTGGGCCTAGTCTCCACAGCTGTGTGCCATCTCACCTGCCCCGAACCCACCCCCAAACCACAGAGAGGCTGGGAAGCCAAGCCAGCGTTCTTTCCAAGGCCTACCTTTCTTCCTGACAGGTCAGTCTGCAGACATCCCAACTAAAGATAAGCATCAGGACCGCCCAGAGAGCTTTGTACAAAAGGGACCCATTCAGACCTACCAAATCAGAATGGGGATTGGGGAGGTGGGTTTCAAGCTCCACAGGAGATTCTAATTATCAATCAGGCTAGAAAGCCCCTAGTTGATGGTAGGATTCCAGGACACTCACTCTGGGCCTCAATTTGCTTTCTGTAGAATGGCATTATATTCATTCCTTCGGGTGTAAGTAGATAATATAATTCAAAAGCTTCTTTGAAAGGCTGCACAATACAATGTATTGTTAGTATATCCATTTCAAAAAGCAGCTTCACTTGCAAAAAGATTCCCCACTGAATTTTTAACTCTCCCTCCAATAACACAGTCAAAATCCTGCTAAAGCCCTCAGCTGTCAACAGCTTTTCACAGCCTTCCTAGTAAACCAGGTGCACTTATAAGCTTGCCATTCTGACCAAGTTGTTGTTTTTCAAGTAAAAAAGCCACAGGAGTCCTGGGAACACTTTTGCTGGCTTCATTGTCCCCACGTGCCACCACCACTCCACCCTCTCCCCACCACCCGGGCGCCTCCTGCCACTTCCACTCCCCTCAATGACATGTTTCCAAAGGGCTGTGGAGGCAACCCAAGCAGAGCCGCGCAGGCATGCTGGCTGGCCTTCAGGGGTTCCCATCCTGAATTCTGGGGTTCCCAGAAACACACCCCCACCCCAAGATCTGGTTTAACTCCCCACACCCGACTGGGGCAACTTGCCAGACTGAGGTCCTGGGAACCGGTGCACAGGACAGAAACCGCCAGAACAGGGAGGGGCAGGTGGCCTGGAGTGTATGCTCACTGACTTGAAATTGCAGGCTGCTGTGAGTCCTACGGGAAGAGAGCAGAGCCTGAGAAGAGGCAGAGCTTCTGCACAGGCATGGCTCTGGCCACAGAGACTGGGACATGGGGCATGGTTACCAACTTCAGAGGCCTGAGTCACTGGAGACATGACACTAGCCCACTCCTGCTGGGAGTTCAGCCATCTCCCCATCAGGGTCGTCTTGATACAGATTCCATGTTGCACATTGTGTCTATGTTAGGAGTGCTTTCCCCAGAAGACACATGTAAATGCACAGACTCGAATGGTAGTGGTGCCATCTGGAGTTGTGCAAAGGGGCAACCCTACTCCCACCAACAAGGGAATATAAACTTCAAAAGTATTTTGAGGAGAATGACTGCTTGGTGAGTTCAGGGTCTCCTTTGGGATGATAAAGATGTTTTGGAATAGATAGAGGTGGTGGTTGTACAACACTGTGGATGTACTAAATGCCACTGACTTGTTCACTTTAAAAAGTTTAATTTTACATGTGAATTTCATCTCAATAAAAAAAATTTTGAGTATTTTAAGGCACTTGAAGGGAAAGTACTAATTACTTTAAAAGATTTCCCACAAGTCAGCTCTCTGCACAATGAACCTCTATCCCCAACTTCCTGGGGTTGCCGACTATACCCAAACTGGAAGAATTAGGTTGCCTTAGAAGCCCACTTCCTGACCTGAGCTGAGGAAGAAGGGAAATATTCAGATACATCCAACACTCTTGGCAGCACTTGTGAGAAAGGGGGTAGAAAGGTAGCATGGAGTTCTTCTGAAGGCTCACCCCAAAGGCCACCCAGATCCTGAGAATCCAGATGTAGGTTTGCAGTTCTGGGAAAATCCACCTTCTTGCTTTATCCATTCATTCATTTATTCATCCAAGGAATATTCACTGAGACTCTACTATGTGCTAGCCACTGGAAGTTAAGAAGAGTAGAACCGGACTTCCCTGCTGGTGCAGTGGTTAAGAATCCGCCTGCCAATGCAGGGGACACTGGTTCGAGCCCTGGTCCAGGAAGACCCCACATGCCGCGGAGCAACTAAGCCGGTGCGCCACAACTACTGAGCCTGCACTCTAGAGCCTGTGAACCACAACTACTGAGCCCCCGTGCCCCCGTGCCACAACTAATGAAGCCCGTGCGCCTAGAGCCCGTGCTCCGCCACAAGAGAAGCCACTGCAATGAGAAGCGCACCACAAAGAGTAGCCCCCTGCTCACCACAACTAGAGAAAGCCTGCATGCAGCAACGAAGACCCAATGCAGCCAAAAATAAATAAATTAAAGAAAAAAAGAAGAGTAGAACTCACCCTCAGGGAGCTCATAGTCCGGTGAGAAGACTAAAGGGGAAACAGTTATTAACAGAGATGTGCATGGGGTGTGAGGATGACCTGAGGGGGGGCACCTAAGGGATGGTGTATTGGGTTGGGCACTGGGGAAGGCTTCCTGCAGGAAGGGATGCCACAGCTGCGTCTCCAAGGCTGCTGGCAGGAGCATGTCCAGGCAAGCCTGACCTGCAGCCAGCCTAAGCCTGAGGGGGAGAGAAGCAAATGCAGGGTTCATAGGATCTTTGAAGGATTTGAAGAGGCCTGGCTCAGAGGCTAGGAGATGAAGCTGCCCACTCCTTGCAAGTACCACTTTTGGGACCCCCCCCAATCCCATCTTCGATGCAGAGAGAGGTGTGTGAGATGGTAACCATGTCTTTCCAGCCCCAGCCATGTGGAAGGGATCCTGCCCTTCACCTCACAGGATGAACCAAGACCCTCCACCCTAGCTCCTCGGAGGGGCTAACAGTTAGGAAACTCCCCTTCTAGATCCAAAGGTTCTCCTGACAGACAATTGTATGGGGCTTTTCCCCCCTCCTTCATAGGGGTGAAGAGTTTCAGTCGGGAAGCCATTTAGCCCTCCACCTTCATCCCCCTGCAGCCAGGCCTCCTAGCAGGTGGTTGTTTACCCTATAGCCCACTCTCTCCTCTGGGAAAAACCTCCAGGGTTAAGACTGCCTGTCCTTTTCTGAAAATGATGAGACAACAACATTAATGGATTTCTTTTGAAAAGAAACAAAATTACCCAGTGCCCATTAACATAGCCCTTCCCCGTTATAAAAAGCTGTTTTATTAACAGAATGAGACAGTGAATGGAAAAGCTGTTTAGCACACTTCTTCCGTGATGGCTACTTATTGAATGAATGAATGATTCCTAGTAGACTGGCCTTTCCAAAATGGCACTGGATTCTTTTGCTTCTGAAACCTCTATTTAAAAACCTCTATTTTTCTTAGTGTTCCACATTTTTCTGAATTTTTTTTTCATGCGGGGTCGGCGGAGAGAGAGAGAAGAAAAACACCCTAAGTCTATATCCTGCTGTCTCAGATGTCCCCAGCCCAGTCAGCCTGGGAGGAGTGAATGGTCTTGATGGATTAATTCCCTGATCTTCAGTCCTGACAGAAAGACACACCCATACAGGTCACCCCAACTCTTTCCTTCCCACCTCAGTAAAGGGTGATTTCAAGAGGATGTCATCTACCCTCAGTCCTCCAAGCACTTCACCTAATTGCCAAGACCTGGTGTCTTTAAGGTTCCCAGCAAGTGACTAGAGCTTGGAGGATAGGAAGAAAGGGCCAGTGTTCAGGCCTTGAAAGCCCCAGCAGCTAACAGACGATTCTATTCTGCAGCAGTCTTTACGATATCTCCTAATCTGAGTCATCTAATTTATTTTTTATCCATAAATTTGTCTCCAGAGATGGTTCACCCATCTGGAAAAAGGGGATGGGGTGCAGGGCTTGATTCTGGTCGTTCACAGTTCTAAGTCTTGGTTTGCCCAGAAGGCCCACGGGCCAGCCTCTTTCTTTTTTTTAATGGGAGGGGGTGTGGATGGCAGCGGCCGGACTCTTCCGGCGGCAAGTGTCTTCTGTCACGCGCAAATCTACCCCGAGGAGACGCCCGCCAGTCTGATCTGGTTAGGCTCTGGCCCTCCCAGGGACGGGAGCGTCTGATGTAAGTTTGGTTCTCTCTTCCATCAGGATCCTGTGACCCAGATTGATATATCTTTAAATAAATAAAGGTCGAATCCGTCCGATCCCCTTCCCACCTTCAGCAATCTCTGTCAGTCTTCGAGCACCGCCGTCGGGTCACATTTTCTGTGGCCCCTCCTGAATGACGAAACAGGGGATAGCGATTTCACTCCGGGGCTTTTCCGGAGATCTAGGTCTTCGGTCCTGATGCAACTCTCCGGCTCTTTTACACAAAGCGTTTTGGCGAAGAGGGGCGCTAGGACCCGGCGGACGCCCGGGGCCTCTCGGCCGCAGCGGGCCGGGGAGGCACAGCCGCACCTCTGTCTGTCCTTAGGGTCGGCGGGTGGGTCAGTGTGTCCCTCTGATATGGCTCCCAGCTCCAGAACCAAGCGCTAGGAACCGGGGCCCATCAATAGTCTTTTAACCACGTTTCCCAAACCCCCTCCTTGGAGGCAGCTGGAGGCTGGGAGCGGACCCCACCCCCCCAATTAATCCATCCCCTGGGGCTGTAGAGTAACAAGCGGGCGGGCAGGTGGGGCCGCCGGGAAGAGGGAGCACGGTGCCCGGAGCTGCCCAGTCTTTGGACCCATAACCCGACCCTTCGTAAAGAAGGGTTAGCGTGGGGTACGTGCGCAAGGGCCGGTGGATTAACGTCTGCTCCCCGCGCCGCCGTCCCACTGGCATCCACTTGTGCGCCCAGTTGTGCCCAGAGCTCGCAGGCTCTCAGACGCTGGGGGCAACCGTCTTCCCTGCTTGTTGCCCCCCTCAAGTTCCCCCTGCCTCTTACCCCTTGCGGCCGCGGCCTACCCCCTCCCCCAGCAATACGACCCTATAATAAACAAGTCTTTCCTAGATCCTCCCCTGCCGCGACCGCCCTCGGGGACCTTGGCAGCTGCAGCCGCCGCGGATCCCTTTCCAGAAAGGGGGCGTGGCCGAGGCTCGCGGGTTTGGCCGGGTGCTTTCTGGGGCCCAAGGGGGGCGGGGCCAGGCGGCTGTCACCGGGCAGGAGAGAACGTTGCGAACGTGCGCCCAGAGCCCATTGGTCGAGGTGGGCCACACTCCCGGGTCTGGATTGGGCTGCGGCGCGGAAGGGGTGTGGCCTCTCCCCGCTAGTCCTTATAGGTCTCTCTGCGCTGGTACTAGGGACCGCGGCAGGCCGAGGGGGAGCTGCGGGTGGGGAGAAGGGACAGGTCCGGGCAGAGCTCGGGGGTTGGCACCAGTTCGCGCACGCACTTGTCCCAGTTCTAGCTGACCGCAGTAGCTGGTGAGTGTTCCTTCTCTGTGTGCTGGTCGCTGCGCGGAGAGGCCTCAGCCGTGGGGATCCTAGCGCTCTCAGTCTGGAGCAGCCCCCAGACTGACGCCGGGCCCGCGCCGCTCTTGTCTTACAGCGTCTTCTGCGCTCCAGTACCCTGAGCTCATCTGCAAACGTCCTGGCGTCCGTCCTCACCATGCCTAGCCTTTGGGATCGCTTCTCGTCGTCCTCTTCGTCCTCGTCCTTGTCCCGAACTCCCACCCCAGATCAGCCGCCACGCTCAGCCTGGGGGTCGGCGGCCCGAGAAGAGGCGCTTGGCCGCTGCGCGAGCCTGGAGAGCTCGGACTGCGAGTCCCTGGACAGCAGCAACAGTGGCTTTGGGCCGGAGGAAGGTAAGCCGTGGGCGGGAGCCGGACGCGAATAGAGGGGCCGGGGAGGTGGGAAGGCACCGCGCTGGAAGGAGTCAAAGCCACTTTGGCTTCCTATCCCATCAGAATCCGGATTGTGGAAGGAGGCGGGCAGAGGAGGGGCATTGAAGTATAGGGTACGAGAGTGGGGCGGAAACTGAGGCACAGAGTGGAAAGGAGTGCTGCTTTCTTAGCGAAACAGCATCTCCCCGTTCAGAGCTGCTCTAACTCCCTCCCCTACGTGCTTTCCCTTGCAGACTCTTCTTACCTGGATGGGGTGTCCCTGCCCGACTTTGAGCTGCTCAGCGATCCCGAGGATGAGCACCTGTGTGCCAACCTGATGCAGCTGCTGCAGGAGAGCCTGGCCCAGGCACGGCTGGGCTCGCGGCGCCCTGCACGCCTGCTGATGCCCAGCCAGCTGGTGAGCCAGGTGGGCAAAGAACTACTGCGCCTGGCCTACAGCGAGCCGTGCGGCCTGCGGGGGGCGCTGCTAGACGTCTGCGTAGAGCAGGGCAAGAGCTGCCACAGCGTGGGTCAACTGGCTCTCGACCCCAGCCTTGTGCCCACCTTCCAGCTGACCCTCGTGCTGCGCCTGGACTCACGCCTCTGGCCCAAGATCCAGGGGTTGTTTAGCTCCGCCAACTCTCCCTTCGTCCCTGGCTTCAGCCAGTCCCTGACGCTGAGCACAGGCTTCCGAGTAATCAAAAAGAAGCTGTACAGCTCAGAGCAGCTGCTCATTGAGGAGTGTTGAACTTGGGTCTGGGGGGCCGATACTGACCCCATGACAGAGACAGTTGAACTTTTGGGGTGGACATTGGCAGGCAGAAGCTGAGGGACTGCTGCCTGTCGTTAGAAAACTGACAACAGCCACCTGCGGGGAGGAAGGTCAAGGTGAGGGGAACACGGTGTTTCCCTAGGAAGCTCACTGAGGTGTGGACAGGTGGCTCCCACTTGGGCTCACACGCTGCCCCTCAGTACTGTAGCATGAAACAAAGGCTTAGGGGCCAACCAGGCTTCTGGCTGGATGTGTATGTAGCATGTACCTTATTATTTTTATTGTTACTGACAGTTAAGACAACAGTGGTGTGACAGAGCCATGAGAGCAGCTGGGCTGCCCTGGCATCCGCAAGGGATGTGTGCTCACGGTAGCCAGCTCTGGTGGGGGGGGGGAGGCCATCGAGGTGGTTTGTGTATCTCATGGTCTGAAGGGACCAAATGTTTGTTCTTTGTTGTTTTTGTATCTTTTTTTTTTTTTTTTGATTGGAGCTTCACTACTGACCTGTTCTAGGCAGCTATCTTACAGACGCATGAATGTAAGAGGAGGAAGGGGTGGGTGTTGGGATCACTTGGGGATCTTTGACACTTGAAGAAAAAATACACCTGGGAGCTGCGTGTGGCCCATCCCCGGATGTGTAGTGAAGGGTTGAACTGTGAGGGGATGGGGCTGATTGGGGTGGGGGCTGGAACCCCTCCCCCAGAGGAGTACCATCTGGGTCTTCCATCTAGAACTGTTTACATGAAGATACTCGCTGTTCATGAATACACTTGATGTTCAAGTATTAAGACCTATGCAATATTTTTTACTTTTCTAATAAAAAAAATCATGTTTGTTAAAACGGTTGCCTCTCATCAGTGCCATGAAATAAAAGGGAGGGGGATGGGTGCTGGAAAAGGTGGGTTTCATCACGCCCTGGTGCAGCTGTGTGTTTCTCTGTCCCTTTCTGGGGCTGCCTGCCAGCTTGGTCATGGACATATGTAGACTGAGTGCCATCTGTGTCAAGAACGCAGGCTCCCTTGGCTCTGCTGGCTGAGGCTACCAAGGGAAAGCACTGGAAAGCCCTGGAAGATAGGGGGTGAGTCAGACCTCTCAGAGCCACAGTCTCAGTAGAAAGAGCTCACCTGGCTGCCCTGGGTTAGAAGGGCCTGGTACAAAGGACTCCTGAGCCCAAGGTCCTTCCAGGCACTTAAAGGACGGCAAGAGGCTTTTTTCCTTGTGAAAAAAGGCACAGTTCTATTTGTTCTGCAGTGAAAATTACACATTTTATCTCTGGATATGAAAAGGCTAGGGAGCAGGAGCATTAAGAAAGGGAGTTTGAAAAAGACTTAACTTGGTTCAAGCCTCTGACTAGACACAGAACCTAGGGCTCGGAGAGGGGCATGACCTCCAGGCAGGAGCAAAACACACAACATATGTAGGAGGTGTGGTGAGGGCTTCAAGAGCCCGGAGACTACAGGCCTATCTTCATGAATGTTCTCGGTGACCTGGACTCATCGCACTCTCTGGGCCCCAATTTCATTATCGGTGAAATTGGGATTGGGCCAGATGAAGGCCAAGGCTCTTCCCACTCCTCCCTCCCAGTGACTCGGCCAGTCCTCCCACACCAGCCTCTGGAGAGTTGTTATCTCCCTTGTTTCTCTTCCTGGTCTCAGACAGGCCTTGTTTGCCCAACTGTAAAACAGTAGTTCTTCCACTTGATTGTATACTCAAATCTCTTGGGGCCTGAATTAAACACATATCTCCCTGCCTTGGAGGAGATTCTGACCACATGTGTCCGGGGCAGGGCCCCAGGAATCTGCATTTTCATCCAGGATCCTGACACAGGGTCTTGAACTTTGGGATGGTTTAGAAGACTCGCATCTCTTTGGTAGAGATGACTTGTTCCCCAAAATGAATGAACTGTTTAGAACTAGATTTGAAAATGGTGGTAACAAGGAAGAGGGTGCCCAGAGTAGTTTTAAGAGCCCTTACTTCTTAGCACATCCTCCTAATAGCTACCCTGGGAGGGGTGGGTAGGGCGGGGGTTAGTGAAGTTTTACAGATTAGTAAACAGAGGCCCAAGCCCTTGAATGATGGTCTTCTTCTGACCATGGCTGACCTTGCCCACTCTCAGCCCCTCACGGTGGAGGTGAGGATGAAGCAGGCTCCACACTTGGGTGGTATCTGGGGGCACTTTCCCAGGAATTGAGATCAGGGCCAATGCTCATGGCTGTGCTTCCCTGACCCCCAAAGAGGAAAACAAAAAGCCGTGTCTGGCTCCAGAACAGAGAGTCTCATTGGTGTTTGGAGGCAAGAGCTAGATGGGGAGGTAAGCATTAACCCTCTCCTAGACCGGGAAGCAGCAAGCACCCTCAGCTCCTTCTCTTAATAATTTTTCTTTGTCTTTAATTTTTGTCAATTTGATTACTATGTGTCTGGGTTTGTTTCTCCTTGGGTTTATCCTGCCTGGGACTCTCTGTGCTTTCTGGACTTGGGTGGCTATTTTCTTTCCCATGTTAGGGAAGTTTTTGACTATAATGTCTTCAAACATTTTCTCAGGTCCTTTCTCTCTCTCTCCTCCTTCTGGGACCCCTATAATGCAAATGTTGGTGCATTTAATGTTGTCCCAGAGGTCTCTTAGGCTGTCTTTATTTCTTTTCATTCTTTTTTCTTTATTCTGTCCCACGGCAGTGAATTCCACCATTCTGTCTTCCAGGTCACTTGTCCGTTCTTCTGCCTCAGTTATTCTGCTATTGATTCCTCCTAGTCTATTTTTCATTTCAGTTATTGTATTGTTCATCTCTGTTTGTTCTTTAATTCTTCTAGGTCTTTGTTAAACATTTCTTGCATCTTCTCGACCCTCCATTCTTTTTCCGAGGTCCTGGATCATCTTCACTATCATTATTCTGAATTCTTTTTCTGGAAGGTTGCCTATCTCCACTTCATTTAGTTGTTTTTCTGGTGTTTTATCTTGTTCCTTCAATTGGGGCATTGTCCTCTGCCTTTTCATTTTGTCTATTTTTCTGTGATTGTGGTTTTCGTTCCATGGGCTGCAGAACTGTAGTTCTTCTTGCTTCTGCTCCTAAGTTCCTTCTCTTGGATGGTCAGATCGAGGCTGGAGGAAAACTTGGGGTCCCACGAAGTCTCAGCTAAGATGCCCTTTTCTGAGGCCAGACTGCCTTTCTTCATCCTCACAGGGCTTGAAAATACCCCCAAATAGGACAGAAAGACCTAGAAAATCCCCCCAAATAGGACAGAAAGAGCCCCAGATTAGGGCTCTTCTGTCTCCTAAGATGTGGCAGGGAGCTTTGTCCTAGGTATTGGGCTTTTGAAGAGAAGATGGAACAGGCTCCCTTGTTGCTAAGACTGAAAGTTAATAAAGCATATGAGACTTCCACATAAAATCCAATTTTGGAAAATGCTTTCAGAAATCGTTCTAGCCTATAAAATTTGTATTGATTCCCTCCCTTTGTATAGGATTCCCTCCCTCCCTTAGTTCTATTTCCCACCCCAACAGAATACTACTGGAGAACCTACCATAGCTCCCTATTATCAGATTCCACTGCCTGCCTTTGAAGACCTTTGGTATCAGGCCCTATTCACCCTACCCAGGCTGACAGCCTCTACCACTCTCTACCACTCCCCTGGCCTGCCCCCTCCTCTAGCCCCAGACTCTGCTTATTCCAGTACCCTCCACCAGGGATGTGATCCCCCTCTTTTGCCTGAAAACCCTTCCTTTCCTTTAAGGCCCAGAGCAAGTTCCAGCCCTTTTATGACTCCCCTCTGCCTCACCCAGCCTCATCCTTCACAATTGCTGTGTAGAAAATTCAGCAGTTTTCCAATCTCATTGTATGCACTTGTTTGGTATCCCTCTCCTGGGTTCCCTTCAAGCCTGGCTGTCAGACTGCTTGATCATCTCCCTCTCCCTGGACTCAGACAATACAAGATTCCCCCACCAGCCTCAGACTCTAGGCTAAGGAGAGAGGAGGGCAGGGTACAAACACTTCATTGTTTTACTCTGCCTGCCACCTAGTTTAGAGGAATATAGAGCTCCTAGAACGGAAGTGGTATCTTAATGCGTAAGACCACCATGCAGTAGAGTTAGTGAAATCTGTATTCAAATCCCGGCTCGGACATTTCTTAGCCGATGACCTTGAGCAAGTCACCTTCAGTTTCTCTTCTGTAAAACGGGGATAATAGTGAGGAAATGATGTATTCAATATATAAAGGTATAACTGGAGTTCACCACTGGCAGAGGAAGCCAGTGGCTGGGCAAGAGATGGGGGGCCTGGGCTGCGGTGGAACAGGCACCCTGTGATAGGGACCACCTTTGACTGCCTCACCTCTGGTCCGCCTTTCCTCTAACGTTCAAAAGTCATCATCTTGACAACAGTCACGTCAATATGTAACCTTAATAAATTCTGGTAAAAAACATCACTGTGAGCTAATGTGCTCAGACTGCTTCACTTCTAAGTGGTATTTTTCTAAGCCCAGTGTATATTAAGCACCCTAGATAAGGTTCCTTTAATTCTACCTCATGTTTCAGAAGGAAATTTGAAGGCTCAGAGTGGCTCAGAGAGCAGGGCTGCAGGGCTAAGATGGGAAGTGTGGTCTCCTACCTCCTGGGCCTTTCACTCAATCCACTGAGCTCTCCTGGTTCCTCAGTTAAGGTGTCCTGGTCAGCCTCACCCTGCTTTCACTGCTGGAGGTGGCCAATGCTGCTGGGGCAGCCCAGTGGAAGGCTGCGAAAACATGAGGAACAGAAACCAGTCCTAAGTAATAGATTATTACAGGACTCTGTAATTATCCTGAAAAGGGGGCTCTTTATGAAGGAATCAAAATTAGAAAACAGTCCATTAAACCCAGACACGTCCACACATGGGCCCAGCTGGGGAGTCTCCATCTCAGTCCCAACAATGGGCAGCTGCATGGAAACATCTGTGGCCATGTGGTACTGATGGCTCTGAGGGCAGACACTGATAGACTGTCACTTGATTACTGCATTCACTCATTCAACCTATATATAATTAAATGGGTCCATGGAGCTGCTAGAGAAAGCCAAAGTAAGTGGCAATCCTTAAGAAGCTGATGTCAAAATCAAAATTCTCTCTCTCTTTCACACACGCTCCCACATAATCACACACATACATTTACAAGCAAAACTGTGGGGCATAAGAAAAAAGAGAAAATGGGCACACACTCAATTTTCCCTATCCCTAACTTCCCAGGGGGAAAAAAATCTAACAGTATAGAAGGATTTTTAAATTTTTATTTTATTTAGTTTTGGCTGCATCGGGTCTTAGTTGCAGCACGCAGGATCTTCGTTGAGGCATGTGGGATCTTTCGTTGTGGTGTGTGGGCTTCTCTCTAGTTGTGATGTGCAGGTTTTCTCTTCTCTAGTTGTGGCGCACAGGCTCCAGGGCACCTGGGCTCTGTAGTTGTGGTGTGCGGGTTCCAGAGCGCGTGGGCTCTGTAGTTTGCGGCTGGTGGGCTCTAGTTGAGGTGCACAAGGTCAGTAGTTGTGGCGCGTGGGCTTAGTTGCCCGGCGGCATGTGGGATCTTAGTTCCTCGAACCTATGTCCTCTGCATTCGAAGGCGGATTCTTTACCACTGAACCACAGGGAAGTCCCAATACAGAAGGATTAAAAGTATATAAGATAAAACTAATTAAACTGTATACTTCATAGTAAGGTAGATAGCTGGGGGGAAGCAGCCGCAAGGCACAGGGATATTAGCTCGGTGCTTTGTGACAGCCTGGAGGGGTGGGATGGGGAGAGTGGGAGGGAGGGAGACGCAAGAGGGAAGACATATGGGAACATATGTATATGTATAGCTGATTCACTTTGTTATAAAGCAGAAACTAACACACCATTGTAAAGCAATTATACCCCAATAAAGATGTTTAAAAAAAAAACAAAACAAAACTGTATACTTCAAATGGTGAATTTTATTGAATGTAAATTATATCTTAATACCAGAATTTTTTAAAAGTATATATATACAAAAATTTAAGTGGATCATAGTCCTAAATGGAAGAACTAAACTATGAAAACTCTTAGAAGAAAATATAGGAGTAAATATTCATGATCTTGGATTAGGCAATGATTTCTTAGATATGACACCAAAAATACAAGTTTAAAAGAAGATCAACAAGTTGGACTTAATAAAATTTTAACATTTGTGCTCCAAAGGACATAATCAAGAAGGTAAGAAGACAGCTCACAGACTGGGAGAAAATATTTTGCAAATCATATATAAGATAAGTGATTTTCACCTAGCATACATAAAGAACTCTTGCAACTTAATTAAAAAATGAGCAAAAGATTTGAATAGACATTTCTTCGAAGAAGATATACAGGGACTTCCCTGGTGGCAGAGTGGTTAAGAATCTGCCTGCCAATGCAGGGGACAGGGGTTCGATCCCTGGTCTGGGAAGATCCCACATGCCTCTGAACAACTAAGCCTGTGAGCCACAACTACTGAGCCCACACACCACAACTACTGAAGCCCACGCACCCTACAGCCCATGCTCTGCAACAAGAGAAGCCACCGCAATGAGAAGCCCATGCACCACAAGGAAGAGTAGCCCCGGCTCACCACAACTAGAGAAAACCCACTCGCAGTGATGAAGACCCAATGCAGCAAAAACAAAAAAACAAAAAAAAAACAAAACAAAAAACTTGTGAAAAAAATTTTTTTTAAAGATATACGAACACCCTATAAGCATTTATGAAAAGATGTTTAACATTACTGGTCAGTAGGGAAATGTAAATCAGCGCTACAGTGGGATACCATTTCATACTACCAGAGTGGCTATAATCAAAGAGGTGGATAAGAACAAGTATTGGCAAGGATGTGGAAAAACTGGCACCCTCATACATTGCTGGAGGGATTGTAAAATGGTAGAGCCATTTTGGAAAATGGTTTGGTAGTTCCTCATAATGTTAAACATGCAGTTACCATATGACCCAGCAATTCCACTTCTCAGTATATACCCAAGAGAAATGAAAACATATGTCCACACAAAAACTTATATATGAATTTTCATAGCAGCATTATTCAAAATATCGAAGTGGAAACAACCCAAATGTCCATCAACAGATGAATGGATAAACAAAACATGATATACCCATATAACAGAATATTATTTGTCAATTAAAAGAAATGAAGTAATAATCCATGCTACCACATTTGATGGGCCTCAAAAACGTTATGCTAATTGAAAGAAGCAAATCACAAAAGACCACATATTGTATGATTCCATGGATATGAAATGTCCAGAATAAGCAAATCATAGAAATAGAAAGATTAGTTGCTTAGGCCTGGGGGACTGGGGGGAGTTGGGGGTGAATGCTAATATGTATAGAATTTCTTTTTGGGGTGATGATAATATTCTAAATTAGTATATTCACAGAGTTGCAGAACTCTGTGAATCTACTAAAAACCATTAATATAATAACTGTTATATAATTAGTAATATAATAATTAATATAATAAAATTAATATAATTTAATAGGTGAAATTTATGGTATGTAAATTATATCAATAAAACTGTTTTTTAAGTACATGTTTTTCAAATCCATAGAATTGAACACCTAATAAAAGGGCACATTTTACTGTATGCAAATTATACCTCAATTAAAAAAATTTTAACACACATGATAAAGTACATAAAATGAGCTCTAGAAGTTTTAAAACATAAATTATAGCTCCGTAATTAGGGTCCCATTTAGTGTAAATATGGTAAATTTTTCACTAAGTAAAGGAAAGCAAAGAGAAGCCATGAGCATTTTGGTTCAAATTTTATTTATTGTCTGTCTCTGCTAACAGAATGTCAGCCTACATTTTTTGTGTGCCTAGAACAGTGCCTGGCTCATAGAAAATTCTCAATGCACATGTATGGAAGAAAAGAAGGACAGAAAGGATCATGACATCTCAAATCCGCCATCTCCTGGAGAGGCCCATTGGAGCCACTTCCAAACACTTTTTTTTTAAATTGTGATAAAATACATATAACATAAAATTTACCACCTTAACCATTTTTAAGTATACAGTTCAGTAGTGTTAAATATATTCACATTGCTGTGAAACCAAGCTCCAGAACTTTTTCATCTTGCAAAATGGAAATTTTATACCCATTAAACAACAATATCCCATCCCCCCCGCCACCCAGCCCCTGGCAATCACCATTCCACTTTGTGTCTCTATGAATTTGATGTCTCTAGATACAACACATAAGTGGAATCATACAGTATTTGTCTTACTGTGCCTGGCTTACTTCACTCAATACAAGGTCTTCAAGGTTCAATTATATTGTAGCAAATGTCAGAATTTCCTTCCTTTTTAAAGCTGAATAACATTCCACTGTATGGATATACCACATTTTGCTTTACCTTTCATCGTCAATGGACATTTGGGTTGCTTCCATCTTTTGGCTATTGTGAATGATGCTGCTATGAACATGGGGGTACAAATCTCTTTGAGACCCTGCTTTCACTTTTTTGGGGTATATACTCAGAAGTGGAATTGCTGGATCGTATGATAATTCTAGTTCTAACTTTTTGAGGAACCACTATACTGTTTTCTATACAATTTGCACCAGTTTAAATTCCCACCAACAGTGCACAATACTTCTAGGCCCTTTTATGCCTCTCCACATCTCAGCCCAGGTCCAAATTACCCCAACAGTCAAGCCCACCGCACCCACGCCTACAGGTAGTAAGGTGTAAAGAGCCGCATGAGGGCGATGGATCTGCAGTATCCTATATGTTCTAGGAATTTGGAGACAGAGTGAGGACAGGTTCCCAGAGGAGGAAGGATGAGAGTTCAGCCCTGAGCATGTGAAGGCAGCTTTTCTCATTCTCTCACCTAGGCCTCCCCCCAGCCCACATTCCCATTCCCTCGGAGGGGAGGGGAGGGGGTAATCTGAGGGCTGGTGACAGAATAGTAGAGCTGATTTGGGCTGGCACATCTCAGAGGACAGGAGAGGGGCTTGGGTTCCCAGGAGAGAAGGGCTGAGGACTGGAGAACCTGCCCCAGTGGCCCCTAACCAATTCTCAGCCTCCAAAAATTTTGACTTTTGCTATCACGGACTGAGCAAATATATTACAATGCTGTGACTTCATTAACAATGTCAAGTGAATACACATTTTACTCACCAAAATTGCATCTACGGACATGTAAAGAGCAGCAGGACAAATGTGAGCCAGATGTGCTGTGGACACAGTGTACAGACAACACCGGGCAATCCTCCTTGGAACCTGCCAGCCCCCGGTGATAACTTCAAACCCTCTTTTAAGTCCCCCCAGAAGTTGGCAGCTGGAAGAATGGGAACTGCACACTCCACCAAGGGGCTAGAGGAAGGGCACACCTAGGGCTTATATTTATCTCTACATCTTTAACTCACTTCACATATCCCCAGTCCTATGAAGGAGGTACTGTTATTATTATTCCCATTTTACAGATGAGGAAATCGAGGAACATGGAGCAACGGAATGAGCTTCAACGGGAGAGGAGAGACCCGCAGTCTAGCATGATTTTGCCATTGACCTTATTCCTTTATCTTTGAACTGAGGGGGTGGGACTGGATGACATCAAGAGTGATTCTTTACAGCAGAGCTCAGCTGCCAGCTGCTGCCTCTCCCCAGCCCCACCCTGTCACTGCTCCCTGGGTTCAAGCCTGGGGTGGGTTGGGGGCGGGGGCAGGAGGAAAAACAGAGGCCGCCCTGCAGGGCACTGGGCAAATGCTTGACTGCTTTCTGGGGCAAGTCCAAGTCTGGAAGGAGAACGTTAAGAAGAAATTTCCATGGCCCTTTCCTCAGCTAGGGATTTTCCACTCTGCCCAGGCAGACATGCCTCTCCCAGGACCTGGCAATCCACAGGTGTTAATGAACGGCTCGGCTGAGTGCTAGGAAGAGTGTAAGACCTGATTCTGGTTCCAGCCCTAGGAAAAGGGGCAAGTTTGTGGGGAAGGCATGACTGCCCCAGAAAGATGAAGAGGCAAGGTGGGAACTGGGATGTTGTAAAACAAAGTGTTCAGTCTTAGAAGAACGCCAGAGAGAGACCAGTGGGGTCAGGAACCATCGGGGGAAAGTTCCTCGAAGAGGGGACCTGAGCTGGAGGGCCAGAGGAGGGAGGAGGTTTTCCGGAGCAGACAGGAGAGAGCAGAGCAGATGAGATGGGGAATAACGTTGGACCAGCTTTACAAAGGTTGCCATGAACACAGGGATAGTGCAGTGGCCAGGAGAGAGTTGGATGAGAGAAGTGGAAAGTTTGGTGAAGCAGATGGTGTAATACAGGAGACAGATTGCAGTCACAGGGGCTTCGCAGTGGCCTTTGCACTAGCTGTTCCCTCTGCCGGAAACACCCTTCCCTCACAGCGTCACGTGGTTGGTTCCACGTCGGTCATGCTCCACAGGGGAACCTTCCCTCGCCACTCCTGCTACAGCAGCCTCTAGCAACATCTCCGTGCTTCATTTTCTCCCGAGCACTCACTGCCTGCACTTTCCCTGTTTCTTTCAGCGGCCACCTCCCTCCTGGAGGATGGGAGTTCCACGAGAGCAGAGGCTGTCATCTGGCTTGTTCTTCATCGACTCCTCAGAGCCAGGCACATAGCAGGCCCCCCATAAATATTGTTGAGTTTAATTGAACTGCAACTGGGTGCTATGATAAAAGGAAGCCTATAATAATATTGTCGTTTTTTCCCTGAGCGCTACTATAAGCCAGGCACTGTGCTAAGCGCTTTACAAACAGTATCTCATTTATTCCTCTGAACAATTCTGTGAGGGAGGTACTGCTATTCTCTTTCCTTTCAAGGTGAGGAAATTGAGGTCCAGAGAGACTGGTTACATTGCTCAAGGATACACAGACCCAAAATTTGAACCCACACGTTTACCCTCTCGACTAGCACTATCTGATAGAAATAAGAGCCACACAAGTAATTGAAAATGTTTCTAATAGCTACGTTACAAAATAATTAGGCAAAAGTAATTTTAATAATAGTTTAAATATTTAATAATATTTAAAAATTTGTTCTGATATATTAAAATACTATCGTTTCAACACATAATCAATATAAAAATAGTAATGAGATACTTTTACATTTTATTTTACTAAGTCTTCAAGATCTTGTGGTTGGTTTACACGTAAAACACTTGCTAAATTTTTCTCAGAAAACGATCTGTATTTAGAGTTCCTAAAATTTGCAGTTGAAAAAGTAGATCCTCATATTCAAGTTGTTCCAAACATACCTGTGTTTTCTAAGCACTGCATGGAGTATCACTTTTTAAGCTTAAACGTAAACTGATTAAAATTAAATAACATGATAACTCGGTTCCTTCTCTGCACTAGTCACACTTAAAGTGCTCAACAACCACTCATGACTAGTGGCCACTGTGGGCTGTGCAGCCTCATCTGGTGTGAAGGCAGGTTGGGTGCGAGAGGCCCGGGGGAGGGAGTTGGAGCAGACTGGGGAGCGGCTGTGGAAGGGAAAGGGTGGAGAGCTGAGGTGGCAGACCTGGGCCCACCTAAAAATTAGGTGGGATGACCAGTCACGAATCCCACCAAGTAGCACATGTCTGGCCCACTCACAAGAGGATCCCCTCCCATGCGCGCTATGTAGGTCTGGGCTTCTGCCCACCAAGAAAGTGATGGCCCTAAGACCCCTGGGTGGAGCAAACGGTGGCTCCTCTCAAAGCTTCTATCCCTTCCAGCACCACTATTGAAGGGGTCCTAGTGGGGGGTGCCTGGATCTGGGCAGGCTCAAGCTGGGGATGGAATGATCTCCCTCTGCCCTCCCAGACCTGTGGGCAGCTGGAGGGCGTGGTCAGGAGTGGGGCCCTGGCTAAACAACTCTGGAGTCAAGTACACCTGAGTTCCAAACCCAGCTCAGCCAATTCTTTGCAGTGTGACCTCAGACAAGTCAAGTCCCCTGTCTGAGCTCTGGCTTCCACATCTAGAAAATGAAGACCAATAATGAAATGCTTGAGACTCTGATGATACCTACAGACTGCCCAGCTCATAGTAAGTGGTCAATTAACAACAGCTAGTCTTCCTGGATAATGTCCTTTTCCTGTTAAAAACAGGAAAGTAGACTGGAGAATGTTCGCGATCACTGGAAAGGAAACAGTCCAAAGTGAGCTGTAGACGGAGTGAGTTAATCTGGGTGTATGAGGGCTCCCTCTTCAGGGCTCCCGCACTTCCCCTCTGTGACACAGACCCGGTGAACTGTTGGGAGCGGGGAGGGGGATATGCCACTCCCACAGGCACTGGGTGTTGAAGCATGATGTAAGAATGGCCAAGAGCCACCTTCCAGAAATGGGGAGGGTGAGTCAAACTGAATCAGGTGAGGTCACCCTGGGTCCCTGCAGTTACTCAGAGTGACCCTGGTACATGTCTGGCAGGAGTGATGGGTGAACTGGGCTCCAGGAAAGCAGGTGGGGCAGGAAACCACCCAAGACAAGGAAACTGATGGATGGAAACTCCTGGCAGGCAGAGCATGGCCTGAGAGACAGCAGGCAGAGGCCGAAAGTGGCCTTGGTATGGGTATTTCTGAGGGTGAGGCAGCTCCAACTCCCTCTCCCAGTCAGCACCCCACTTGAGCCAGGAATACTGGTCCTGGACCCCAGCCTTCCCCAGTTCAACTCTCCAGCCCCCAAACCTTTGCTCTGCTGGGTCCTCCCAAGTGCGGGAGCTGAGACAGCCCTGAGCCATTCTCTTTGGTCTCTCTTGGCTCTTCACTTTGTCCTGCCAACATTTTCAACATTTCCTCCCTTGTCTGTCCACCCCCCTACTGGGACTGGTGCCCCTGGAGGTAGGACAAGTGTGTCTTGCTCACTGCTATATGTCCTGGGCACAGCTCAGACTCTGATACCCCACTGAGTGCTTAGAAGATACTTGCTGGGGCAATAGACTCAAGACCTTGGTGGGTTCTCATCACATTTCTAATGCTCGTTATGTGGCTGTGGGTCAGCCTCTCCGAGCCCTGTCTCCACATCTGTAAAGTAGGAAACATAATCCCCACGAAGAGCCTGGGAGAACCAGGTCAGAAAGTGGGGAGGATGAAGCGTCCAGCCAGCTCTAGGAAGTTTCTGATGGGTCACACTTCAGACACAGCTGTGAGCAAGTCACCCTACAGAAGAGGAAACTGAGGCACAAGGAAGCCACGCTAGAAGCCTGCCCTCCCTGCCCCACCCGCACCCCGACCCCCAGCCCTGGTTTCTCCCTCTGGGATCTCTGGTTAGATCACTCTCATTCGATTTCCCTGGGAGTTTCAATCCAGAGGTCCTGAAGTGTGCCATCCTGTCCCTGCTTTGGGAGATGGCCTTTCCCCATCATCTTCCTGTATGGGATGGGGCCTGGCTCCTGGCGGTAGGGAGGGTGCCGGAGACAGCACACATGGCTGCCTCTGGTGCTGGGTGCTGGGGTCACAAAGCCTGGGCTGTGTGTGTGCGTGTTCATCACTCCAAAAATATTCACTGGATCCTCACTACACCCCAAGACGGAGGCAATTCAGCCTAATGGTGAGATGCTGGGACCCTTCCTAAGTTTCAGTCTCCTACCTGAAAAAGAGGGCTCTGAGCATGACGCACGTCCAGTACTCAGCACAGGGCCCAGCTCATCATTAACACAAGATAGAGCAAGTGTTTTTGTTTGTTTGTTTTTTAGACTGTCAGCCCTGTGACGGCACGAGGGACACTTGTTTTGGCCATTCTTACCCACAGCCTTTACCTTTAGTAGGTGCCCAGGTAGGTGAATGAATGAGTGGAAGGAAGGAGAGAAGGAAGCGATGGAGGGAGGAGGAGGGGGAGAAGAGAGGAAGGAGCAGCTCCGTTCTGGGCTCTCCCGGTTTCCGTGCCCACTGCACCCTCCCTCTCCCACCCAGGAGCTGCCTCAAGGCTCCTGTCACTGTGTGCCGCTGCATGTGGTCCGGGGAGCAGAGCTGAGCTGAGATGGGCGTGCTGGGTCTAAACCCTGTCGCCAGCTGACTGAACTTAGCTTCCTCGGTGTTCTCCTCTGTAAAATGAGGATGATCCTACCAACTACCTCACTGAATTGTAGGAAGGTCCAAAAGATGTCTGTGAATACACTGAATACGTTTGTACACTGAAGAGTGTTAGGGACTAACCTGGTGGAGTGATAGGCAGTGTGGGCTCTGGAACCAGACTTCCTACATTCAAATTCCTGCTCCACTGATTGCAAACCTTGGGCAAGGTGCTTAACCTCTCTGGGCCTCAGTTTCCTTATCTGTAAAACAAGGAAAATTACCGTACTCACTTCAGAGTTGTGAGATTTAAATGAGATAATGTATGAGAAGCTCTTAGATCAGTGGAGAGCGCATGGAAGGCACTCAATAAATGGTGGCCATGATAACAAAGCCTGCTCTCAGGAAGGATTCTGTGAATTATTTCTCACTAAAGTGTGAATGAGTAACAAGACTATGCCCCCTCTCTCAGAGGAATTTGAATCTTAACAGGAATTAAAGGAGTGAAATCCCATCTAATGATAGAATTTTTAAAAGTAAAGGAGGGGGCTTCCCTGGTGGCGCAGTGGTTAAGAATCCGCCTGCCAATGCAGGGGACACGGGTTCGAACCCTGGTCTGGGAAGATTCCACATGCTGCGGAGCAACTAAGCCCGTGCGCCACAACTACTGAGCCTGCGCTCCAGAGCCTGTGAGCCACAACTCCTGAAGTCCGGGTGCCTAGAGCCCGTGCTCTGCAACAAGAGAAGCCACTGCAGTGAGAAGCCCACACACCGCAACGAAGAGTAGCCCCGGCTCACCGCAACTAGAGAAAGCCTGCGCGCAGCAACAAAGACCCAACACAGCCAAAAATAAATAAATAAAATAAATACATTGAAAAAAAAAAAAAGTAAAGGAGGAATATAGTGGGTAGACAAGGGCCTTCCTAGGGTCCCTCACAAGCACAGTTGCTGCCTGCTGCACAAATACTGCCAGGTCCCAGAGGAGGACCACACACAGGGGAAGGGAGAACACAGTCTCAGTCCCCAAGGAACCTCCCCTCTGCTTGGAGAAACAGGAAGCAACTAGACCCCAGGACAGTGCATAACTTCAGCTAAATATGGAGTGCCTTTGGCAGCATGGTGGGCAAGAGCCCAGGCCCAGCTATCAGAAAGGCTCCAGGAACCCTCTCGGGAACAACAGGAGCCAGGGCCAGAGGTGGGGACGGGCACCGGATGCGATGAGGACTGACCTGGGACCAGTGAGGAAGGGGCGGGGAGCCTCATCTTCCACATCTATGTTTTCTCTACTAGGACCTTAGTACCAGGCTGGCACCTGTAGTAGAAGGGCCTGTGTTCTGGAGTCAGACTGCCAGGGCTCAATCCAGGCTCTACCTCTTTTCAACTGTGTGACATTTTGACCCCAGCGTGGAGGACACAGGTAGAGTTAGAAGCTGGCATCCATCTCCCATCTCTTCCGGTTCTTCTTTGGAGAAACATTCCTCCCGTCTTCCTTTTCAGCTCATTGGAACAGGTGAGGCTGCAGCCATGGGGCCTGTGACCAGACCCACCAATCAGTAATAAATCTTCCTGGGCAGGGCCTTTTATGTGTGGTCATGTGACCACCAACTGTCTAATTAGAGTAAATCCTGGGACCTGTGTCGCAATTGCTAAGAAGAGACCCTTTTCTACTGACCTGGAATTTGGGATGTTATGAACCTGGAGCCCCAGAAGACCGCTCATGGCAGAGTGGAAGGATTCAGTGTTTATGATGTTTTTGAGCCTCCTTCAGTTTCCCCGAGCCAGTAAATTCTCTTCTTGGCATAAACCAGTTTGAGTCAGGCTTTCTGTCATTTGCATCAGAAAGAGTCTGAAATTTCCATGGTGAACTTTCTTAACCTCTCTATAAATTTCAGTTTCCTCATCTACAAAAAGGGGATGATGGTAATAGCATTTTTCAGGAGAAAGGAAGGGTTGTTCTAGGATGATTAAAAGAATTGGTCAGGGTCCAACACTTCACATAGAGCCTGACATATGTTAGACATTCAAAAAGCATCAACTTTTAGGTGCTCTGTGTTTGTTAATGAATCTGGCCCCAGGAGGTGAACTGCAAGGGCATCTGGGAAAAAGCCTCTTCCTGTAACTCTGAGGGGTCCCAGGAATCTCTGGGGGTGGTGGTGGTGTGGGGGGCACTCTGCAGGGAGGACTGCCTTGTCCATGCAGATCACAGGTGCCACCAAGAAAGACTCTAGTGGGGGTCATGATTAATTTTCCTAGCCCTCACGATCTAATCAAGCCCATTTTACAGGTGAAGGATGTGAGGCTCAGAGATCATGTACAATCCAGTGCTAAATCCAGCGCCCCTCTACTGGCTCAGTCCCTCCCTTGGAGCACATCAGTGTGGTCCCATGGTGGGGCGAGGTCTCAATCCCAGCTAGGCTAAATTAAGTGGGTCCGTTGTTGTTAAATGAGGGCTTCCATTAGCAATTCTAGGCGGTTTTGAAAGGGCAAAAAGGAGTTATAAACACTCTCTCCCTTCCTCCCTGAGGGCGGCTCTATCTTTAACCCGCAGTCTCCTGCACAGGGAACTTTCTGGAGAAGGCTCCAGGCGGTTTACCCCCCAGAGAGAGCCTGACGGCAGTTTTGCTAGAGGAAACCACGCAAGCCTCAAGGCTTGGCACTACCCTTCCTTCCGGACAGGCCAGGATGCCTGGGGGTGGGGGTGGGAACGGCACCTCCTTCTTCCCTCCCGATAACCGCCAACCCCGCCGGATCTTTCTCACGTCTGGGAATTGAGCTCACCTTGGGCTTTTCCCACGTAGCCTCCTTGAGCCTCAGTTTCCTCACCTGTAAAATGGCACCCACCTATTTCAGGGTCGTTTTGAGGGCATAACGGAGGGAAAAGTCCCAGGGTGTTCAGCGCAAGGATCGGCATAAAGTCATGAGTGTTCGAACCTCCCCCCAAACGGAGAGAGGGAGGCACCTGTGTGCTGGCGAGGACAGACAGGATTCGAACCCGGGTCTTTTGTGACTCCAAGCCGACCTTTACCTCCAGTAACGTCTGCCTCTTCTACTAGTGAGATCCTCCCCACCCCCTTCCCTAATACTTTTCCTCCTCAGCCTCCCCCCACTCCCCGCCTCCACCTGGCAGCCCTTGGGGACCTCCCAGCCGCAGCCCCAAGGAGCCAGACCTCCCGGGCCTGAACTGCTGGTAAGAAAAACTGTTTCCTCCCCGGTCCATTCACCCAGCTCCACGTCTAGCCAGCCCCGCCAGAGGAAAAGGCCAGCGAGATGCTCCCCACCTCCACCCGCGACCGACTCCTGGACACAGCTCCACTGTAGCCAGGATGTCCATGAGAAGTGGGATCATGTGCCCGTGGGTCTTCCTGCCGGATGCGAAGCGAAACCTGTCACCCCCTCTAATGCCCCAGTGGGGTCTCACCCAGTCTGCCTCGGGTTGGTGCCTTCCGATAGCGGAGGCGGGATCTCAACCTCAGTGGCCAATGAAAAGGCTCACGGGGGTGCTTTTAGTTGTCACGGCAACAGGGAACTGTATCTTGCTACCCTCATCCGGCGGAGCCCACTCTTCCAGGGACCAGCCAGGTCACAGTCTGCGGCCCCAGTTCTACCTTAGGATGGGGGGATGGTGTCAAAGTAGAGGGCCAGTTAGGGCCCAAACCCTTCACAAATGCTGACAGTGTAGGTGAGCCCCACGTGAACAGCACTGCTAAGAGAAGGCTGCCTGGAGAAGGAACACTACGTACGAGTAGCGTTCTGTTAGAAGGGACAAGGACACCCAATGTACTGTATTGGAGCCGCCGGAGCACTGCAGGGGCAGGGCACAGGGCTGGGCAAATTTAGGTAGAAATGAGTGGAGTAGGTGCTTAGCACGCAGTTTAAGGCTTCCAAGCCGAGACTCACCCAGGACAGGGTGGGGGACCAAGATGAGCAGCCACAGCCGAACTGTGGGTCTCACAGACCTTCAGGCAGGAAGAGAGAGCCAAGGGTCACCGAGGCCATTACGTTGCCTCTGGGCAGCTTGCACTCCATCTTCAGTACAGTCACATCCAGCCTTGGGCACTCATTAACCTCGTACTCTACCCAGGAAAGAGAAAGGTGACCAGGTTCATTGTCCCCATTTTACAGATGAGAAAACTGATGCCTGCCTGGTAAAGTATCTCACCCTTGGGCCCTAGGGCCTGGCGTTGGGTCCAAGCAGGGCTCTCCAGGCCTTTAATTCCCTGGCATGGTAGCTTGTCCAAGGAAGCCCCATGCCACTGTTCTGATGCTGTCCACCCTTGCTGATGATACAGGGATGCTGGGGCCACCTGAGCTGCATATCTAACAAGGCAGGTGAAATAGCACAGAGAACCCCGCCCCTGCCTCTGATGGCTCTGGGGGTGGAGGGTGCAGTAAGTGCCTCCTTGGTCCCTCTGAGAGTGCATCCAGCATCACTCCACACTCCCCTTCTCAAGAAGCCCACAGTCTAGCATGTAAATTGGTGAAGCCACCATGGAAAATAGTATGGAGGTTCCTTAAAAAACTAAAAATAGGGCTTCCCTGGTGGTGCAGTGGTTAAGAATCCGCCTGCCAATGCAGGGGACACGGGTTTGAGCCCTGGCCCGGGAAGATCCCACATGCCGCGGAGCAACTAAGTCCGTGCGCCACAACTACTGAGCCTGCGCTCTAGAGCCCGTGAGCCACAACTACTGAAGCCCGTGAGCCACAACTGCTGAAGCCCGCGAGCCACAGCTACTGAAGCCTGCGTGGCTAGAGCCCGTGTTCCGCAACAAGAGAAGCCACCGCAATGAGAAGCCCGCGCACCGCAACAAAGAGTAGCCCCACTCGTCACAACTAGAGAAAGCCTGCACGCAGCAGCGAACCCAACGCAGCCAAAAATAAATAAACAAAATAAGTAAATTTAAAAAAAGACCCTAAAAATAGAGTTACCATATGATCCAGCAGTCCCACTCCTGGACATATATCTGGAGAAAACTCTAATTTGAAAAGACACATGCACCCTAATGTTCACTGCAGCACTATTTACAATAGCCAAGACAAGGAAGCAACCTAAATGTCCATTGACAGATGAATGGTTAAAGATGTGGTATATAGACACAATGGAATACTGCTCAGCCATTAAAAAGAATGAAATAATGCCATTTGCAGCAACATGGATGGACCTAGAGATTATCATACTAAGTGAAGTAAATCAGAAAGAGAAAGACAAATACCATATGATATCACTTATATGTGGAATCTAAAAAAAATGATACAAGTGAACTTATTTACAAAACAAAAACAGACTCACAGACATAGAACTAACAAGCTTACAGTTACCAAAGGCGAAAGGGTGGGGAGGGATAAATTAGGAGTTTGGGATTAGCAGATACAAACTACTATATATAAAATAGATAAACAACAAGATCCTACTGTATAGCACAGGGAACTGTATTTAATATCCTGTAATAAACCATAGTGGAAAAGAATATGTATATGTATGAATAACTGAATCACTTTGTTGTATACCAGAAACTAACACAACATTGTAAATCAACTATACTTCAATTAAAACGAAAAAGAGGGGCTTCTCTGGTGGTGCAGTGGTTGGGAGTCCGCCTGCCGATGCGGGGGACACGGGTTCGTGCCCCGGTCTGGGAGGATCCCACGTGCCGCGGAGCGGCTGGGCCCGTGAGCCATGGCCGCTGAGCCTGCGCGTCCGGAGCCTGTCCTCCGCAACGGGAGAGGCCACAGCAGTGAGAGGCCCGCGTAACGCATAAAAAAAAAAAAAAAAAAAAAAAAAAAAAAAAAAGAAAAAGAGGAAGAAGAAGCAGCCCACAGTCAAACAGAGAGACAGACCTGCAAGGACCGCACAAGTGTGAATAAATGCTGCAGGGACAACCCGGACGGAACACAGAGGCCTCACAAGAGAAGGGGTGCCTGAGCCTGCCCAGCAAAGCCAGGGGAGACCTCACAGAGGAGGCAGCCTTTCAGAGGTCACAAGACATGTAGGCCTTTGCCAGGCAGATGAGCAAGGGAAGGGAGTCCCAGGCAGAAGGAACAACATCTCCAAAGACCTAGAGGCCTGGGCAAGCCTGATGCGTGGGGAAACGGCAAGTCAGGAGGACAGCGACAGGACCTAGGCTGTGGAGTGAATGCCCAGGACAGGACTGTGTGTCCTGCAGTTGGCTGTTTCAATACCCTTCTGAACCAGCAGGTACCCACATTTGTTTTTCTCCAAATGGTAGAGTCATAGACCCTCCAGAACCACTTCTGAAAATCCCACTTTGAGAAACGCTGGATTAGAAGCTAACCACTGTCAACTACGGCTATACGCCAACAACGTGGATGAAATTCATGGTATCAGGTTGAGAGAAAGAGGCCAGGGACCAAAGAGTCATTCTATATGACCCACTTATATCAAGTTCAAAGGAGTCAGGATAGTGGTTACCTCTGGGGAGTGTGGAAGGTCTTAAGGAGGGTGTCCAGGGGACAGTAATAATATTGTGTTTCTTGATCTGAGTGTTGGTTTCACAGATGTGTTCTCTTTGTGAAAATTCATCCAGCTCTATACTTCAGCTTTGTATATTTTTCTGCATGTAGCTTCTACTTTAAAAAGAAAAAAGACTGCTTTCCATAAACATCAATGCAAAGGTAGATACCCAAATTTTGTGCTCACATAATCGGCTGTAAGCAAGGCATCCAGATGATATAGAATATGTTTATATTGATTTTTTTTTAGATTATTCCAAAATGAAAACACAAACATTTTATTGTCTCATAGAGAGCTCTCAAGCTCCAGCAAACCCATCCATATACACACCCCCGGGGCCTGAAAAACCCCAGCTCAAGAGGAGGCATTACAGTGCTCAGTCCTGGGCCTGGGAGATGGAAGATAAATGAGGGGCCTGGAGCCTCTTCCCCGGGGCAAAGGGAGGTGGTGTCCTCTTCCAATAGAATGTCTGGTGCTGGGAGGCTGACGACCCCCAGGCAGAGGGGACTGTTTCCTCCAAAACCTCTGAAATGGCTGTGAGAGGCGGGCCTCCCTGGCTTGGCTATGAGCTCCTGGAAGGCAGGGGCTTCTTTCACTCTGTGTCCCTGGTGCCCAGACAGGGACCTGGCACACAGCGGGTCTCAGAGGACCTTTTTTGCCAGGGCATCTTTGCCGAACTCCACGTTGAGCGTGGAAGAGGGGGATCCATTGGGGAAGTTGTGGTTTCCCAGTCACTGGCTGAGTTCCACACCGCAGGCTCGCAAACCATGGATGGGCAATGTTGCAGGAGGGATTCAAAGCTGGGGTTTGAGTTGTCCAATTCCCCCTGGAGGGGACAGCTGGATGCAGACAGGGCACTGAGCCTTGGCAGCCATGAATATGGGCAGGAAATCCTAACCCTGCCTGCCCACCAGCCTTGCTGGAATTGGTTAACAGCCCAGCTCTGGGGGAGACAGACTGTTCCAGAACCCAGAAAGGGCTGCATCTGTGGGCAGGATGCTCAACATCCGCTCAACAGGTGTCTCCTCCTGTCCTCTGGGACATCCCTTCTCAGCCCTCCCCAGACTCAGCAACTCTTGCCCACTCTCAAGAACCAGCCTCCTTTCCCTGCTTTGCTGTCTCCCCTCAGCCAGCATTTCTCACACCACCTTTATGATTTCTGCCCTAACCTTGTGCTACCCAGAGTATTATTTACTTAATAGTTTTTCTTTAAAACAATGTTCAGTTGTTCTTATTGTTTTTGTTTTAACTTGCCCTTGTTCTAAGCAATAATATTTGTGAAATCCTGGATTTGATGTGTCAGTTTCATTTTTTTCTAACACACATTAAATTTTAATTTAAAATACTTGTTTTTGTAACATCTAAAATTCCCCATGTACCACCACAGTGGAAATGATTTTGTACAATGGTTCAGCCAGGATGGGCGGTTATTATTATAAATAATAATTATAGCCTCATGTTAGCAGCAGGTTGTATGCCTCTTCCACGCATCTGCATTTGCTGTCTCGTTCAATCTCTCAGTTCCTGCACTATGGACGTCATTGGCCCCATTTTACAGGTGAGGAAACTGAAGCTCAAAGAGTAGTAGTGACTTGATTAGGGTCACACAGCCAGTTAGGATTTTGGTCCTGATTCAAGGGTCTAGTGGCTCTTGACCTGGAGAAGGCAGGGAAGCAAGAGGCATTTTTCTGTCTCCAACCAGACCCACAAGAGCCACAGGATGGCAACTCATGGAGTAGAGAGTTTGGATTAGACATGATGAAGGACTTCCTGGCTAGAAATGTTTAGACACGAGAATGACTGAGCAAGGAAGGGTCTGGAATGCCCAGCTTCCCAACTCCTCAAAACAAGGCTTGCCCAGCTGGGATCATGCCAGTGCTGCCTAGAGGCAGAAGGATGGACTGAATGACCTCTCCAGGCCTCATCCAGGCCCAGAGATTGGGTGCATGTTTCCCCAAAGCATCTATTAAACAAGGAAAGGCGTGTGGAGGCTCCCACTTACAGGAACTGGGAACACCTTGCCTTGGCCCTGCCTTGTGAGGGAGTATCAGCAAGGGCAGGTCAGAGTGGCAGGGCATTAGCTCGCCCCCTTCCCTTCCCACTGCGCTGGCGGCTCCCAGAACACATCTCCAAGGCTGGGAGTTGAAGGCCTGGCTGTTCTCAGAACCACCGGGGCTGCTTGGCCACCTGAGCCAGGGAACCTGCATTGCTTCAATCCTCTCTAGGGGATCCTTTTCAAAACTCCCTGATCTGAAAAGTTAGACACGTACTAACTTAAGGTGTTGCCTCTCCAGGGGATGAATTGTATTATTTTTTTTGAAAGTCATAGTATTTATTTCTCAAAACAAAGAGGGTATTATTGTCCTTTCTTTTTTTAAAAAAAATTATTTATTTTATTTTTGGTTGCACTGGGTCCGTTGCTGCACACAGGCTTTTCTCTAGTTGTGGTGCATGGACTTCTCATTGCAGTGGCTTCTCTTGTTGCGGAGCACGGGCTCTAGGGGTGTGGCCTTCAGTAGTTGTGGCATGTGGGCTCAGTAGTTGTGGCTCGCAGGCTGTAGAGCGCAGGCTCAGTAGTTGTGGCGCACAGGCTTAGTTGCTCTGCGGCATGTGGGATCCTCCCGGAACAGGGATAGAACCCGTGTCCTCTGCATTGGCAGGCAGATTCTTAACCACTGAGCCACCAGAGAATCCCTATCTTCCTTTCTAATCAAATAGTATATGCCCAGTTGTTTAAAAATATCAAATAATATAGAAAAGTATAAAAATGAATGTAAAATTACCCAAATTTCTTTTTTTTTTAATGACATGGGTTCATTTTTTAAAAATATTTATTTATTTAGCTATGCCAGGTCTTAGTTGTGGCATGTGGGCTTCTTAGTTGCGGCATGCATGTGGGATCTAGTTTCCCGACCAGGGATCGAACCCAGACCCCCTGCATCAGGAGTGCGGAGTCTTACCTGCTGGACCACCAGGGAAGTCCCAAAATTACCCAAATTTCTATCATCTAGAAAACAGTGCTGTTGATAGTTTAGAGCACATCCTTCCAAAATTTTTTTTTCACGGTACAATACACATAACATAAAATTTATCATTTTAACCATTTTTAAGTACACATGAATCATAGTTTTATAAGGTCTCCTGAATATCGGACTAATAGTGCAACTTCAGAAACCTCCATGGGCCAGTGGGGAAGATGTTTTGGGGTAAGGGCCCTTCTGACATTGTTCAAATGGAAACATAGATGCAGCCAGCCACTGTGTTTGGTAAGGTTGGTCCTGTTAGGAAATTAAAGCCAAGAGTAACTCCATTTGGGTGTACGGAGGAAAGCAGGTCTGTCTCTTGACAGGGCCGCATGAGGAGAACTGAGGGACATGGTTTTGCTGAACTTCTACAAGAGAACAGTCTGAGACAAGGAGGGTGAATGCGTCTGTGATTAGCCACCAGGAGCCTCAGTCTAAGTTGTTTCTCTCTGCCCTGGCCTCTGGGGTGATCAGGAGCTGGGAACTTTGGAGGACAAGAAGGGCCAGGACATGGCAGCAAGTCGGGTACAGATAACCGACCCTGGGGAATGAGAGGCCCTTGGCAGGAAGGCAGCAGCCAGCAGACCAGGGAAGAGCAGCGTCAGCCTCCTCCACTAGCATGGCCAGGCCAAAGCTTCCTTCCTCCAACCCTGCGGAGGGCAGGGGGCGGTGGGGGAGCCTCCAGTTCCCAAACAACGATTTCAGAGGGTGGTTGGGACGCTTTCAATCGTGGAACCCCAGGCATTGATTTAGCAGATGCCATGTGTTGGCTTCAGAAGATCCCTGAACTTGAGGAGCTGAAACTACCTGGGCAGGGCTACCCCTCACCCCTGTGTGTTAACTGCACCCCCTTCCAGATCAGGAGTGCTGGCTCTCTTTGTTGATCTCCCACCACATTTACTGTGCGCCCTCACTCAGCCTTTCACACCCTCACTCCTGTTTTTTCCCTCTGTGCACCCCAACTGAGCTGTAAGATTCCTGAGGGCGGCTACTGGGGCTTCAGGGGTCTTCACAGCCCCCTGTTTTTGCCCAGTTCAGTGCCCCGCACAGAGCACATGTTTAGGCAACATCCACATGGCGAGGCCTGTGTGAGAGGCCCTGGCAACAAGAGCAGCTGGGGTTCTGAAAGAGGCCGTTCTAAGGCCCTCCGGATGGTTTGGAAGGCATCCAGGAGGAGGTGAGGAATACCTAGGGTCTTGGAGGTAGCATACAGTTCAGCTAATGGAGACGGAGCAAGCAGAGGAGCATTCTCATGGGAGGATCTGCCAGGGCAGTGATGGGGTTGGGGCCAAGCCCCGGGAAGTCTCTCATGCAATGACTCCCAGGTTGAGATGCCCTTGCTCGCAGGCCTACACCTGTGTCTGCCAGGAGGCGAGGGTGAGATGCAGGGGCTCCAATTACAGTCATGACCCGGGATGGTCTCGGGGGTGCCCCTTTTTCCAAGAAGCTGACTTTTGAGGAATTTGCCTAGCCGCAGAAATCGTGATGTGTTTACCCTGGCCTCGGCTGCTGGTTAAACCTCCATTGGTGCAACTACCAACCCAGGAAGAACACTCTCTTCCTCACAGTGTGTCCCCCGCTCCTGTTTTCCATGTTTATGGGCATCAGGTGGTTTGCAGAGGGATCCACACCCAGACTGCGCACCCAGTGAGGTCAACCGACAAAACGACAGCCGCCACCCTGAGGCCCCTCGTTCTGGGAGCTGCAGGCTTGGGTCACCATCACCCCGGGCACACCCCCTCCCCCCCCCGCCTTTACCCACCCCCAGTGCTTCTCTTCTGTCCCTGCTCCAGCCTCGCGCCTGCCCAAACTGTTGTTTATCAACACAGACCAGAACATTCCACTGCCAGCAGAAACACACATGGCGATGGCGCTGCCATCCCACACCCTGCTGTCAACACACTCCCACGCGCTGTTGGCTGCTGTCAAAGCCGCGCTCACACACACATTCTCACCCCCTCCTGCCAACACAGCTGTTCCCCGCTGCTTGGAATCAGGCCCTCTGTCTCGCATATGTGTTCTCTGTGGGTTTTTCTCATGTGTACTCATAGCAGAGGTTCACACTTGTGGACCAGGCCAGCACACACTCTGCCCTCTGACCTGGGCTGTCAGTCTCATCACTTGCGGCTGTGTGACCTTGGGCAATGGACTTAACTTCGCTGGGCATCAGACACCTCATCTGTAGAATGGGGATAATAATTACCTTAAAGGCCTTTTCCCATAGGCTCAGGGGGTTGGGCGAGAGCACAGGCAACCAGGAAGTGCACAGTCACTGGGAGCTCTGATGGTGGTGATGACGAGCGCTGTGTATCCTCTCTGGAATCTGGCCACTGGTTTTCCTTTCCCACGTCCGGCTGCTGGCCTCACCTTATGTTCACACCTTCCTGGCCATGTGACCTTGAGTGAGGCACATCACCTGTCCACTTCTCATGTCCTCGCTGGTGAAACGGGTTTAACAACTGCCTGGCCTGCCGTGAGGGGCACGGGGAACAGGTTACCATCGTGCTTTGGAAGCCCATCAGTGTGGTCACAGCTGCAGGGTGTTGTGGAAGAAAGGGATTTGAACGGGGCGACAGCCAAACTTGGGCTTTTTAGCCACTTTCCACCTCCTCTCACCTCCTCGGTCAACCCTCAAGCTGGAGTCAGTGTTTCCATTGGGGCTCTGCGGTGGGGCTGCAGTCCACCCAAGAGGCCGCCGCGGGGGCCTCGCTAAGCCGCCCCCTCCCCCTCCCCCTCCCCCACTCCTTCCATCAGGCACAGCTGCTCTTCCCAGCAGGCCCAGTCTGCCGCGCCGAGCCCTCCAGCTTACTCAACTTCTCCTGCTCTCTCGCTTGCCCCCGGAGGCTGAGGGCCCCCGGCCCTCTCCCTGTGTTCCCCACCACCCTGCTGTCTTCTCCAGGACCCTTTCTGTCTTGTCTCTTCAACCTTGTCTTTCCTTCTCCTTGGCCAGCGAACCTGCTCTAGCCTTTTCTATTCTGGGAAACAGAGAGGTGTTTTTTTAGAGGGATATAGAAAACAAATGGGATTAGAGAACCGAGGCGGACCTGGGCTGAGCAGGTGGGTGTGCGTGCAGCTGGTGAAGCAGTAAGTCAGGCCCTGTGGGTGAGCTGGGCTTCGCCCCACGCTGTAGCAACGTACCTTCCTGCCCCTTGATGGAAACAGGTGAAACTGCTGGAGGGCAGATCCTGGCCTGGTCCATGCTCAGAGGTTACGGCTTCTCCTTTTGACTCTGAGAGAGTCCCAAGCTCCGGCCGCCACTGGGAGACCACTGGAGATCTGTTGGCTCGGGGGAACCATGGTAACGGGGCTGCCTCTATCCTTCGGGGCACTGCACAAATGGAAACCCACATACCACATGTCTAGCTATCCAAAATGTACAAGTCAAGCTAAGAAGCTGTCAAATAAAATGTTTTATTTTCCTACCTCCATATATAAACCTTCCAAATGACCTGGAAAGTCAAGTTGGAATTCAGAATTCTTGGACTCTTCAGAGTCCCTCCCCAAGAACACAGGGACATGAGAGAGCTGGGTTGGTGTATGACAGCGTGTGCAATGGGGGCTCTAGGGCAGTTGGCTGATTTGGCATAAACATAAACTATGTTTCAATCTGATCAGTACCTTATGCTTTTAATTTCCTCCTAGGCTAGTGCAGCCAAAAGAGCTAGAAGGCAGTATGCACAGTGGTCGTGAGCTTCATTCAAATCCCAGGGCTGTCAAAATCAAGCACTTAATCTTTTTGAGGTTCGATTTCCCCATCTGTAAAATGGGACTAATGATACCTCCCTGATAAAGTTATTGTGATTATCAAGAGTGATAATCCTTGTAAAGCCCTTAGCATGGGGCTTCCCTGGTGGCGCAGTGGTTGAGAGTCTGCCTGCCGAGGTAGGGGACATGGGTTCTTGCCCCGGTCCAGGAAGATCCCACATGCCATGGAGCAGCTGGGCCCATGAGCCATGGCCACTGAGCCTGCGCATCCGGATCCTGTGCTCCGCAATGGGAGAGGCTGCAACAGTGAGAGGCCCGCGTACCGCAAAAAAAAAAAAGCCCTTAGCATGGTCCTGGAACACAATAATTGCTCAATAAGCTGTGAGCTATTACTATTATAATTTCTCCACACGGGCAATGATAGCATCAGAGCAGGAAGTCATCTGCCTGCCTCTTCACTGCACATATGATGAAACAGGTCACTCAGCTAAGCAGAAGCTGATGTGGAACTTGGGCTTCCAACTTTCCCACAGTCTTGGGTTTTTCCCTAGCTAAAAACAAAAAATGGCGGCCCAATAATGTGAATACCCTTCATTCACTAAACTGCAGACTTTTAAAATGGTTAATACAGCAAATTTTATGGCATGTTCATTTTACCACTGCGTTGGTTGGTTAGGGCTGCCATAACAGCCTACCACAAACTACCACAAACTGGGTGGCCAATTACAGAAATGTATTGTCTCACAGTTCTGGAGGCTAGAAGTCTAAAGGTATCAATAGCGTTGATTCCCCCTGAAGGCTGTGAAGAAGAATCTATTCCGTGCCTTACTCCTAGCTTCTGATGGTTTGCTGGCAATCTTTGGCTTCCCTTGGCTTGTAGAAGCGGCACTCCAATCTCTGCCTTTATCTTCACGTGGTGTTCTTCCTGTGTATATGTGGCTCTCTCCGTGTGCCCAAATTTCCCCTTTTTATAAGGACACCAGTCAGATTGGATAGAGTCCACCCTATTGACCTCATCTCAACTAAAGACATCTGCAATTACCCTATTCTTGAATAAGGTCACCTTCTGAGGTACTAAGGGTTAAGACCTCAACACAGGAGTTTTGTGGGGGACACAGTTCAGCCCACGACAACCACGATGAGAAAGTGCGGCTACCTTGTACTCAATACCAGATTATAGGCACGGGAAAAACACCTTTGGTGACATATCAGGGCTATGCTCATAGTAAGTCTTCAAGATGTGTTTCTTGAGGGACTTCCCTGGTGGCGTACTGGATAAGATTCCGCACTCCCAATGCAGGGAGCCCCGGGGTCCATCCCCGGTCAGGGAACTAGATCCCACATGCATGCCGCAGCTAGGAGCCCGTGTGCCACAACTAACACCCAGCGCAACCAAATAGATTAAAAAAAAAAAAAAAAAAAGATGTGTTTCTTGACTTGTGTTACATCTGATGCCAATAAGCTAAAAGGGCTGGACTCTCCCATTTTCCAAAATGAGTCCTCCTCTGGCCATGAACTAAAAGGATTTTTAACGACCAGTACTGTTTCCAGACAAGCACTTAATAAACTCTTTAAAAAGAATTGGTTCCCTTTGGTCGGCTCAACTCTGCAATCCTGGACACCATCTTGTTTTTACTACTTCTATCCTCAGAGAGGAGGTGAAATTCAGCTAGAGCAGGCTGAATTCTGTATTGTCTTGTTTTGCATGTGAATAGCTTATTTTATTTAAAAGTTTCCCTTTTTTTACGGAGAAGTTCTTCAAACAAATAGAAAAGTTGCAACAATAGCACAATAAACACCTATGTACCCTCCACCTAGATGCAATGATTGTTAACCCTTTTGCCACATTTGCTTTATCTGTATCAAGTTTTTTTGGTGAACCACTTGAAAAGAAGTTGCTGGCATCATGATGTTTCAGCTCCAAATATTTCAGCATGAATTTCCTAGGAATAAGCTGTTCTATATAATCACACGGTGATTCTCAAACCTGAGAAAACCAGTTGTTCCATAATATCATCTCATATCCAGTCGGTACTCTAATTTGACCAGGCTGATTTTTCAAAACTTCTGAATCTAATGAATTCCACATCTGTGAGGCTTAGGGTCTTGACAGTATGACCTGTGTAATGGGAAATTTTGGAGCTGAAGATTAACCTAACATCTAGAATCCTTCAGGCCCCACACGTTAATGTTTCTTTTTCTCGTTTCCTTTGGCTATCAAGCTAGCTCTATGAAAGCCCCAATGCATGCTTGGGGTGGGGCACTCCTGGAATTCCTTCTATTCTAAGACAGGGGCCTTTTGAGGAGTACCTTCAGGAAGACCTGTTTGGTCTGGGGACCTGCTACACTTGCCTGGGACCTCCCTGGGGGGAGTCGCCAAAGGGAGCTGGGTGGGGAGGGTAACGTGACCCGACCTTGACCGGGGTGGAGACTCCCAGAGTAAGCACCACCTCCTCCACTGCTGGCCAGGTGCCAGGGTGGCGTGCTTGCCAGTGCTGCCATTGTCACAGGCTCCTTCTGGGGAGTTCCAGATGGCGGCCCAGAGGGTCATCCTGGCCTCCCAAAAGGCTGCCGCAAAGCAACACTGAAAGAAGAAAAAGAGGAAAATTCTTCAGTGAACTTCCCTGAGTTTGGGGGGGGCACGGTCTTCTTTCTTTCCCTTCTCTGCAAATCCAGGGCTCAGGATTAAGCCTTCAGCTTTAAAGCCTGCTTCATAACTAGGAGCAGCATTAATCCATAGAACCGTGCAAATAAAAAGGGGGGTCAACAAAGATGGAGGGTGTGGGGGGAATATCTGGTTTGTGATTCAGAACTGCCTTCTCCTCCAGCCCCCAGGCTTGCTCCAGCTTGCCTGCAAGTTCCAGCCAATGTATTTCT
Source organism: Phocoena phocoena (assembly GCF_963924675.1). Taxonomy (NCBI): domain Eukaryota; kingdom Metazoa; phylum Chordata; class Mammalia; order Artiodactyla; family Phocoenidae; genus Phocoena; species Phocoena phocoena. Next base: position 60,376,754 of record NC_089234.1, on the reverse strand, counting down.
GGATGGGATGGGAGCCAGGGGTCAGATAAAGTTCCAACATATTTTGCAGCAGGCCTGACACTTTGCCCAGTGCTCTGGGCCCATGAAAGCTGCCAGGATGGTGTGTTGGGAAAGCTAGGCCAGATGGAGCTGGTTTAAATGGGTTTGAGGGAGCAGGCAGATGACTGGACAACTCAGCAACACCCAGCAGGGTAACAACACCGAACCAACGTGGCTGCCTGGGCCACTGAAGGGCCTGCACACTGTTCCCAGTAATTCACAAGCAGCCACCACGCTAATCCCCACCCCTGCCTGCCGCATCTCTGGGACCAAGATCTGTACTTCCATCTTGTTATCTTTAGTAAAACAAAGTAAACGCTTAACACAAAGCACCTGACATGCATTATCTAATTTAATCCTCAACAGCTCAGTAAAGTAGGTACTGTTATTACCCCAGACAGACAGATAATAGCAAACACATGTAGATAACAGATACACCTACGTGTATGAGGCCCACTTCTAAACACTTGCCACGTGTTACCTAGTTTACTAGGGAAACCGAGGCACAGGGGGGCTAAGCCAGTCATCCAGGGTCACACGGCTGGCTGGTAGGTGTGGACCTGAAACCACTGGAAACTAGGTGACTCCAGATGGAGGGTCCACCCCTCACCACCCCGCGATTTTCCAGGTGGGGAACCTTTTCTGAGACAGGCAGGGGAAGAGAGACTGGGTTGAGATGCAAAACAAAGTGAAGGCGAAGGTCTGCACTCTTTTCCGCTTCCTGACAAGCATAATGAGAGGCACCCGTGGGAACAGAAACTCAGACATCTGACCCTGAGCCCTTTGCCACTCTTCCTTCCTCTCCCCTGGCCCAGTTGGTCTGAACTGTGTTGTTCCAGGTCTCGTGGGAGCCGCTGTGGGACAGACAGGGACAAGTGGGCAGGCTGCAGAAGGGCTTTTGCTCTCATCAAGCTGCATCTGACGCTTCTCGACTCCGAGGCACCCGGCGGGCAGTGAGAAGCTGCCCTGTGCATCTCCCACAGCCGAGGCTGACCGTCCCAAATCTGGAACTGAGCCGGCTGGGCCCCCCTGCATGAAGGCCAGGCTTCCTGCCACATTTTGGCTCTTCTGATAGCCCAAGGCCACCTGCAGTGATGTCACCTGGCAGGTCACGATGGGCTGCCTGTTGTCAGTCCTGCTATGGCCATTGTCCTCACCAGCTCTGCTTTCACCTGCCCGTGTAGACAAACTCATGCACGCAGAGGAGCTGCTGTCCCCTGTCCCAGCTGCCCGCACACACTCATGGCCTCTGGACTGAACGCTGAGGAAGAAGCGTCAGGCCTTGCTTTGGAGCACCTGGCTGCGTGCTCCGAGGCAGCCCCTCCAATACAAAGGAAGGATCAGAGAGGACTCTCAGAGGAGATGATGTCTAAGCAAGGTTCTAGATACATAATAAACTGTGACAATGTCTATATCCTGCTCCTCAGGGGTACTTAGGTTGATGTGTGCCGTCTTGACATTTTCTTATGTTTACAGACATATCTATGCCTTTATCTATATACATGCTCTGACTCCTTTAATTAGAAAGGGACTGACTTCCTTTCTTCACTTCTCAAGGCATCAGGAACACTCTTCCACGTGGGTATATATTGATCTAATGGCTGCATAGTAACCACCATATGGCTGTACCATCATTTGCAACAGCAGTCCCCTACTCATGGACATTCAGGCTGTTCTCAGTGTTTTTGCTAATCAATCATCCACCCTTTCTTCCTTTCCATAAATATTTATTAATCTCTTACTATGTGCCAGGCACCTTGATCAGTGCTGGGTATATGGAGATAAAGAAAATGGATGTGGTGGACTTCCCCAGTGGTGCAGTGGTTAAGAATCTGCCTGCCAATGCAGGGGACATGGGTTCGAGCCCTGGTCCGGGAAGATCCCACATGCCGTGGGGCAACTAAGCCCATGTGCCACAACTACTGAGCCTGTGCTCTAGAGCCCACGTGCCACAACTACTGAGCCCACACACCACATCTACTGAAACCCCTGCACTCTAGAGCCCATGCTCCACAACAAGAGAGCCACTGCAGTGAGAAGCCTGCGCACCACAACAAAGAGTAGCCCCCCTCGCCGCAACTAGAGACAGTCTGTGTGCAGCAACGAAGACCCAAGGCAGCCAAAAGTAAATAAATTAATAAATTTTTAAAAATAAAAAAGAAAGAAAATGGACGTGGCCTCTCCCTCACAGACCTTTCAGCCCAGTGGAGAGATAAACTTCTAATCCCAAGACGCGGTAAGAGCTAAGGAGGGAAGAAACAGGTAGCTCTAGAGGGAATAACAGGGCCTCTGCTTCACTGGGCACTTGAGAAAGACCTCTCTGGGGTGGGGACATTTCAACGGAGATCTATATTAGAAGGAGCCAGTCATTTGAGGAGTGTAGGGAAGAGCATTCTGGGTGGAGGGAACAATGTGAGAAAGGGCAGAGCTGTACGTGTGTGTGGTATGTTTGGGGAAGTCTGAGATTCTTCCTAAGGCTACAGTGTAGGTGTGTAGTTGCGGTGAGGCTAGATAGGCTGGGTGAAATTCATGAGAGAAAGACTTGAATACCAAGCCAACGAATTAGGACTTGATTCTCTAAGCAACAGAGCCACTCATGTCACTGAGTCTAGACACAGAATACTGAGGGCTCCTGCCTAGAAAGACCCAGGAGAATATTAATGTTCGAGAGGAAATCTCTGCTTCAAATGGAAGGTTCCTTTTCCTGCTTGCTACGAGTTCAAAGCCTGTCCTGAGCTTTAGGGCCAGGCATGTTACCTTATTGCTGAGTCCCCCTGAGAAATGTGGTCCAGAGAGATCAAGGGATTTGCCCAAGTGAAACAGCAAACCCATGCCAAAGGCAGAACCTAAGGCCCCAATTGCCTTCGGCTCCAGCCCTAAACCCCACCCTCTCTCACCTGTGCATTCCTTCTGGCAGCCACTCAAAAGCAGGAGGAGGGTGAGAAAATGCATTTTAAAGAGAATTTGTGGAGCGCCCACGGGTGTCAAGCACTGTGCCTGGCCTGGGAGGTACAGGGCAGTAAGGCCAGCCTGGAGGATACTCACAGCCCCAGAGACCTGCATGAGTTCCCCATCATCTTCAATCTAGAAATTCTCCCTGCGCCACCCCCTCCCGCCCCGAAAAGTTGTTGGAAAATTCACGCGTAACAAAGTGGCCAGGAGTTTCCTGCCTTGCTAAACTGGCTTACTCAATTTCCCTCATTTGTCCGCTCGGACCAGACAGAGCAAAGGGCAGCCATCAAAGGTGTCTAGGACGAGGCGCCGGCACCTGCCCGGTGAATGGGCCGCTGGGGACTCAGCCTGGCGGTGGTCTGGGCCGGTGGACGGGGAGGGACAAGGCCGGGGTCAGCCCGGTGCGCTGGGTGTGCAGTGTGCGCCACGTGCGGGAGGGCGCGAGCTGCAGCGGCCTGATGAGGCAATCGCCGGCAACGTGCAGCTGGGCCCGTGCGGGGCGGGGGCTGGGGCGGAGGGGAGGGCGCTGGCGGGAGCCGCCGGCAGCACCTAACCCCCTCCCGGCTCCCTGCTCTCTCGGCCACCTGTGCTGGGCTCCGGGGTGGGGTGGGGGGCGCCGCGCTGGAAGCTCTCTACGCCGCGCCCTGAGCGCACGCGTGGGCATGCGCGGGCGCACGGCCCGGGCAGGCTTGCTCGAATCCCCCCTGCCTCCCGGAAGCCCTGGCTCATTATCCCCGGGCTGTTGGTATTCTCCTCCGCGCTGGTCCCTCCACCGCCGCACTGCGCTGACAGACACACGAGTTCCTGGTGCCAACCCGCCCACACGCCTGGGCAGCTCCACGTGGGCGCCGCACGCGCGGGGGCCCATCTGCCCCACTGGATTTGGAGAGCTATTCTAACTCAGCCCCTAGATTTGTTGTCCTATGCTTGCTGGAACAAGCGCTGTGTTTTGGGGTAAGTTGCTTAACTTCTCTGAGCTTCAGATAAGTTATCTGTCGAATGGGGCTGATGATAGTACAACCTCACTGCATTGTGGTAGGAATTAAATAAGACAGTGTCTATAAAGTGTTAAGCTGCAGCGATCATTAGGACTCACCCAATAAAGGATAACCATGATGATTTTTTTTTTTTTGCGGTACGCGGGCCTCTCAGTGTTGTGGCCTCTCCCATTGCGGAGCACAGGCTCCGGACGCGCAGGCTCAGCGGCCACAGCTCATGGGCCCAGCCGCTCCGCGGCATGTGGGATCTTCCCGGACCGGGGCACGAACCCGTGTCCCCTGCATCGGCAGGCGGACTCCCAACCACTGCGCCACCAGGGAAGCCCCATGATGATTTTTATAGAGGAGAAAACTGAGCTACACACCCCAGCTGAGCTCAGGGAGTCTGTAACGGGCAAGACTGGGCTTCTGGGTTTTTTTTTTTTTGCTTTCCTGTATCATGTTCATCTTTTCTGCCATATCACCCCGCCTCTCCTCACCCAGGGCCTACAACACAAATCTCTTGATATCTGTGCCTACTACACTGCATTAAAAACTCTTTTTTGAGTATGTGGCACCTCAGGCCCTGCCAGCTACACCTGTCGCCTCCCAGCCTGGACTGTTGCCAGCTCTGGCCCCTGACTCATTGCAGTAAGTCACTTCCTGCCTCAGTCTCTCCATCTGTATGTACTGTCTGGATAAGAGGCCTCCTCTCTCCAGTCTCCTGGAACCAGCAGAGGATGACTCAGACAAGGGTGGGGAAAGCCCACAGACACAAAAAGGCTCTTACTGGAGCCAGGGGCCACTGACTGATGCAAGGTTTGGGTTGTACGTGCAGTACAGAAAGTGGGAACAGGGATGGTTTGGGGAAGGTATAAGGAGCCTGGGAGAGCAGAGGAATTCCTGCCCCTCCCCGACATCAGACAGCTGGGGTTCCGGAACAGAGCCTCAGCCTAGGAGTTCGAGGGGAGAGCACTAGGTCTAGACTCTGCCACCCCCAGCTCTGTGACCACCAAAGGTTCATGATCCCTTTGATCTGTCTGCCCTTTCTGTCAAGTGGGAGTCGTGGCATTTCCCTCGCTGGGCTACTGTAAGGAGTAAAAGTGGTAACCCCGAGAGAGGGCAGAGCACACTCTGTGTTTCTAGGTGAGGGCTCAGGGTGAGGGAGGTAAGACGGAAGAAGGCAGCCCCCAAAGGCTTGGCATAGTCTAGTCACCCTAGGCTAGTGTCCAAGGGCCCCCTCCCCCAAAAGTCAGAGATCAGTGTACCTTCAGCCAACTCCAGACATAGCAGACCCCCACTTACACCCCATGAGGCACAAGAAATTTGGACTCAGAGTGGGTCCAGGGAATTCCCTGGCGGTCCAGCGGTTAGGACTCCACACTCTCACTGCCAAGGGCCTGGGTTCATTTCCTGGTCGGGAACTAAGATCCCACAAGCCACAGCCAAAAAAAAAAAAAAGAGTGGGTCCAAACCTGGTCTCTACCATTTGCTACCTGTATGATGTGGATGGAACAAGTTACTTACTGTCTTTGGGCCTCCACTTTCCACACATAAAATGGGGACAGTAATGCCTGCTGTATGTGGCTGTTGTGAGGACAAGAGATGAGGTAAATATGAAGTGTTCGTAACAGTGGCCATTGCTATTGTTGTAAAATGCAGTTTTTTTACCTCACTGCTCCTCACCTTAACCTATCGCAGCTGGAATATTATCATCTTGGGTCTTTGGGTTAGAAATGTGTACTGAAATCTGTAGTGTTTTATTAAGTTGATACCCTCATGCCATGAGCTTTAATGGAAAGAGGTCTGTTTGCTGGGGGACTTTATAGACAATACTGTATTTGACATGTGACGGAGGCCTTATATGACATCCATTATACAGATGAGAAAACCGAGGCAGGGAGAGGTCAAATAACTTGTCTCAGGTCACATGGCTAGAAAATGGCAGGGCCAGGATTTAAACCTGACTCCAGATTGTCCCACCACACAGGGCCCTCCCTACCTGTTGTGTTTCTGCTCTGTGTGTTGTCCTGCCCCTTCCTGAGTGGGCCTCTTAAGGTGTCCCCAAGGCCAGGGACAGTCATGATTATTGCTTCCTTGTCTCCCAGGGTGTGGCTCAAGCACGCAGTGGGTCCTCAGTCTATGCTGCTGACCAGAGAAGTTGAGTCCCGCTTAGCTAGGGACGAGTCCTCTTAGGAGGGAAGTGACTCACATGGGTCAGCTGTGTCTGTGTGTCTCTGAGTGCGTCTCTGTTGTGTGGTTGGGGGTGTGGCATGAACGTGGTCCTGTGGGGATGATGTGGAGGGAAACCCAGGCTGGTGATCCAGTCGCTGCTGTCTCTGCCGGCCCCAGCCAGGGCCAAGCCTGCCGAGTCACAGAGCCCCCGGCCCTTCCCAGGCCCTGTCTGCTTGAGGCCTCTCTTCTCCTCAAGCTCCTACTCCATCCTGACACTCCTTGTGTCTCAGCCTTTCAGATGCTTCCTCCACACCTCAGTGCCCTAGCTGAGCCTGGGAAGGGGTGGGGGGCGGGGGTCTCAGGGCCATCTTCCTCCTCGGCCCAGTGCAGGCATCTGGCTGGGGCCACAGCTGGTGTCAGCTCCTCCCCGCTGCCCCAGGAGAAGCTCTTTGGGTACGTCTAAGGCTGGGCCCTGCTATTTTTAGATAACATCCCCTCCCTCCCCCTCCCAGCCTCATACCAGCTGGGGGAGGAAATGACTCACCTCAAGCCTAGACAGGTAGAGGCTGCCTCAGTGAGCCCCAGGCAGGCCCTGCCTGGCTCCAGCTCTAGGGCTGCCCCACCTGGGGTCACCCCAGAGTGGCCTGCCCCCCAGCCTGAGGATAAAGCTGGGTTGGGATCAAGGCCCAGGATCCCACCAGGCTTTTCGTGGGCTCCCTCCGCTATTTATCTTACAGGGCCTGGGGCAGGACACCTCCAACAGGTTGTGGGCCCTCTGCTCACCTTAGCAGACTCTGGGTCTGTGCTAGGCCCCAGCCCAGTCTGAGGGGGCCAGACAGTTTGAGTGGACTGACCATGGTCCCACTCGTTAGCCTCAGTGGAGACCAGGGGTATGGAATGAAGAAAGAGCCCGCTCAGCAGGGGATGGGGAAGGCACGAAGACCCTGGGCACGTGTGTGCTGAGTAGGGTGCCCAGTTGTCCCAGCTTGCCCAGGTCTGAGGAATTTCCTGGGACTTTCAGTGCCAGGCAGGAGAATTCTGGGTAAGCCGAGACTGTTGGTTGCCCTGGCACTGAGTTATGGTATCTTGGGGAAAGGGCAGGTGTTGGGAGCTTGTTTGGATGTCCTGGCCTAGTCCCACCCAGTCATGGCTGGAGGACCAAGTTCCTGGCCCGAGCCCTCTCTGCAGTCAGGGGATGGTGAACAGAAGTCCACCTCCAAGGGGAGGGACTGGGCCTGGGCTGTGCGAAAGGCTGGGAGCTCTGCACAGGCTGAGAAACCCGGGCAGCACCTTGGTCAGGGTGCCTCTCCTTGCTAAAGCCAACGAGGGGAAGGTTGGGTCAGTCAGCACAGGGCTGAGGGCAAGGGTGAGCAGAGCCGGTGTTGGGGCAGGAGGGGTGCTGGGGAAAGACACAGGGAAGAGCAGGAAGTAATGACAAGAGCACAGGGTTGGCACTGGGGAGGCTTGGGTTCCGGGCCCACTTACCACTAGGTGCCTCCGTCAACTGTAAAATCAGGGAGAGGGGCACCTGTCTGCCTGCCCCAGCTACTTGCAGTAAGGACTCTGAGAGAATGCCTGGGGCAGTGGGTGGCAGGCTGGAAAGTTGGGGCTGGGGTAGTTGGTTAGTTGGAGAGGCCTTGCTGGGGCTGACAGCCCGCAGAGCTCTCAGCGGGTCGGGGAAGTGGGCCTTTGCCCTCCTCTCCAGCCCAGATCAGCATCTGGTCAACACAGCTCCTGGACCTGAGGCCTCACCTCAGGGGTCATATTAAAGGAGATGTGGCTGAAGCCCAGACCTTGATGGGGGGACCCCGCTTTGCCATTGTCCTCGTCATCCTCGGGGTGTTGGCTCTTTTCCACAGACCAGGAGTGAGTGGCCTAGGCAGCGGCTCTGACACAACTGAGCTGGGCAGCCTGAGGCTAACCACTTCTCTTTTCTGGGCCTCAGTTTCCTCATTGGTGAAACTGTGGGGTTAGATGAGGTCTCTGGTTTTTCAATACTTATTTTTGTAGTAGAACCTCTTCTCCAATCAAAGGTCCAACTGGACTAAACGTTTGTTTTTCAGTGGGTGACTGAAACACGAGCAGGGCTGCTGGCCCCCTCTCACCTTCACCCTCGCACCCCCGGGGGCCCAAGGGCTCAGGGGGACACAGTATGAGACCCTCCTTTGGGGTGCCTGCCATTTCTAACACTTTTATTATTTGTGCCTCGATGGCAAAGGTGTCCTTGTTTCCCTCTCTAGGTAGCCCAGAATTAGACCCCAAGCCCAGCACTTGGCACCGTCTACTAAATTCTCTAACTCCTGGTTCCTGCTGACACTGAGGTCTGTTTCAGCCTTTGTTACAGAGTTCAGTGGGCCCACAGGCCCCTGGTCCTGTCTCAGGGAAGTTACAGGACCAAAACCTACGCCACAGCTAACCTTGTGGGGCACTTCTGGGCTTGTGAAGGACTTCCATGACCTCATCTCATGTGCCCCCTGGCAGCCTGCAGGAGAGGCCTGAGAATCCCATGGGACACAGATCTTGGGAGACTGTCTCAAGATCCCCCTACCTGGGGTGCAGAGCTGGGCACCTAGCCAGGAAGCCAGGTCCTTCCCTGGAGCCACAGTCTGGGGCACCTGGCCAAGGCCCAGGCTTTCCCTAGCTTATCCCTGGGATGCTGGCACCTGCAGGCACCAATGACAGAAAGAGGAGGTAGGGATATATGAGGAAGGCAGGAAAGAGGGAAAACTTTCGTCCTCATCCTGGGGGTCTGGGGCAGTCATTCCTCCCAGCTTACCGAACAGGCAGGGTTACCCCCACTCCACCCATCACCTTCCCTGCTGAAGTCAGAGAGGGGCGGGGAGAGGAGGGAGGGCAGGAGGAGGAGGGGTCGCCAAGACCGCAGAAGCTGGGACTGCACAAACGGGTACGGGAGGATGCCAGAGGCCAGGCAGCTGACCCGGGGTCACCCAAGGCCCCTGGGGAGGCCCCCGCCAACGCTGACATTAGCAGTGCCCTGGAGGGACGTGCAGTCCTCACGCTGTCTTCTCTGGCTCTCACGACAGCAGGCATGGGGAGGGGCCAGAGCGGAGTCAACAGTTCCTCGAATTGTGTTACCGCCGCCGCGGCCTGCCAGCTCCTGAGCTAATAATACAAACAGATGTGGGTCACACAACTCTCCATCCCACGGCCTGAATCCCGCCCCGATGCGTGAACCCCAGGCTCAAGTCCTGGGGCCCCGGGGTGAGGCCCTGTTTGTACAAAGCCCACCCCAGTCAGGCTAACAGCCCATAGGTCCCACAGGTGACAGAGGCTGACATTAAGGACTCAACAGGTGAGGTCTGTGCAATGATGCTAATTGTAACAAAAATTTTTAAATGATACAAATGAAATATGATACAAATGTCCTTTACAGCTGAGGCTTGAAACCTGATCTCTGGACTCTGTGCTCAGTGCTTCAGTGCTGAGAAGGGACCAGAAGGAGACTGAGGCCCCTTGCAGTCCCAAGAGAAATGGCCCCAAGAACCGCCCCCCCCATGCTGTGTGAGCCTGGGGCTCACAGCCTGAACGCCATGGAAACAGTTGCTACCCGTGTGGCACTGTGGGAGGCTGTCTGACACACGGGGCCCAGGATGCCATCCTCAGCACCCGGGGCCCTGGGTTGGTGACCAGCAGGTAGCAAAGCCTGCCAGCGGTGACCCTGAGGCCTGTGGCCAGGGCAGCACTGGGGCAGCCCAGGGACAGAACTGGGTCTGTGCCCAGGCGTGGGTGGTGCCAACTGACACCAGCCTGAGCACTGGAGAACACATCCTCTTCCACCCATTAGGGGTGGGGAACACTTCGGACAGCCGTCAGAGGTCCCCTCGAGGATGAGCACTGTTTATGATTCTCATACTAGCCCCTGGTACAGCCATCCCCCCTCAGGGAGAGGAGAAGTGGTGGGCATTTTCAGCAGGACTCTGCTTCCCCCATAAGGCGGGGAAAGGGGAGAGGCCTCACTCAGTGCTTATCTCACAGGAGCCTGGTTCACATATGCTATCCGTCCAGCTGGATGCTGGTCCTCATTGGAGCCTGTCAAGTTTGGCAGAAGTGTCCCTGGTCCTGCATGTGGGTTTATGGCTACAAAGCTACCTACAGGGTGACGCTGGGCAGGGTATGCGAGGTGGAGAAAGCTGCAGAGGGACAGCCACAAGTGACTGTCAGAAAGGTGTCTCAGTGCTGGGGGGGTGCCCCTTTCTTCCTCAGCAGTGTTCATGGAGGCCCCACTGTGTCCAGGCCCCAGGACTGCAGCGCTGAACAAGTGGACAGGCCCCAGACAGGCCCTTGCCTCTTCAGGCTGTGAAGCCTTCTTCCAAGAACTGCACGAGCACCTTCAGTGAGAGGGCAGGGCAGGCCCAGGCTGTGGGAACACAGGCAGGCCTCCCAGAGGACAGTGGCGGAGCCACAGGGAGGCTCCGGGCAGAATGAGCTGCGTCAGGCAGCGAGGTCAGGGTGTGAGGGCCTGCAGGTCACCTGGAGACAGGAAAAGGACCTCACTCCATCCTTCCGGCCTCCACTTCCCTTATCTGTAAAGAGATCGTCAGCATCCTCCTGCACTATTTGGGTGCCTGTCTCTTGGGCCCCTTCACTGTGTCCATCAGAAAAATGGCGACAATCCATCCAGTTAAGGTAGTAGGAGTGCTGACCAGAGTCCCTGAAGGCCCTAAGCCTGACCTCTTGGCCTTACGAGTACCAGCTCCACTGGAGAAGTATACCCCGTCCTCCCCAAGGAAAATTCCAGCCCGAGTCAGAGCTACAGAAGGCAGCCAGGCCCTCCCTGGGACTTTGTTTAGACTAAATTAATGAAGGGAAAGGGGAGAATGGGGTAAACAGGGTGTGGCAGTCAGACTCCCCACTCTTCTCCCAAGCAAAGCCCCAACTCCTGGGCTCTGGGAGGGCTGTTTGGCCATGGGGGTCCTAGAGATGCCCCTCGAGATGCCCCTTGCACCCCTTGTCCTGTCTGGGCCCTGGACCTTTATTTCCTGCCCAAACAGCTGTGGGGCTATTGGAAGTAACAGGAAGCCTGGGCCCTGTTCCTGGTGAAACATCCCTCCATGAGGGTCAGGGGGGACAGGGGTGACAGTGTGAATGCCATGGCCTAGCCCTCCAGCTTTGCCAACCTCTGTCCCCACTCCCCTGCCCGCCTCCCGCATGGCTGGCCTTACAGGGCTGTCTCTGAGGGCAGGGCCCAGCACCAAGAAAGGCTCAGACACGCTTGCTGAATGCTGAACAGAGTGGACAGGGGACAGCCAGGATTCGGGAGGCTCAGGGTCTCTTGTTCATTCATTCCCAGTGAAGTTCTTTCTCTGCCCAAGGCCACTGGGTGTACCTTGTGAGGTGACAATTATAGATTGGGGACCTGGCATACGCATTGTTCCCTGAATGCGGTCCCTCCTGTACTTACCCAGCTTCAGGACTTTGCCCACACTGTCCCCTCTCGCCAGAGGACTCACCCCACCCGAGGCTCTGCCCACACTCTCACCTCCTTCACAGATGCCAGTTTCTTTACCGAGAGTCCCCAGCCAGAGCCGCTCGCACCTCCATGCTCCCAGGTTTGTTGCCGTCACAGTCCTCTGCCCACTGGGGTCTGCTGAACGCCGGTTCACTTACCCGGCCGGTAGTTCCTCCAGGGCAGCCCGAGTCTCAGCCGCCTTTGAGGTTTCGGTGTCTGGAGTGGGATTTGACACCCAGTTAGTGCTCAGTTAATCTTTGACTGAGAATGAATAACAACACTTAAATAGAGCTTCCTATGTACCGGACTGTTTTTTTTAAAGTGTTGTATATGTGATAACTTTTACTCCTCAAAATAACCCAATGAAGTAGGTGGTTTTATTACTTGCATTTTGAAGATGAGGCCACGGAGACAAAGGGAGCTTAAGAGGGACACACCCAAGACCACCCAGCTAGTCCGTGGATCAGCCCAGGAGGCAGCTGGGCTGTGGGGTCCACACTGACACCCAACTGATCCACCACACTACCTCTGAGGTGTGACTCCAGCTCAGGGAAGCCGCCCTGCATAGCAGGGTGGACGCCTTTGTCATTGCCGGGAGAGAGAGTGCATGGCTCATAAGGGCAGCCCGGCCCCAGCTCCAGCCCCTCAGATTAAGTCTATTTCCTTAGTGTGGTCTTTCCCCCCTTTCCCACCCTTCTGAACTCAGGACTCCTGCCACTCTACTTGGCACGAGTGGGTTTGATCCCCTCGAGGACAGCAAATGTTTTCAGAATGATTGCTCTGCCACATAGACCCCAAAGATATGCACAGCTTCATGGAGACCCTTGGGCATCACCTTCCCTACCCCAGACCTCAGTTTCCTGCTCTGGGAAATGGGCAGACTTGCTCAAATCACATGGTGTGACCTTTGGTAAGGATTCTGAGCTGCTCCAGAGCCAACACCATGTCAAGTCTATTTACCCGAATCTGTCTGTGCGCCTGCCCTCAACAACCAGGTGACCCTGCCCAGGGAACTCGGGGCGCGGATGAGGTTACAGTCGGGCTGGGGTGTGTGTTCCTTGCCCCTTGGAGCAGTTCCTTTCTCGAGACCTGGGGGCAGCCTGGGACAAGGAGATAAGCTGGCTGATCCCAGGAGCCTGGATGGACTAGGCGCTTGTTTTGCCACCTGACAGTGGGTGGGGACGCTTGTCAAAGGCTCTTTTTTGCAGCAAACAGTCGACGGCGTCTGTCCCACCCTTTTTGGCTCACGGAGCCACACAGCCGAGGGCAGGGGATTCGGGTGGGTTAATGGGGGCGGCTGGCAACGCCCCTGCCAAGTGCAGCCAACAAGTGGCAGCTCGCAGACGGGGCTGGGCAGGCTGCGGTGACCCGGGTGGGGGCAGCCAATGAGCTCCCGGGCTGCAGTGGCACCACCGGGCAGCCTGCCTGTCTTTGGCTGGAGCGGCAGCAGGAGGGGCCTGGGGCCACCAGTCAGGGCTGCTGTGCCCTGTCTCTGGGAGGCCCGGGCAGATCTGCTGCTCCATTCACATAAAGCCCTACTCGGGCTGCCATATTTCGAACTTCTCCAGCCCTCTGGGGGAGGGTGGCTGGGAAAGCTGTGCAGCCAGAGACGGAAAGAAACTTGGAGAACTTTTCCCTTGCTCTGGGCCAGGGTGGGCTCGAGCTCCGGGCTGGGGAGAAGGGAAATCTGCTGGGCTCACAGCAGGCCTGATGGAATCAGAGGGATGGAAGGGAGGGAGCAGGACCAAGGGGAGGCAGGGGCTGTGATCGTGGCCTGGGCTGCCCACCCTGGACTGGCGTCAGGGACCCCAGGGCCCTGGCCTAATTGAGCCTCTTACCCTTTGCGGGGATGGAGTCAGCCCTGGAACAACACTTGTGACTGAAGCGGCTGTCAGCTGGGGCGAGGGGACATTCAGGCTTGCCACCAAAACTCCCGGTGGTATGGGCTGGAGTCAGCAGCAACAGGTGCTTGTGCCCTGCTCCCCACGCAGCTCAACCCCCCTTGCTCAACACAGACCCACCAAGGCCAACCAATCACATAATAAACATATATTTATAGATATACAATTTCAGAATTCTATTTCAAGAAATACAGCTTCTCAGTGGATCCATTAGGATCTATGTTCTTATTGCACATGGCTCAGCCTGTCTAGGGACATCTACTGAGACCAGAGGGTTGGGGTGGTGGGAGCCGAGCACCAGGGCCACCACGGGCAGGGCGCTCTCACCCACATCCAGTTCTGAGCATCTCTTTGGGCAGGGGGCAGGGAAGGGCGCTTCATCACAGGGCAGGACCTTGTTTAAAAACCGTATTTGACATTTCTCCTCAACCAAGCCCCTTTTCCCAGCAAGAATCCTATTTGTTGGGGGACTTTTATAAAAAGAGCCAAGAGAAGCTCTGGGAGGGTAGTGATCCCCTCCTGGCTGGCAGCTTGGGGTAGTAAGGCTTTGGAGGATGGCAGGCTCAATGACACACCCACCACCAGAGGAAAATTTGGGGAAAACGGTCATTCCAAAAGGCCCAGTATAAACTGTGGGAATAAATAAAACCTCCCTCCCTTGCCCTGGCAGCAACTGCTGTGGAGAAAAAGCCTCATTTGAGGGTGACCATAAGAAAACCCTTCTGGTTCAGGTGCATCCTTTATCCAACGTGCAAGAGAAGGCCGGGTGGCATCATGTCCACGGAGGGTAGAGACAGAGGCGCCCACGGTCATGGACTTTCTTCAGGAGTCGGCTTCTGCCCCAGCGTCCTGGGCCCCACGTGGTTGACTCTGGGAGGAAAAGCCTTCTGGAGTCCTTGGTACATGGCTTAGGAAAAACCAGTAGCAACAATGGGGCTGTGCCCTGGGGCACCTATAAGGCAAAACTCACATAGGGACTAAGCGGGGAGGTGGTCAGGCAGAACCTGGCTCCCCTCTCCAACACTGCTGCTCTCAGTGGCAGTGGGGGCAGGGGGCTCCCGGGCACCAGGACAAAACAAAGCGCCCACCTGAGCTGGCCAAACTTGCGGTGGGTGGTCTCATCCCCACAGGCCATCTGGGGCCTCTGCCATGACTCAATACTGACCTGGCACCTGGCCCCAGGAGTCCTTTCTTCCCCCGCAGCCTGCTCCCCTCCGGTTTAACCATATAGCTGGCAACCTTCCAAGTTCTCTGTAGATTTATGCTATCATGATTACAGCTGCCGTCAAAAACAGGCTGGGGTTGAGGGGAACGTTAAAAGCTGTGGCCCAACTTTCCTCATGCTGTCAGCTACGGCTAATGTCTAGCCTTTGAAGGACAAGGCTGCCTTCCCCAAACAGGCTTTGTTTTCTAAAACAGGGAAGAAATCAACTCAACAACCAAATCCCTGCATAGTTTAAAAAGTAGACTATATCTCTATATATCTCTATATCTTTATATGTGTTATTTACATATAAATAGATACATACATATACACGCATCTATAAATTACATTCTACAGAGTTCTCTTTCCTCCTCCTCTCTATCCTTGGCCCACACCTCTGATTACCTCCACTGAGGTGACTGGTGGTAGCTCCTGGGAGGGGGGAAGAAAGGCAGTTGGGTGCCCCCTCCCCAGCCCTTCCTACAGACATTTGCTGCAAGTTTTACATTCCACTTCCGTTGTCGTGGTTTCTGTATCCTAGGAGAGAGCCGACGAGAAGCCTGAGCTTCTGCCAGCCCTGGGAGGAAGGGAAGCAGCCCCACGTCAGGTTTTCCTGCCTGTCCTAACAGCTTTCTGCAGTTACTGGGTGAGAGAGGGGGCAGTTGTGCAGCGTCCGGCCTCCAATTCCATTTTAATTTTTTTTCTTTTTTTGTCTTTCCTTAAATATACAGTTCGTCACCTTGGCTCAGTGCATGTCACCACAAATTCTCCAGGGATTTCATAGTCTGGGGAGGAGAGTGGTAACAGTTAGCTTGGCAGTTATGTGCCCCAGAGCCTCCAGCTCAGCCCACACTAACAAGCCAACTCCTCGGCCCTGTCCGGCG